>NC_080745.1:85172335-85506625 GCF_020826845.1 Diceros bicornis minor | reverse complement strand
TGAGGGCTTGGATTTAATTTACCGGTTCTCGACTAACTGAATGGAACGGCTAAGAGCACAGATTAGTAAATATTTGATCATTTAGACCAACAAAGTCAAGTAATTTTGTGTTGACAGAGACACTGGGAGATAAAAATTTCTCTCCTTTCCCAGAAAACGACAGAGATGATCACTATTGAGACTTACTAGGTATCATAGGGTTATTGGGAGAATTAAACGAGAAAATCCAGATAAAATGCTTATTGCACTGACTGGCACATTGCCAGCAGGTAACAAGCATGAGCTACTATGGCAACGAAATGATGATGACCGTGAGTATACAATTTCCACTACTCGTTGTCTTAAGTAATTGATTTTCTAATTTGGACTCATGGCAACCCTTGATGGAAGAGTTCCTCATCTTAAGAGAAGTAAAGTGAAGCACTTAGAGGTAAAATAACTTGCCCAAGGTACCACTATTATTTCCATTTTCCCGATGGAGACACCAAGGTTGGAGAAGGATAGGCATCCTTACTATTGTGCCTCTGCCCTGTGCTGCATCATTTGTACTACCTCTTGGAGGCCCACCTGAGCAGATGACGCTGGCGTCTTCCCCGTGGCCGCAGTTGTGCGAGAGCCAGCCGTTGTGAGGGCAGCTCCACAGGTAGGACTCGTTTCCAGAGCAGCCCACATTGTCCAAGACAATACGCCCTGAGCCCTGACCAAAGCGGGCGCTTCCTGGCGCTGACAGAGCTGGGCCACAGTCGAGCTGCCTGCACACCACGTTGGCGTCATGGGTGTCCCAGTCGTCGTCACACACGGTGCCCCACGAGCCCCGGTACAGGACCTCCACCCGGCCCTGACACCGGCCTTCTCCGTTCACCAGCCTCAAGGCCACATCTAGAGGAAAGCACGGAGATTTCACTGTCTGTCCCTTCTGAGGGACAAGATGCCCGGCCTGCGTGAGATGCAGAGCCCTTCACAGTGAGCGGAGATCCAGAAAAGACTAGACAATCAAACGGGTTCCTCGCCCTGTTTCTGTGTTTGAAATTAAGAAGCTAAACATTCTGCCTCTTCAGTGGAGTTGGGGCAACCTGTATCCTGAGGGGCTTTCGTGGTGACATCTCTTTCAGGTCCCACTTCTGCCTCCCGCCTGACCTCTCAAGTCCAGTTCCAATCACGAAAAGCTTATGCTGCCTGTGGCACAGCCCTTTCCCCCAACCTTGGGAGCACCTACCGTGTGCCCCGCACTGCCATGGGGATTGCTCCCCACTCAGAAAGTAGAGCAATAACATTCTGGCTGTCAGCGAGAGAGCCAGGCTTGCTTCTAAAAGGCCTGTGTCCCTGCACACTTGGGACATCTCTTCTCCTCCGTCACACACCACAAGGCACGGAGTTTTAAAGTTTAATCATGGCAGACGGTTTTGAGCATTTCCTAAATGGGAACCTCTGCTCATATTCAAGAGCTTGACATACGTCATCTTAGTTCATCCTCAAAACAACCCTGTGGGGAAACTGAGGTTCAAGAAGGTGACCCCAGATCAACTGACTCGTGAGTGAAGGGGCAGGATACGTACTCAGGCCGTTGCTCTTAACCATTTCACCTTTCTGCCTCCTGATATTGTTTTTAACATTTGAACAATTTGGCCCAAGTCACGCTCTGTGCTTTGGCACAAGCCGGCACACTCATGCACTCACAGGACTAAATGAGAGGAGGAAATAGTGAGCAGGAGAAGTTACCGAGTAAGGCATCACCTGAGGCAGAAGTATCCACCGTATTGCCATGACGTGATAAAAGTTCTAGAAAAGGATATAAAAAATAAGCGATTACATCCAGAGAGATTCGGTTAGATGCTCCTGTTCCAAACTGCCTCTGCTGCCCTCCTGAGTGGCTGTAAGCCCTGCTGGACACCCAGAAGGCCTGCCTGGGGCGCCGAGATCTTAGGAAGTGGGTGTGGCTGCGCTCAGGGTGGACTGGGGACTGTGGGCTTGTCTTCCGGTCAGAGCGGAACCTCGCAAGGAAGGGGCTGAGGGCCCAGGTGGACCCCCACAGAGGAGGCCCTTCCTGTCCTGCATCTAAAACCCAGCAGGATTCTCTGCAGCCGTGCCCCCTGAGTCCTTCGGGCTGGCCTTGGGTCCCACAACCTCCCAGTCGCAGAGTTTAATTACCTGTTGGCGTCTGCGTCTCCACAGAAGTGCTTTCCATGGTTGTTGCTAAAAATAAAGAGAAAAAGGCCCAATGAGAGCTCCTCTGAACACAAACATTAAATCTGACGCCCTTGCTCATTGGAGCAAGGGCGGGGGACTGCATCACACTTCAATTTGGAGGCTTAGCTGGCCCCGTCACTCCTAAATTAATTCACTCAGCGAATATGGACTACTCTCTGACCGCACACGAGGCACTGCGCTAAAAGTCGGGGAGAGAGAAGGGATCCATCGTAGAGGGTGAGGCTCAGTCCTCTGGAGCTCAGAGACTACTCAGCAGCCAGACTTGGTCACCGGCCAAGGAGGAGCAGAGACTGGGGGGGAGCGGGACTCTCAGATGGAGCAAGTCGTGGGCTTGGGAGAAGGGCAAGAGCAATCCAAAGAGGAAAGAGGAACGGGTATTTCTTTGCGCTGACAAAGCTGGGCCACAGTCAAGCTGCCTGCGGACCACGTTGGCCTCATTGATGTCCCAGCTGTCATCAGACACCGTGCCCCGGGAACCCTGGGACAGGACCTCCACCTGCCCCTGACACCGATCACCTGCGTTCCGCAGCCTCAGGGCTAAACCCGATTCGGTCCCTAGAGGAAGGCACAGCATTTCTCTCGTATGTTCCAACTGAGAGACAAGGTCTCAGGCCTCTAAAGCATTCATAATCCTTCCCAGTAGACAAAGATCCCCGAGAGAATCACTGCCCGGGATGGACCCTTAACATGCCTTGAGTTAGAGTTCTTCGTGCTTCAACTGCAGTGACTGCTCTGCCAAAACCCAATCCACTAGAGCTTCTGAAGGAAAAGTACACACGCCTCAGTTTGCCTCCTGGAGAGGACCTGGAAACGATTCATCTTTTATGATGCTTTCGTGCCAAAATCGACTTAATACAAAGAGATCTGCCATGTTTAAATTCTTACTAAACTGTCTGACAAGGTTGCTTTCACGATCCCTTGTTTCTTACTTCCTGATACGGGGAGGGTTAAGGCATCTGACAAACTTCTCAGATACTTTTCCAAGGTCAAGTCCCGCCGGGAGCAGCCATCAGGGTCAGAGGCTTGAAGCTCTCTAACAGAACCAACAGGCCAGTGAGGGTCCTTGATGTCAGAGAACTGCGCCACTGGAACAGTCTCTCCACCTGGAACGTGGGGCCCACAAGGGACTCTTCCAGCTGCCCTGCCTGATGTTGTTGACGGCCCATTAAGTGGGCCAGTGAGGCCAGGTGGCTACACACCCTGAAAATGAAGAAGCAATTCACAATAGAAACAGGCAGCCAGAGGATTCTTTCAACAGACACCACAGTACCAGGGAGGGTCTGCCCCAGCACATCCCCACCTCATTTCCGACATACCATCCCTACTCCCACATTCAAGGGCAAGCTGACAGACGTGCCCGAGAGAATCCTCCAGTCAGAACTCTGCTATTTGAACACAGTTCAGAGGACACCATGCGATTCCCACTGCCAGGCTCCAGGCATCTTGCTTAGTCACGTGGCAGTCAATGTCAGAATCTGCATCCAGCTCAGAAGCTCTGAGCTCCAGAGTCTTGACAACACTCATCCACAGCACGAAACAGAACACTGAAGGTGTCCCTGCTTGGGCTGTGTCCATGCATTTTGAATGAACCCTTTTGCACAGATTTACTGAGACCAACTTGCACTCTTCCAACAGTCAACCACATAGTCCTAGAGGAGGCCGGCTGCCATTTTGGGAACGGTGGTAAATCGCCTGGAGAAAGAAGCTTCTACTTCTTTGTTTTCCAGGAAATGGAAACAGACTGTTCTCTAGCACCGGGGATCAGTGTTCAAGATAGCTAAGCTGTCAGAATGGACCAAAACAGGAGCCACAAAGAGATCTCTCCAGATATTCCCCCAAAGAACTAGTCACTTTCCTGGGGAGCTGGTACCTTTCCATCTGGATTCAGCCATTGTCCCAAACCCCCCGAAGAACCTGTTGTGTACATTAGGACATTGTGTACATTATTGCTCTACTGGGGGACAAATCGAAGGGCTTGAGCCTTAAAAACAAGCAAGGTATCGTCCTATATCTACAGGATGGGCCACTCTAGTTATTCTAGGAGAGAAGCCTAAGGAGATTGTATAGCGACTCCAACAGCACTTTCTCCAACAGAGAAAGTCCTCTGGGACGTAAGCAAATGTTTACTAAGAGTTATTGCATCTTCCTAGTTTCTTGAAGACAATACCATGTCTTCCTATTCATATGCACTATCGCATTCAATCCTTCCCCCAACTCCAGCATTCCCACCTACAGATGAGGACACTGAGGTGCAGACATGCTCAAAGAAGCCCAAGGACACACAGACTCCAGCTCTACTGTCCATGCTTTTAGCTATCATCCCGAGCTGCCTTTTGTCACAGCCACTGCCTGCTACCAGCCCACTCCTTGTGGTTCTTGCAAGGAAGGTGGTCCATGCCAATCTACCTTCCATACACCCGCCACAACTTGGTTTTCAAGTGGCAGTCACCCAGCAGCCTTGACTAAGATTCTATATTGTTTTTCCTCTGATTTTCAGCACCATTCCAAGAGAAGAAACTTTTTGATCCTTGTGGTTTCCGTCTCTAATCTGTCACAAGCAACCAGGTTAGTTCATTCTCTCAGGTCCTATCTCTTCTCTGTCATAGAGTCTCTCCCGTAGAGGGGAGTTTAAGGATTCTGTGGATGGGAGCCTTATCTGAGCCGTCTCCATGGAGTCTCGTTGTCCCCAAGCCAATGGCCAGCCTAAGAGGATGGTACAGAGGGACAGGATGCCTCAAGTGGAGATGGTCCCAGATTGCTCATTGTTTCATGGGTCAGCTCAAGACGGGACCAAGGATGTGCACCCCAGAGATTTACTCCTGAATATATCTCTGGATTTGCCTCCACCATCTCCATCCAGATTGAGACAAGGACTTAGAAGGCAAACAAGAACTGGGACCGACTGCAGCTGTCCCCACATTTGCCACAAAGTCAGGAAGTGTTCGACCACCAACGGCAGGCAATACTTCCAAAACTTCGTTGATAAGCAGTTTCTTTTTTCCTAGAGCTTCCGAAAATGTTTCAAGGGCACAGTTTGGGAAATGCGAACTAGAAAAATCCTCCCATCGGGGCACTTACCCTGGCTAGCTACAATATTAGGATGGCTAAGCCTGCAGGAGGAGGAGTATCTGACAGCTGGGGGAGGGTGGCTACTGTTAACCTAAGTCTATCCGTTCCCTCCAGTTCCTGACAGCAGCGACAGTGAATAACAGAGAAGCACTCTTCCCTCCTGCTCTGTCTGGCTGACTCCTACACTGGCTCTGGACCTCAGTTCACCTGGGACTTCCTAGAGACCGCTCTCTCTCTGATGGCTTGAGCACGTCTCTCTTGCCGAGTGCCTCTTGCTCCAGCATTTATCACGGCTGTAATATTAACGGAATGCTCAGTCGATCAACGTCTATCTTGCCATTAGACCCTACCTCCCTGAAGGCAGGGAACTTGTTCCCCTGAAACAACACAGACAGAGTCCACGCTGTGGTCTTTCCTGCTTAGAAGGGTCCTGGTGGGACTGGTTCTTGTCGAATGAGGTGGCAAGGATATTGAGGCCATTTTGAAAGGTATGTAAAAGTTCAATGCTAGAAATGCACCTGTGGAAAAGTCTTTACATCAACAAGTCGCACTTCTGAGGTAGCCAAGAACCAGTGGGGAAAATGTTCCAAACCTAAATACGCTTGACGTTAAGGAAAATATAGACATTAAGAAGAAATAAGTAAAAATAGGTAGCACTTAAAAGAGTTATACATATCTTCTGTCGCTTCCTCTGGAAATTCTCAGCCAAGTCATACTTCCATAATTCTATTGCAAACACAAAGCCTTAATTCAGTACTGGGCCACGCAGCTTCATTGCTCAGGGTGTGGTCTGCAGGTCCTCCTTACTTTGGGTTATATAAAAATGCAGATTCCCAAGCCCCACACCAGGTCCTCCAAATCAGAGACTCTGGACGGGGGTAAGGCGAATTCCAAGGACCTCACATTCAAACAAACACCCTAGTTGATTCGGATGTGCACTGAAATGGAGTCAAAGGCACAATAGCATGGACTGTATGACCACACGGTCCATTTACGCTATACATTCAAGATGTTTCTATTGCCTTTGTGTTTCTAGAAGAGACACAAATCATACTTGTATGCAGACCTCACACCATTCACGAAAGTTCAGTGAGGCAGTATTTATTCTTAAGATATAAATAACTGTGTAGAATGAAGAATACATTATCCAAAAATTACAACATATTCTTTTCAGAGTACTTACCAGGTTCTGTGAGAAGATCTGACTGGGAAACTATAAAGGAATAAAAGAAAAATCAGACGTGTGCGGTTCGTCCACAGGGATCCTCACCGAGAAATCCACCTTTGAACCCTTGCTTTTCTTATACTTGACTCTGAAGTTGAAATGTAGCAACTTCGGGGAGATCGATGCCAACAGATCTATAATCTGATTGCAAAATTTAATTCCAATTGATAAAGATTTCTGGAGTCTCTCGTGTGTGCACCGCAAAATACTAAACTAGTTCCAGCAAATGTGATGATAAAAAAAAGTGGCTCTTGATACCTTAAAAACAAGTTCAATGAAACACCCTTTAGTAATTTGTGCATTTGTTTCTGCATGTTTCCTGCTGCAGATATTGCTTTATTTCATTAAAATAGAAATTATCCTTTCATCACTGTAGAAGAACAAATTAGGCTTGTGCAAATATGCTTTTCTTATTTCTTTGAGAAAAGTTAGCGTATGCAGCTTGTATTAACGAAGTTGAGAGTTTTGATTTAATTTACCAGTTCTCAACTAACGGAATGGCATGGCTAAGAGCACAGATTAGTAACTATTTGATCATTTAGTCCAACAAAGTCAAGTGATTTTGTGTTGACAGAGACACTGGGAGATAAAGATTTCTCTCCTTTCCCACAAAAGGACAGAGATGATCATTACCGAGACTTACTACGCTTCATAGGGTTATTGGGAGAATTAAATGAGAAAATCCAGATAAAATGCTGATCGTACTGACTGGCACATTGCCGGCAGCCAACAAGCGTGAGCTACTACGGCAATGAGATTATGATGATGACCGTGAGTATACAATTTCCATCACTCGCTGTCTTAAGTATTTCATTATCTCATTTGGTCCTCATGGCAACCCTTGACGGAAGAGTTTCCTCGTCTTAAGAGAAGTAAACTGAAGCGCTTAGAGGTAAAATAACTTGCCCAAGGTACCACTATTATTTCCATTTTCCTGATGGAGACACCAAGGTTGGAGAAGGATAGGCATCTTTACTATTGTGCCTCTGCCCTGTGCTACATCCTTTGTACTACCTCTTGGAGGCCCACCTGAGCAGATGACGCTGGCGTCTTCCCCGTGGCCGCAGTTGTGCGAGAGCCAGCCGTTGTGGGGGCAGCTCCACAGGTAGGACTCGTGTCCTGAGCAGCCTACTTCGTCCAGGACAATAGGCCCTGAGCCATGACCGAAGCGGGCACTTCCTGGGGCGGACGTGGCCTGGCCACAGCCCAGCTGCCTGCACACCACGTTGGCATCATTGGTGTCCCAGCCGTCGTCACACACGGTGCCCCACGAGCCCCGGTACAGGACCTCCACCCGGCCCTGACACCGGCCCTCTCCGTTCACCAGCCTCAAGGCCACATCTAGAGGAAAGCACGGAGATTTCACTGTCTGTCCCTTCTGAGGGACAAAATGCCGGGCCTGCGTGAGATGCAGAGCCCTTCACAGTGAGCGGGGATCCAGAAAAGACTGGACAATCAAACGGATTCCTCGCCTTGTTTTTGTGTTTGAACTTAACAAGCTAAACATTCTGCCTCTTCAGTGGAGTTTGGGTAACCTTGTATCCTGAGGGGCTTTCGTGGTGACAGCTCTTTCAGTTCTCACTTCTGTCCCCGGCCTGACCTCTCAAGTCCAGTTCCAATCACGAAAAGCTTGTCCTGCCCGTGGCACAGACCTTTCCCCCCACCATGGGAGCACCCACCGTGTGCCCGGCACTGCCATGGGGATTGCTCCCCACTCAGAAAGTAGAGCAATAACATTCTGGCTGTCAGCGAGAGAGCCAGGCTTGCTTCTAAAAGGCCTGTGTCCCTGCACACTTGGGACATCTCTTCTCCTCCCTCACACATACCACACGGCGCGGAGTTTTAAAGTTTAATCATGGCAGACGGTTTTGAGCATTTCCTAACATGCGAACCTCTGCTCATATTCAAGAGCTTGACATACGTCATCTTAGTTCATCCTCAAAACAACCCTGTGGGGAAACTGAGGTTCAAGAAGGTGACCCCAGATCAACTGACTCGTGAGTGAAGGGGCAGGATACGTACTCAGGCCGTTGCTCTTAACCATTTCACCTTTCTGCCTCCTGATACTGTTTTTAACATTTGAACAATTTGGCCCAAGTCACGCTCTGTGCTTTGGCCCCAGCCGGCACACTCATGCACTCACAGGACTAAATGAGAGGAGGAAATAGGGAGCAGGAGAAGTTACCGTGTAAGGCATCACCTGAGGCAGAAGTATCTGCCGTATTGCCATGTCGTGATAAAAGTTCTAGAAAAGGATATAAAAAATAAGCGATTACATCCAGAGAGATTCGGTTAGATGCTCCTGTTCCAAACTGCCGCTGCTGCCCTCCTGAGTGGCTGTAAGCCCTGCTGGACACCCAGAAGGCCCGCCTGGGGCGCCCAGATCTTCGGAAGTGGGTGTGGCTGCGCTCAGGGTGGACTGGGGACTGTGGGCCTGTCTTCCGGTCAGAGCGGAACCTCGCAAGGAAGGGGCTGAGGGCCCAGGTGGACCCCAACAGAGGAGGCCCTTCCTGTCCTGCATCTAAAACCCAGCAGGATTCTCTGCAGCCGTGCCCCCTGAGTCCTTCGGGCTGGCCTTGGGTCCCACAACCTCCCAGTCGCAGAGTTTAATTACCTGTTGGCGTCTGCGTCTCCACAGAAGTGCTTTCCATGGTTGTTGCTAAAAATAAAGAGAAAAAGGCCAAATGAGAGCTCCTCTGAACACAAACATTAAATCTGACCCCCTTGCTCATTGGAGCAAGGGCGGGGGGCTGCATCACACTTCACTTTGGAGGCTTAGCTGGCCCCGTCCCTCCTAAATTAATTCACTCAGCGAATATGGACTACTCTCTGACCGCACACGAGGCACTGCGCTAAACGTCGGGGAGAGAGAAGGGATCCATCGTAGAGGGTGAGGCTCAGTCCTCTGGAGCTCAGAGACTACTCAGCAGCCAGACTTGGTCACCGGCCAAGGAGGAGCAGAGAGTGGGGGGGAGCGGGACTCTCAGATGGAGCAAGTCGTGGGCTTGGGAGAAGGGCAAGAGCAATCCAAAGAGGAAAGAGGAACGGGTATTTCTTTGCGCTGACAAAGCTGGGCCACAGTCGAGCTGCCTGAGGACCACGTTGGCCTCATTGATGTCCCAGCTGGCATCAGACACCGTGCCCCGGGAACCCTGGGACAGGACCTCCACCTGCCCCTGACACCGATCACCTGCGTTCCGCAGCCTCAGGGCTAAACCCGATTCGGTCCCTAGAGGAAGGCACAGCATTTCTCTCGTATGTTCCAACTGAGAGACAAGGTCTCAGGCCTCTAAAGCATTCATAATCCTTCCCAGTAGACAAAGATCCCCGAGAGAATCACTGCCCGGGATGGACCCTTAACATGCCTTGAGTTAGAGTTCTTCGTGCTTCAACTGCAGTGACTGCTCTGCCAAAACCCAATCCACTAGAGCTTCTGAAGGAAAAGTACACACGCCTCAGTTTGCCTCCTGGAGAGGACCTGGAAACGATTCATCTTTTATGATGCTTTCGTGCCAAAATCGACTTAATACAAAGAGATCTGCCATGTTTAAATTCTTACTAAACTGTCTGACAAGGTTGCTTTCACGATCCCTTGTTTCTTACTTCCTGATACGGGGAGGGTTAAGGCATCTGACAAACTTCTCAGATACTTTTCCAAGGTCAAGTCCCGCCGGGAGCAGCCATCAGGGTCAGAGGCTTGAAGCTCTCTAACAGAACCAACAGGCCAGTGAGGGTCCTTGATGTCAGAGAACTGCGCCACTGGAACAGTCTCTCCACCTGGAACGTGGGGCCCACAAGGGACTCTTCCAGCTGCCCTGCCTGATGTTGTTGACGGCCCATTAAGTGGGCCAGTGAGGCCAGGTGGCTACACACCCTGAAAATGAAGAAGCAATTCACAATAGAAACAGGCAGCCAGAGGATTCTTTCAACAGACACCACAGTACCAGGAAGGGTCTGCCCCAGCACATCCCCACCTCATTTCCGACATACCATCCCTACTCCCACATTCAAGGGCAAGCTGACAGACGTGCCCGAGAGAATCCTCCAGTCAGAACTCTGCTATTTGAACACAGTTCAGAGGACACCATGCGATTCCCACTGCCAGGCTCCAGGCATCTTGCTTAGTCACGTGGCAGTCAATGTCAGAATCTGCATCCAGCTCAGAAGCTCTGAGCTCCAGAGTCTTGACAACACTCATCCACAGCACCAAACAGAACACTGAAGGTGTCCCTGCTTGGGCTGTGTCCATGCATTTTGAATGAACCCTTTTGCACAGATTTACTGAGACCAACTTGCACTCTTCCAACAGTCAACCACATAGTCCTAGAGGAGGCCGGCTGCCATTTTGGGAACGGTGGTAAATCGCCTGGAGAAAGAAGCTTCTACTTCTTTGTTTTCCAGGAAATGGAAACAGACTGTTCTCTAGCACCGGGGATCAGTGTTCAAGATAGCTAAGCTGTCAGAATGGACCAAAACAGGAGCCACAAAGAGATCTCTCCAGATATTCCCCCAAAGAACTAGTCACTTTCCTGGGGAGCTGGTACCTTTCCATCTGGATTCAGCCATTGTCCCAAACCCCCCGAAGAACCTGTTGTGTACATTAGGACATTGTGTACATTATTGCTCTACTGGGGGACAAATCGAAGGGCTTGAGCCTTAAAAACAAGCAAGGTATCGTCCTATATCTACAGGATGGGCCACTCTAGTTATTCTAGGAGAGAAGCCTAAGGAGATTGTATAGCGACTCCAACAGCACTTTCTCCAACAGAGAAAGTCCTCTGGGACGTAAGCAAATGTTTACTAAGAGTTATTGCATCTTCCTAGTTTCTTGAAGACAATACCATGTCTTCCTATTCATATGCACTATCGCATTCAATCCTTCCCCCAACTCCAGCATTCCCACCTACAGATGAGGACACTGAGGTGCAGACATGCTCAAAGAAGCCCAAGGACACACAGACTCCAGCTCTACTGTCCATGCTTTTAGCTATCATCCCGAGCTGCCTTTTGTCACAGCCACTGCCTGCTACCAGCCCACTCCTTGTGGTTCTTGCAAGGAAGGTGGTCCATGCCAATCTACCTTCCATACACCCGCCACAACTTGGTTTTCAACTGGCAGTCACCCAGCAGCCTTGACTAAGATTCTATATTGTTTTTCCTCTGATTTTCAGCACCATTCCAAGAGAAGAAACTTTTTGATCCTTGTGGTTTCCGTCTCTAATCTGTCACAAGCAACCAGGTTAGTTCATTCTCTCAGGTCCTATCTCTTCTCTGTCATAGAGTCTCTCCCGTAGAGGGGAGTTTAAGGATTCTGTGGATGGGAGCCTTATCTGAGCCGTCTCCATGGAGTCTCGTTGTCCCCAAGCCAATGGCCAGCCTAAGAGGATGGTACAGAGGGACAGGATGCCTCAAGTGGAGATGGTCCCAGATTGCTCATTGTTTCATGGGTCAGCTCAAGACGGGACCAAGGATGTGCACCCCAGAGATTTACTCCTGAATATATCTCTGGATTTGCCTCCACCATCTCCATCCAGATTGAGACAAGGACTTAGAAGGCAAACAAGAACTGGGACCGACTGCAGCTGTCCCCACATTTGCCACAAAGTCAGGAAGTGTTCGACCACCAACGGCAGGCAATACTTCCAAAACTTCGTTGATAAGCAGTTTCTTTTTTCCTAGAGCTTCCGAAAATGTTTCAAGGGCACAGTTTGGGAAATGCGAACTAGAAAAATCCTCCCATCGGGGCACTTACCCTGGCTAGCTACAATATTAGGATGGCTAAGCCTGCAGGAGGAGGAGTATCTGACAGCTGGGGGAGGGTGGCTACTGTTAACCTAAGTCTATCCGTTCCCTCCAGTTCCTGACAGCAGCGACAGTGAATAACAGAGAAGCACTCTTCCCTCCTGCTCTGTCTGGCTGACTCCTACACTGGCTCTGGACCTCAGTTCACCTGGGACTTCCTAGAGACCGCTCTCTCTCTGATGGCTTGAGCACGTCTCTCTTGCCGAGTGCCTCTTGCTCCAGCATTTATCACGGCTGTAATATTAACGGAATGCTCAGTCGATCAACGTCTATCTTGCCATTAGACCCTACCTCCCTGAAGGCAGGGAACTTGTTCCCCTGAAACAACACAGACAGAGTCCACGCTGTGGTCTTTCCTGCTTAGAAGGGTCCTGGTGGGACTGGTTCTTGTCGAATGAGGTGGCAAGGATATTGAGGCCATTTTGAAAGGTATGTAAAAGTTCAATGCTAGAAATGCACCTGTGGAAAAGTCTTTACATCAACAAGTCGCACTTCTGAGGTAGCCAAGAACCAGTGGGGAAAATGTTCCAAACCTAAATACGCTTGACGTTAAGGAAAATATAGACATTAAGAAGAAATAAGTAAAAATAGGTAGCACTTAAAAGAGTTATACATATCTTCTGTCGCTTCCTCTGGAAATTCTCAGCCAAGTCATACTTCCATAATTCTATTGCAAACACAAAGCCTTAATTCAGTACTGGGCCACGCAGCTTCATTGCTCAGGGTGTGGTCTGCAGGTCCTCCTTACTTTGGGTTATATAAAAATGCAGATTCCCAAGCCCCACACCAGGTCCTCCAAATCAGAGACTCTGGACGGGGGTAAGGCGAATTCCAAGGACCTCACATTCAAACAAACACCCTAGTTGATTCGGATGTGCACTGAAATGGAGTCAAAGGCACAATAGCATGGACTGTATGACCACACGGTCCATTTACGCTATACATTCAAGATGTTTCTATTGCCTTTGTGTTTCTAGAAGAGACACAAATCATACTTGTATGCAGACCTCACACCATTCACGAAAGTTCAGTGAGGCAGTATTTATTCTTAAGATATAAATAACTGTGTAGAATGAAGAATACATTATCCAAAAATTACAACATATTCTTTTCAGAGTACTTACCAGGTTCTGTGAGAAGATCTGACTGGGAAACTATAAAGGAATAAAAGAAAAATCAGACGTGTGTGGTTCGTCCACAGGGATCCTCACCGAGAAATCCACCTTTGAACCCTTGCTTTTCTTACACTTGACTCTGAAGTTGAAATGTAGCAACTTCGGGGAGATCGATGCCAACAGATCTATAATCTGATTGCAAAATTTAATTCCAATTGATAAAGATTTCTGGAGTCTCTCGTGTGTGCACCGCAAAATACTAAACTAGTTCCAGCAAATGTGATGATAAAAAAAAGTGGCTCTTGATACCTTAAAAACAAGTTCAATGAAACACCCTTTAGTAATTTGTGCATTTGTTTCTGCATGTTTCCTGCTGCAGATATTGCTTTATTTCATTAAAATAGAAATTATCCTTTCATCACTGTAGAAGAACAAATTAGGCTTGTGCAAATATGCTTTTCTTATTTCTTTGAGAAAAGTTAGCGTATGCAGCTTGTATTAACGAAGTTGAGAGTTTTGATTTAATTTACCAGTTCTCAACTAACGGAATGGCATGGCTAAGAGCACAGATTAGTAACTATTTGATCATTTAGTCCAACAAAGTCAAGTGATTTTGTGTTGACAGAGACACTGGGAGATAAAGATTTCTCTCCTTTCCCACAAAAGGACAGAGATGATCATTACCGAGACTTACTACGCTTCATAGGGTTATTGGGAGAATTAAATGAGAAAATCCAGATAAAATGCTGATCGTACTGACTGGCACATTGCCGGCAGCCAACAAGCGTGAGCTACTACGGCAATGAGATTATGATGATGACCGTGAGTATACAATTTCCATCACTCGCTGTCTTAAGTATTTCATTATCTCATTTGGTCCTCATGGCAACCCTTGACGGAAGAGTTTCCTCGTCTTAAGAGAAGTAAACTGAAGCGCTTAGAGGTAAAATAACTTGCCCAAGGTACCACTATTATTTCCATTTTCCTGATGGAGACACCAAGGTTGGAGAAGGATAGGCATCTTTACTATTGTGCCTCTGCCCTGTGCTACATCCTTTGTACTACCTCTTGGAGGCCCACCTGAGCAGATGACGCTGGCGTCTTCCCCGTGGCCGCAGTTGTGCGAGAGCCAGCCGTTGTGGGGGCAGCTCCACAGGTAGGACTCGTGTCCTGAGCAGCCTACTTCGTCCAGGACAATAGGCCCTGAGCCATGACCGAAGCGGGCACTTCCTGGGGCGGACGTGGCCTGGCCACAGCCCAGCTGCCTGCACACCACGTTGGCATCATTGGTGTCCCAGCCGTCGTCACACACGGTGCCCCACGAGCCCCGGTACAGGACCTCCACCCGGCCCTGACACCGGCCCTCTCCGTTCACCAGCCTCAAGGCCACATCTAGAGGAAAGCACGGAGATTTCACTGTCTGTCCCTTCTGAGGGACAAAATGCCGGGCCTGCGTGAGATGCAGAGCCCTTCACAGTGAGCGGGGATCCAGAAAAGACTGGACAATCAAACGGATTCCTCGCCTTGTTTTTGTGTTTGAACTTAACAAGCTAAACATTCTGCCTCTTCAGTGGAGTTTGGGTAACCTTGTATCCTGAGGGGCTTTCGTGGTGACAGCTCTTTCAGTTCTCACTTCTGTCCCCGGCCTGACCTCTCAAGTCCAGTTCCAATCACGAAAAGCTTGTCCTGCCCGTGGCACAGACCTTTCCCCCCACCATGGGAGCACCCACCGTGTGCCCGGCACTGCCATGGGGATTGCTCCCCACTCAGAAAGTAGAGCAATAACATTCTGGCTGTCAGCGAGAGAGCCAGGCTTGCTTCTAAAAGGCCTGTGTCCCTGCACACTTGGGACATCTCTTCTCCTCCCTCACACATACCACACGGCGCGGAGTTTTAAAGTTTAATCATGGCAGACGGTTTTGAGCATTTCCTAACATGCGAACCTCTGCTCATATTCAAGAGCTTGACATACGTCATCTTAGTTCATCCTCAAAACAACCCTGTGGGGAAACTGAGGTTCAAGAAGGTGACCCCAGATCAACTGACTCGTGAGTGAAGGGGCAGGATACGTACTCAGGCCGTTGCTCTTAACCATTTCACCTTTCTGCCTCCTGATACTGTTTTTAACATTTGAACAATTTGGCCCAAGTCACGCTCTGTGCTTTGGCCCCAGCCGGCACACTCATGCACTCACAGGACTAAATGAGAGGAGGAAATAGGGAGCAGGAGAAGTTACCGTGTAAGGCATCACCTGAGGCAGAAGTATCTGCCGTATTGCCATGTCGTGATAAAAGTTCTAGAAAAGGATATAAAAAATAAGCGATTACATCCAGAGAGATTCGGTTAGATGCTCCTGTTCCAAACTGCCGCTGCTGCCCTCCTGAGTGGCTGTAAGCCCTGCTGGACACCCAGAAGGCCCGCCTGGGGCGCCCAGATCTTCGGAAGTGGGTGTGGCTGCGCTCAGGGTGGACTGGGGACTGTGGGCCTGTCTTCCGGTCAGAGCGGAACCTCGCAAGGAAGGGGCTGAGGGCCCAGGTGGACCCCAACAGAGGAGGCCCTTCCTGTCCTGCATCTAAAACCCAGCAGGATTCTCTGCAGCCGTGCCCCCTGAGTCCTTCGGGCTGGCCTTGGGTCCCACAACCTCCCAGTCGCAGAGTTTAATTACCTGTTGGCGTCTGCGTCTCCACAGAAGTGCTTTCCATGGTTGTTGCTAAAAATAAAGAGAAAAAGGCCAAATGAGAGCTCCTCTGAACACAAACATTAAATCTGACCCCCTTGCTCATTGGAGCAAGGGCGGGGGGCTGCATCACACTTCACTTTGGAGGCTTAGCTGGCCCCGTCCCTCCTAAATTAATTCACTCAGCGAATATGGACTACTCTCTGACCGCACACGAGGCACTGCGCTAAACGTCGGGGAGAGAGAAGGGATCCATCGTAGAGGGTGAGGCTCAGTCCTCTGGAGCTCAGAGACTACTCAGCAGCCAGACTTGGTCACCGGCCAAGGAGGAGCAGAGAGTGGGGGGGAGCGGGACTCTCAGATGGAGCAAGTCGTGGGCTTGGGAGAAGGGCAAGAGCAATCCAAAGAGGAAAGAGGAACGGGTATTTCTTTGCGCTGACAAAGCTGGGCCACAGTCAAGCTGCCTGCGGACCACGTTGGCCTCATTGATGTCCCAGCTGGCATCAGACACCGTGCCCCGGGAACCCTGGGACAGGACCTCCACCTGCCCCTGACACCGATCACCTGCGTTCCGCAGCCTCAGGGCTAAACCCGATTCGGTCCCTAGAGGAAGGCACAGCATTTCTCTCGTATGTTCCAACTGAGAGACAAGGTCTCAGGCCTCTAAAGCATTCATAATCCTTCCCAGTAGACAAAGATCCCCGAGAGAATCACTGCCCGGGATGGACCCTTAACATGCCTTGAGTTAGAGTTCTTCGTGCTTCAACTGCAGTGACTGCTCTGCCAAAACCCAATCCACTAGAGCTTCTGAAGGAAAAGTACACACGCCTCAGTTTGCCTCCTGGAGAGGACCTGGAAACGATTCATCTTTTATGATGCTTTCGTGCCAAAATCGACTTAATACAAAGAGATCTGCCATGTTTAAATTCTTACTAAACTGTCTGACAAGGTTGCTTTCACGATCCCTTGTTTCTTACTTCCTGATACGGGGAGGGTTAAGGCATCTGACAAACTTCTCAGATACTTTTCCAAGGTCAAGTCCCGCCGGGAGCAGCCATCAGGGTCAGAGGCTTGAAGCTCTCTAACAGAACCAACAGGCCAGTGAGGGTCCTTGATGTCAGAGAACTGCGCCACTGGAACAGTCTCTCCACCTGGAACGCGGGGCCCACAAGGGACTCTTCCAGCTGCCCTGCCTGATGTTGTTGACGGCCCATTAAGCGGGCCAGTGAGGCCAGGTGGCTACACACCCCTGAAAATGAAGAAGCAATTCACAATAGAAACAGGCAGCCAAAGGATTCTTTCAACAGACACCACAGTACCAGGAAGGGTCTGCCCCAGCACATCCCCACCTCATTTCCGACATACCATCCCTACTCCCACATTCAAGGGCAAGCTGACAGACGTGCCCGAGAGAATCCTCCAGTCAGAACTCTGCTATTTGAACACAGTTCAGAGAACACCATGCGATTCCCACTGCCAGGCTCCAGGCATCTTGCTTAGTCACGTGGCAGTCAATGTCAGAATCTGCATCCAGCTCAGAAGCTCTGAGCTCCAGAGTCTTGACAACACTCATCCACAGCACCAAACAGAACACTGAAGGTGTCCCTGCTTGGGCTGTGTCCATGCATTTTGAATGAACCCTTTTGCACAGATTTACTGAGACCAACTTGCACTCTTCCAACAGTCAACCACACAGTCCTAGAGGAGGCCGGCTGCCATTTTGGGAACGGTGGTAAATCGCCTGGAGAAAGAAGCTTCTACTTCTTTGTTTTCCAGGAAATGGAAACAGACTGCTCTCTAGCACCGGGGATCAGTGTTCAAGATAGCTAAGCTGTCAGAATGGACCAAAACAGGAGCCACAAAGAGATCTCTCCAGATATTCCCCCAAAGAACTAGTCACTTTCCTGGGGAGCTGGTACCTTTCCATCTGGATTCAGCCACTGCCCCAAACCCCCCGAAGATCCTGTTGTGCACATTAGGACATTGTGTACATTATTGCTCTACTGGGGGACAAATCGAAGGGCTTGAGCCTTAAAAACAAGCAAGGTATCGTCCTATATCTACAGGATGGGCCACTCTAGTTATTCTAGGAGAGAAGCCTAAGGAGATTGTATAGCGACTCCAACAGCACTTTCTCCAACAGAGAAAGTCCTCTGGGACGTAAGCAAATGTTTACTAAGAGTTATTGCATCTTCCTAGTTTCTTGAAGACAATACCATGTCTTCCTATTCATATGCACTATCGCATTCAATCCTTCCCCCAACTCCAGCATTCCCACCTACAGATGAGGACACTGAGGTGCAGACATGCTCAAAGAAGCCCAAGGACACACAGACTCCAGCTCTACTGTCCATGCTTTTAGCTATCATCCCGAGCTGCCTTTTGTCACAGCCACTGCCTGCTACCAGCCCACTCCTTGTGGTTCTTGCAAGGAAGGTGGTCCATGCCAATCTACCTTCCATACACCCGCCACAACTTGGTTTTCAACTGGCAGTCACCCAGCAGCCTTGACTAAGATTCTATATTGTTTTTCCTCTGATTTTCAGCACCATTCCAAGAGAAGAAACTTTTTGATCCTTGTGGTTTCCGTCTCTAATCTGTCACAAGCAACCAGGTTAGTTCATTCTCTCAGGTCCTATCTCTTCTCTGTCATAGAGTCTCTCCCGTAGAGGGGAGTTTAAGGATTCTGTGGATGGGAGCCTTATCTGAGCCGTCTCCATGGAGTCTCGTTGTCCCCAAGCCAATGGCCAGCCTAAGAGGATGGTACAGAGGGACAGGATGCCTCAAGTGGAGATGGTCCCAGATTGCTCATTGTTTCATGGGTCAGCTCAAGACGGGACCAAGGATGTGCACCCCAGAGATTTACTCCTGAATATATCTCTGGATTTGCCTCCACCATCTCCACCCAGATTGAGACAAGGACTTAGAAGGCAAACAAGAACTGGGACCGACTGCAGCTGTCCCCACATTTGCCACAAAGTCAGGAAGTGTTCGACCACCAAAGGCAGGCAATACTTCCAAAACTTCGTTGATAAGCAGTTTCTTTTTTCCTAGAGCTTCCGAAAATGTTTCAAGGGCACAGTTTGGGAAATGCGAACTAGAAAAATCCTCCCATCGGGGCACTTACCCTGGCTAGCTACAATATTAGGATGGCTAAGCCTGCAGGAGGAGGAGTATCTGACAGCTGGGGGAGGGTGGCTACTGTTAACCTAAGTCTATCCGTTCCCTCCAGTTCCTGACAGCAGCGACAGTGAATAACAGAGAAGCACTCTTCCCTCCTGCTCTGTCTGGCTGACTCCTACACTGGCTCTGGACCTCAGTTCACCTGGGACTTCCTAGAGACCGCTCTCTCTCTGATGGCTTGAGCACGTCTCTCTTGCCGAGTGCCTCTTGCTCCAGCATTTATCACGGCTGTAATATTAACGGAATGCTCAGTCGATCAACGTCTATCTTGCCATTAGACCCTACCTCCCTGAAGGCAGGGAACTTGTTCCCCTGAAACAACACAGACAGAGTCCACGCTGTGGTCTTTCCTGCTTAGAAGGGTCCTGGTGGGACTGGTTCTTGTCGAATGAGGTGGCAAGGATATTGAGGCCATTTTGAAAGGTATGTAAAAGTTCAATGCTAGAAATGCACCTGTGGAAAAGTCTTTACATCAACAAGTCGCACTTCTGAGGTAGCCAAGAACCAGTGGGGAAAATGTTCCAAACCTAAATACGCTTGACGTTAAGGAAAATATAGACATTAAGAAGAAATAAGTAAAAATAGGTAGCACTTAAAAGAGTTATACATATCTTCTGTCGCTTCCTCTGGAAATTCTCAGCCAAGTCATACTTCCATAATTCTATTGCAAACACAAAGCCTTAATTCAGTACTGGGCCACGCAGCTTCATTGCTCAGGGTGTGGTCTGCAGGTCCTCCTTACTTTGGGTTATATAAAAATGCAGATTCCCAAGCCCCACACCAGGTCCTCCAAATCAGAGACTCTGGACGGGGGTAAGGCGAATTCCAAGGACCTCACATTCAAACAAACACCCTAGTTGATTCGGATGTGCACTGAAATGGAGTCAAAGGCACAATAGCATGGACTGTATGACCACACGGTCCATTTACGCTATACATTCAAGATGTTTCTATTGCCTTTGTGTTTCTAGAAGAGACACAAATCATACTTGTATGCAGACCTCACACCATTCACGAAAGTTCAGTGAGGCAGTATTTATTCTTAAGATATAAATAACTGTGTAGAATGAAGAATACATTATCCAAAAATTACAACATATTCTTTTCAGAGTACTTACCAGGTTCTGTGAGAAGATCTGACTGGGAAACTATAAAGGAATAAAAGAAAAATCAGACGTGTGCGGTTCGTCCACAGGGATCCTCACCGAGAAATCCACCTTTGAACCCTTGCTTTTCTTACACTTGACTCTGAAGTTGAAATGTAGCAACTTCGGGGAGATCGATGCCAACAGATCTATAATCTGATTGCAAAATTTAATTCCAATTGATAAAGATTTCTGGAGTCTCTCGTGTGTGCACCGCAAAATACTAAACTAGTTCCAGCAAATGTGATGATAAAAAAAAGTGGCTCTTGATACCTTAAAAACAAGTTCAATGAAACACCCTTTAGTAATTTGTGCATTTGTTTCTGCATGTTTCCTGCTGCAGATATTGCTTTATTTCATTAAAATAGAAATTATCCTTTCATCACTGTAGAAGAACAAATTAGGCTTGTGCAAATATGCTTTTCTTATTTCTTTGAGAAAAGTTAGCGTATGCAGCTTGTATTAACGAAGTTGAGAGTTTTGATTTAATTTACCAGTTCTCAACTAACGGAATGGCATGGCTAAGAGCACAGATTAGTAACTATTTGATCATTTAGTCCAACAAAGTCAAGTGATTTTGTGTTGACAGAGACACTGGGAGATAAAGATTTCTCTCCTTTCCCACAAAAGGACAGAGATGATCATTACCGAGACTTACTATGCTTCATAGGGTTATTGGGAGAATTAAATGAGAAAATCCAGATAAAATGCTGATCGTACTGACTGGCACATTGCCGGCAGCCAACAAGCGTGAGCTACTACGGCAATGAGATTATGATGATGACCGTGAGTATACAATTTCCATCACTCGCTGTCTTAAGTATTTCATTATCTCATTTGGTCCTCATGGCAACCCTTGACGGAAGAGTTTCCTCGTCTTAAGAGAAGTAAACTGAAGCGCTTAGAGGTAAAATAACTTGCCCAAGGTACCACTATTATTTCCATTTTCCTGATGGAGACACCAAGGTTGGAGAAGGATAGGCATCTTTACTATTGTGCCTCTGCCCTGTGCTACATCCTTTGTACTACCTCTTGGAGGCCCACCTGAGCAGATGACGCTGGCGTCTTCCCCGTGGCCGCAGTTGTGCGAGAGCCAGCCGTTGTGGGGGCAGCTCCACAGGTAGGACTCGTGTCCTGAGCAGCCTACTTCGTCCAGGACAATAGGCCCTGAGCCATGACCGAAGCGGGCACTTCCTGGGGCGGACGTGGCCTGGCCACAGCCCAGCTGCCTGCACACCACGTTGGCATCATTGGTGTCCCAGCCGTCGTCACACACGGTGCCCCACGAGCCCCGGTACAGGACCTCCACCCGGCCCTGACACCGGCCCTCTCCGTTCACCAGCCTCAAGGCCACATCTAGAGGAAAGCACGGAGATTTCACTGTCTGTCCCTTCTGAGGGACAAAATGCCGGGCCTGCGTGAGATGCAGAGCCCTTCACAGTGAGCGGGGATCCAGAAAAGACTGGACAATCAAACGGATTCCTCGCCTTGTTTTTGTGTTTGAACTTAACAAGCTAAACATTCTGCCTCTTCAGTGGAGTTTGGGTAACCTTGTATCCTGAGGGGCTTTCGTGGTGACAGCTCTTTCAGTTCTCACTTCTGTCCCCGGCCTGACCTCTCAAGTCCAGTTCCAATCACGAAAAGCTTGTCCTGCCCGTGGCACAGACCTTTCCCCCCACCATGGGAGCACCCACCGTGTGCCCGGCACTGCCATGGGGATTGCTCCCCACTCAGAAAGTAGAGCAATAACATTCTGGCTGTCAGCGAGAGAGCCAGGCTTGCTTCTAAAAGGCCTGTGTCCCTGCACACTTGGGACATCTCTTCTCCTCCCTCACACATACCACACGGCGCGG
The DNA here is from genome assembly GCF_020826845.1 of Diceros bicornis minor. Lineage (NCBI taxonomy): Eukaryota > Metazoa > Chordata > Mammalia > Perissodactyla > Rhinocerotidae > Diceros > Diceros bicornis. The sequence goes on along the minus strand of NC_080745.1, from coordinate 85,484,348 downwards.
AGTTTTAAAGTTTAATCATGGCAGACGGTTTTGAGCATTTCCTAACATGCGAACCTCTGCTCATATTCAAGAGCTTGACATACGTCATCTTAGTTCATCCTCAAAACAACCCTGTGGGGAAACTGAGGTTCAAGAAGGTGACCCCAGATCAACTGACTCGTGAGTGAAGGGGCAGGATACGTACTCAGGCCGTTGCTCTTAACCATTTCACCTTTCTGCCTCCTGATACTGTTTTTAACATTTGAACAATTTGGCCCAAGTCACGCTCTGTGCTTTGGCCCCAGCCGGCACACTCATGCACTCACAGGACTAAATGAGAGGAGGAAATAGTGAGCAGGAGAAGTTACCATGTAAGGCATCACCTGAGGCAGAAGTATCTGCCGTATTGCCATGACGTGATAAAAGTTCTAGAAAAGGATATAAAAAATAAGCGATTACATCCAGAGAGATTCGGTTAGATGCTCCTGTTCCAAACTGCCTCTGCTGCCCTCCTGAGTGGCTGTAAGCCCTGCTGGACACCCAGAAGGCCCGCCTGGGGCGCCCAGATCTTCGGAAGTGGGTGTGGCTGCGCTCAGGGTGGACTGGGGACTGTGGGCCTGTCTTCCGGTCAGAGCGGAACCTCGCAAGGAAGGGGCTGAGGGCCCAGGTGGACCCCAACAGAGGAGGCCCTTCCTGTCCTGCATCTAAAACCCAGCAGGATTCTCTGCAGCCGTGCCCCCTGAGTCCTTCGGGCTGGCCTTGGGTCCCACAACCTCCCAGTCGCAGAGTTTAATTACCTGTTGGCGTCTGCGTCTCCACAGAAGTGCTTTCCATGGTTGTTGCTAAAAATAAAGAGAAAAAGGCCAAATGAGAGCTCCTCTGAACACAAACATTAAATCTGACCCCCTTGCTCATTGGAGCAAGGGCGGGGGGCTGCATCACACTTCACTTTGGAGGCTTAGCTGGCCCCGTCCCTCCTAAATTAATTCACTCAGCGAATATGGACTACTCTCTGACCGCACACGAGGCACTGCGCTAAACGTCGGGGAGAGAGAAGGGATCCATCGTAGAGGGTGAGGCTCAGTCCTCTGGAGCTCAGAGACTACTCAGCAGCCAGACTTGGTCACCGGCCAAGGAGGAGCAGAGAGTGGGGGGGAGCGGGACTCTCAGATGGAGCAAGTCGTGGGCTTGGGAGAAGGGCAAGAGCAATCCAAAGAGGAAAGAGGAACGGGTATTTCTTTGCGCTGACAAAGCTGGGCCACAGTCGAGCTGCCTGAGGACCACGTTGGCCTCATTGATGTCCCAGCTGGCATCAGACACCGTGCCCCGGGAACCCTGGGACAGGACCTCCACCTGCCCCTGACACCGATCACCTGCGTTCCGCAGCCTCAGGGCTAAACCCGATTCGGTCCCTAGAGGAAGGCACAGCATTTCTCTCGTATGTTCCAACTGAGAGACAAGGTCTCAGGCCTCTAAAGCATTCATAATCCTTCCCAGTAGACAAAGATCCCCGAGAGAATCACTGCCCGGGATGGACCCTTAACATGCCTTGAGTTAGAGTTCTTCGTGCTTCAACTGCAGTGACTGCTCTGCCAAAACCCAATCCACTAGAGCTTCTGAAGGAAAAGTACACACGCCTCAGTTTGCCTCCTGGAGAGGACCTGGAAACGATTCATCTTTTATGATGCTTTCGTGCCAAAATCGACTTAATACAAAGAGATCTGCCATGTTTAAATTCTTACTAAACTGTCTGACAAGGTTGCTTTCACGATCCCTTGTTTCTTACTTCCTGATACGGGGAGGGTTAAGGCATCTGACAAACTTCTCAGATACTTTTCCAAGGTCAAGTCCCGCCGGGAGCAGCCATCAGGGTCAGAGGCTTGAAGCTCTCTAACAGAACCAACAGGCCAGTGAGGGTCCTTGATGTCAGAGAACTGCGCCACTGGAACAGTCTCTCCACCTGGAACGTGGGGCCCACAAGGGACTCTTCCAGCTGCCCTGCCTGATGTTGTTGACGGCCCATTAAGTGGGCCAGTGAGGCCAGGTGGCTACACACCCTGAAAATGAAGAAGCAATTCACAATAGAAACAGGCAGCCAGAGGATTCTTTCAACAGACACCACAGTACCAGGAAGGGTCTGCCCCAGCACATCCCCACCTCATTTCCGACATACCATCCCTACTCCCACATTCAAGGGCAAGCTGACAGACGTGCCCGAGAGAATCCTCCAGTCAGAACTCTGCTATTTGAACACAGTTCAGAGGACACCATGCGATTCCCACTGCCAGGCTCCAGGCATCTTGCTTAGTCACGTGGCAGTCAATGTCAGAATCTGCATCCAGCTCAGAAGCTCTGAGCTCCAGAGTCTTGACAACACTCATCCACAGCACCAAACAGAACACTGAAGGTGTCCCTGCTTGGGCTGTGTCCATGCATTTTGAATGAACCCTTTTGCACAGATTTACTGAGACCAACTTGCACTCTTCCAACAGTCAACCACATAGTCCTAGAGGAGGCCGGCTGCCATTTTGGGAACGGTGGTAAATCGCCTGGAGAAAGAAGCTTCTACTTCTTTGTTTTCCAGGAAATGGAAACAGACTGTTCTCTAGCACCGGGGATCAGTGTTCAAGATAGCTAAGCTGTCAGAATGGACCAAAACAGGAGCCACAAAGAGATCTCTCCAGATATTCCCCCAAAGAACTAGTCACTTTCCTGGGGAGCTGGTACCTTTCCATCTGGATTCAGCCATTGTCCCAAACCCCCCGAAGAACCTGTTGTGTACATTAGGACATTGTGTACATTATTGCTCTACTGGGGGACAAATCGAAGGGCTTGAGCCTTAAAAACAAGCAAGGTATCGTCCTATATCTACAGGATGGGCCACTCTAGTTATTCTAGGAGAGAAGCCTAAGGAGATTGTATAGCGACTCCAACAGCACTTTCTCCAACAGAGAAAGTCCTCTGGGACGTAAGCAAATGTTTACTAAGAGTTATTGCATCTTCCTAGTTTCTTGAAGACAATACCATGTCTTCCTATTCATATGCACTATCGCATTCAATCCTTCCCCCAACTCCAGCATTCCCACCTACAGATGAGGACACTGAGGTGCAGACATGCTCAAAGAAGCCCAAGGACACACAGACTCCAGCTCTACTGTCCATGCTTTTAGCTATCATCCCGAGCTGCCTTTTGTCACAGCCACTGCCTGCTACCAGCCCACTCCTTGTGGTTCTTGCAAGGAAGGTGGTCCATGCCAATCTACCTTCCATACACCCGCCACAACTTGGTTTTCAACTGGCAGTCACCCAGCAGCCTTGACTAAGATTCTATATTGTTTTTCCTCTGATTTTCAGCACCATTCCAAGAGAAGAAACTTTTTGATCCTTGTGGTTTCCGTCTCTAATCTGTCACAAGCAACCAGGTTAGTTCATTCTCTCAGGTCCTATCTCTTCTCTGTCATAGAGTCTCTCCCGTAGAGGGGAGTTTAAGGATTCTGTGGATGGGAGCCTTATCTGAGCCGTCTCCATGGAGTCTCGTTGTCCCCAAGCCAATGGCCAGCCTAAGAGGATGGTACAGAGGGACAGGATGCCTCAAGTGGAGATGGTCCCAGATTGCTCATTGTTTCATGGGTCAGCTCAAGACGGGACCAAGGATGTGCACCCCAGAGATTTACTCCTGAATATATCTCTGGATTTGCCTCCACCATCTCCATCCAGATTGAGACAAGGACTTAGAAGGCAAACAAGAACTGGGACCGACTGCAGCTGTCCCCACATTTGCCACAAAGTCAGGAAGTGTTCGACCACCAACGGCAGGCAATACTTCCAAAACTTCGTTGATAAGCAGTTTCTTTTTTCCTAGAGCTTCCGAAAATGTTTCAAGGGCACAGTTTGGGAAATGCGAACTAGAAAAATCCTCCCATCGGGGCACTTACCCTGGCTAGCTACAATATTAGGATGGCTAAGCCTGCAGGAGGAGGAGTATCTGACAGCTGGGGGAGGGTGGCTACTGTTAACCTAAGTCTATCCGTTCCCTCCAGTTCCTGACAGCAGCGACAGTGAATAACAGAGAAGCACTCTTCCCTCCTGCTCTGTCTGGCTGACTCCTACACTGGCTCTGGACCTCAGTTCACCTGGGACTTCCTAGAGACCGCTCTCTCTCTGATGGCTTGAGCACGTCTCTCTTGCCGAGTGCCTCTTGCTCCAGCATTTATCACGGCTGTAATATTAACGGAATGCTCAGTCGATCAACGTCTATCTTGCCATTAGACCCTACCTCCCTGAAGGCAGGGAACTTGTTCCCCTGAAACAACACAGACAGAGTCCACGCTGTGGTCTTTCCTGCTTAGAAGGGTCCTGGTGGGACTGGTTCTTGTCGAATGAGGTGGCAAGGATATTGAGGCCATTTTGAAAGGTATGTAAAAGTTCAATGCTAGAAATGCACCTGTGGAAAAGTCTTTACATCAACAAGTCGCACTTCTGAGGTAGCCAAGAACCAGTGGGGAAAATGTTCCAAACCTAAATACGCTTGACGTTAAGGAAAATATAGACATTAAGAAGAAATAAGTAAAAATAGGTAGCACTTAAAAGAGTTATACATATCTTCTGTCGCTTCCTCTGGAAATTCTCAGCCAAGTCATACTTCCATAATTCTATTGCAAACACAAAGCCTTAATTCAGTACTGGGCCACGCAGCTTCATTGCTCAGGGTGTGGTCTGCAGGTCCTCCTTACTTTGGGTTATATAAAAATGCAGATTCCCAAGCCCCACACCAGGTCCTCCAAATCAGAGACTCTGGACGGGGGTAAGGCGAATTCCAAGGACCTCACATTCAAACAAACACCCTAGTTGATTCGGATGTGCACTGAAATGGAGTCAAAGGCACAATAGCATGGACTGTATGACCACACGGTCCATTTACGCTATACATTCAAGATGTTTCTATTGCCTTTGTGTTTCTAGAAGAGACACAAATCATACTTGTATGCAGACCTCACACCATTCACGAAAGTTCAGTGAGGCAGTATTTATTCTTAAGATATAAATAACTGTGTAGAATGAAGAATACATTATCCAAAAATTACAACATATTCTTTTCAGAGTACTTACCAGGTTCTGTGAGAAGATCTGACTGGGAAACTATAAAGGAATAAAAGAAAAATCAGACGTGTGCGGTTCGTCCACAGGGATCCTCACCGAGAAATCCACCTTTGAACCCTTGCTTTTCTTACACTTGACTCTGAAGTTGAAATGTAGCAACTTCGGGGAGATCGATGCCAACAGATCTATAATCTGATTGCAAAATTTAATTCCAATTGATAAAGATTTCTGGAGTCTCTCGTGTGTGCACCGCAAAATACTAAACTAGTTCCAGCAAATGTGATGATAAAAAAAAGTGGCTCTTGATACCTTAAAAACAAGTTCAATGAAACACCCTTTAGTAATTTGTGCATTTGTTTCTGCATGTTTCCTGCTGCAGATATTGCTTTATTTCATTAAAATAGAAATTATCCTTTCATCACTGTAGAAGAACAAATTAGGCTTGTGCAAATATGCTTTTCTTATTTCTTTGAGAAAAGTTAGCGTATGCAGCTTGTATTAACGAAGTTGAGAGTTTTGATTTAATTTACCAGTTCTCAACTAACGGAATGGCATGGCTAAGAGCACAGATTAGTAACTATTTGATCATTTAGTCCAACAAAGTCAAGTGATTTTGTGTTGACAGAGACACTGGGAGATAAAGATTTCTCTCCTTTCCCACAAAAGGACAGAGATGATCATTACCGAGACTTACTACGCTTCATAGGGTTATTGGGAGAATTAAATGAGAAAATCCAGATAAAATGCTGATCGTACTGACTGGCACATTGCCGGCAGCCAACAAGCGTGAGCTACTACGGCAATGAGATTATGATGATGACCGTGAGTATACAATTTCCATCACTCGCTGTCTTAAGTATTTCATTATCTCATTTGGTCCTCATGGCAACCCTTGACGGAAGAGTTTCCTCGTCTTAAGAGAAGTAAACTGAAGCGCTTAGAGGTAAAATAACTTGCCCAAGGTACCACTATTATTTCCATTTTCCTGATGGAGACACCAAGGTTGGAGAAGGATAGGCATCTTTACTATTGTGCCTCTGCCCTGTGCTACATCCTTTGTACTACCTCTTGGAGGCCCACCTGAGCAGATGACGCTGGCGTCTTCCCCGTGGCCGCAGTTGTGCGAGAGCCAGCCGTTGTGGGGGCAGCTCCACAGGTAGGACTCGTGTCCTGAGCAGCCTACTTCGTCCAGGACAATAGGCCCTGAGCCATGACCGAAGCGGGCACTTCCTGGGGCGGACGTGGCCTGGCCACAGCCCAGCTGCCTGCACACCACGTTGGCATCATTGGTGTCCCAGCCGTCGTCACACACGGTGCCCCACGAGCCCCGGTACAGGACCTCCACCCGGCCCTGACACCGGCCCTCTCCGTTCACCAGCCTCAAGGCCACATCTAGAGGAAAGCACGGAGATTTCACTGTCTGTCCCTTCTGAGGGACAAAATGCCGGGCCTGCGTGAGATGCAGAGCCCTTCACAGTGAGCGGGGATCCAGAAAAGACTGGACAATCAAACGGATTCCTCGCCTTGTTTTTGTGTTTGAACTTAACAAGCTAAACATTCTGCCTCTTCAGTGGAGTTTGGGTAACCTTGTATCCTGAGGGGCTTTCGTGGTGACAGCTCTTTCAGTTCTCACTTCTGTCCCCGGCCTGACCTCTCAAGTCCAGTTCCAATCACGAAAAGCTTGTCCTGCCCGTGGCACAGACCTTTCCCCCCACCATGGGAGCACCCACCGTGTGCCCGGCACTGCCATGGGGATTGCTCCCCACTCAGAAAGTAGAGCAATAACATTCCGGCTGTCAGCGAGAGAGCCAGGCTTGCTTCTAAAAGGCCTGTGTCCCTGCACACTTGGGACATCTCTTCTCCTCCCTCACACATACCACACGGCGCGGAGTTTTAAAGTTTAATCATGGCAGACGGTTTTGAGCATTTCCTAACATGCGAACCTCTGCTCATATTCAAGAGCTTGACATACATCATCTTAGTTCATCCTCAAAACAACCCTGTGGGGAAACTGAGGTTCAAGAAGGTGACCCCAGATCAACTGACTCGTGAGTGAAGGGGCAGGATACGTACTCAGGCCGTTGCTCTTAACCATTTCACCTTTCTGCCTCCTGATACTGTTTTTAACATTTGAACAATTTGGCCCAAGTCACGCTCTGTGCTTTGGCCCCAGCCGGCACACTCATGCACTCACAGGACTAAATGAGAGGAGGAAATAGTGAGCAGGAGAAGTTACCGTGTAAGGCATCACCTGAGGCAGAAGTATCTGCCGTATTGCCATGACGTGATAAAAGTTCTAGAAAAGGATATAAAAAATAAGCGATTACATCCAGAGAGATTCGGTTAGATGCTCCTGTTCCAAACTGCCTCTGCTGCCCTCCTGAGTGGCTGTAAGCCCTGCTGGACACCCAGAAGGCCCGCCTGGGGCGCCCAGATCTTCGGAAGTGGGTGTGGCTGCGCTCAGGGTGGACTGGGGACTGTGGGCCTGTCTTCCGGTCAGAGCGGAACCTCGCAAGGAAGGGGCTGAGGGCCCAGGTGGACCCCAACAGAGGAGGCCCTTCCTGTCCTGCATCTAAAACCCAGCAGGATTCTCTGCAGCCGTGCCCCCTGAGTCCTTCGGGCTGGCCTTGGGTCCCACAACCTCCCAGTCGCAGAGTTTAATTACCTGTTGGCGTCTGCGTCTCCACAGAAGTGCTTTCCATGGTTGTTGCTAAAAATAAAGAGAAAAAGGCCAAATGAGAGCTCCTCTGAACACAAACATTAAATCTGACCCCCTTGCTCATTGGAGCAAGGGCGGGGGGCTGCATCACACTTCACTTTGGAGGCTTAGCTGGCCCCGTCCCTCCTAAATTAATTCACTCAGCGAATATGGACTAATCTCTGACCGCACACGAGGCACTGCGCTAAAAGTCGGGGAGAGAGAAGGGATCCATCGTAGAGGGTGAGGCTCAGTCCTCTGGAGCTCAGAGACTACTCAGCAGCCAGAGTTGATCACCGGCCAAGGAGGAGCAGAGAGTGGGGGGGAGCGGGACTCTCAGATGGAGCAAGTCGTGGGCTTGGGAGAAGGGCAAGAGCAATCCAAAGAGGAAAGAGGAACGGGTATTTCTTTGCGCTGACAAAGCTGGGCCACAGTCGAGCTGCCTGAGGACCACGTTGGCCTCATTGATGTCCCAGCTGGCATCAGACACCGTGCCCCGGGAACCCTGGGACAGGACCTCCACCTGCCCCTGACACCGATCACCTGCGTTCCGCAGCCTCAGGGCTAAACCCGATTCGGTCCCTAGAGGAAGGCACAGCATTTCTCTCGTATGTTCCAACTGAGAGACAAGGTCTCAGGCCTCTAAAGCATTCATAATCCTTCCCAGTAGACAAAGATCCCCGAGAGAATCACTGCCCGGGATGGACCCTTAACATGCCTTGAGTTAGAGTTCTTCGTGCTTCAACTGCAGTGACTGCTCTGCCAAAACCCAATCCACTAGAGCTTCTGAAGGAAAAGTACACACGCCTCAGTTTGCCTCCTGGAGAGGACCTGGAAACGATTCATCTTTTATGATGCTTTCGTGCCAAAATCGACTTAATACAAAGAGATCTGCCATGTTTAAATTCTTACTAAACTGTCTGACAAGGTTGCTTTCACGATCCCTTGTTTCTTACTTCCTGATACGGGGAGGGTTAAGGCATCTGACAAACTTCTCAGATACTTTTCCAAGGTCAAGTCCCGCCGGGAGCAGCCATCAGGGTCAGAGGCTTGAAGCTCTCTAACAGAACCAACAGGCCAGTGAGGGTCCTTGATGTCAGAGAACTGCGCCACTGGAACAGTCTCTCCACCTGGAACGTGGGGCCCACAAGGGACTCTTCCAGCTGCCCTGCCTGATGTTGTTGACGGCCCATTAAGTGGGCCAGTGAGGCCAGGTGGCTACACACCCTGAAAATGAAGAAGCAATTCACAATAGAAACAGGCAGCCAGAGGATTCTTTCAACAGACACCACAGTACCAGGAAGGGTCTGCCCCAGCACATCCCCACCTCATTTCCGACATACCATCCCTACTCCCACATTCAAGGGCAAGCTGACAGACGTGCCCGAGAGAATCCTCCAGTCAGAACTCTGCTATTTGAACACAGTTCAGAGGACACCATGCGATTCCCACTGCCAGGCTCCAGGCATCTTGCTTAGTCACGTGGCAGTCAATGTCAGAATCTGCATCCAGCTCAGAAGCTCTGAGCTCCAGAGTCTTGACAACACTCATCCACAGCACCAAACAGAACACTGAAGGTGTCCCTGCTTGGGCTGTGTCCATGCATTTTGAATGAACCCTTTTGCACAGATTTACTGAGACCAACTTGCACTCTTCCAACAGTCAACCACATAGTCCTAGAGGAGGCCGGCTGCCATTTTGGGAACGGTGGTAAATCGCCTGGAGAAAGAAGCTTCTACTTCTTTGTTTTCCAGGAAATGGAAACAGACTGTTCTCTAGCACCGGGGATCAGTGTTCAAGATAGCTAAGCTGTCAGAATGGACCAAAACAGGAGCCACAAAGAGATCTCTCCAGATATTCCCCCAAAGAACTAGTCACTTTCCTGGGGAGCTGGTACCTTTCCATCTGGATTCAGCCATTGTCCCAAACCCCCCGAAGAACCTGTTGTGTACATTAGGACATTGTGTACATTATTGCTCTACTGGGGGACAAATCGAAGGGCTTGAGCCTTAAAAACAAGCAAGGTATCGTCCTATATCTACAGGATGGGCCACTCTAGTTATTCTAGGAGAGAAGCCTAAGGAGATTGTATAGCGACTCCAACAGCACTTTCTCCAACAGAGAAAGTCCTCTGGGACGTAAGCAAATGTTTACTAAGAGTTATTGCATCTTCCTAGTTTCTTGAAGACAATACCATGTCTTCCTATTCATATGCACTATCGCATTCAATCCTTCCCCCAACTCCAGCATTCCCACCTACAGATGAGGACACTGAGGTGCAGACATGCTCAAAGAAGCCCAAGGACACACAGACTCCAGCTCTACTGTCCATGCTTTTAGCTATCATCCCGAGCTGCCTTTTGTCACAGCCACTGCCTGCTACCAGCCCACTCCTTGTGGTTCTTGCAAGGAAGGTGGTCCATGCCAATCTACCTTCCATACACCCGCCACAACTTGGTTTTCAACTGGCAGTCACCCAGCAGCCTTGACTAAGATTCTATATTGTTTTTCCTCTGATTTTCAGCACCATTCCAAGAGAAGAAACTTTTTGATCCTTGTGGTTTCCGTCTCTAATCTGTCACAAGCAACCAGGTTAGTTCATTCTCTCAGGTCCTATCTCTTCTCTGTCATAGAGTCTCTCCCGTAGAGGGGAGTTTAAGGATTCTGTGGATGGGAGCCTTATCTGAGCCGTCTCCATGGAGTCTCATTGTCCCCAAGCCAATGGCCAGCCTAAGAGGATGGTACAGAGGGACAGGATGCCTCAAGTGGAGATGGTCCCAGATTGCTCATTGTTTCATGGGTCAGCTCAAGACGGGACCAAGGATGTGCACCCCAGAGATTTACTCCTGAATATATCTCTGGATTTGCCTCCACCATCTCCATCCAGATTGAGACAAGGACTTAGAAGGCAAACAAGAACTGGGACCGACTGCAGCTGTCCCCACATTTGCCACAAAGTCAGGAAGTGTTCGACCACCAACGGCAGGCAATACTTCCAAAACTTCGTTGATAAGCAGTTTCTTTTTTCCTAGAGCTTCCGAAAATGTTTCAAGGGCACAGTTTGGGAAATGCGAACTAGAAAAATCCTCCCATCGGGGCACTTACCCTGGCTAGCTACAATATTAGGATGGCTAAGCCTGCAGGAGGAGGAGTATCTGACAGCTGGGGGAGGGTGGCTACTGTTAACCTAAGTCTATCCGTTCCCTCCAGTTCCTGACAGCAGCGACAGTGAATAACAGAGAAGCACTCTTCCCTCCTGCTCTGTCTGGCTGACTCCTACACTGGCTCTGGACCTCAGTTCACCTGGGACTTCCTAGAGACCGCTCTCTCTCTGATGGCTTGAGCACGTCTCTCTTGCCGAGTGCCTCTTGCTCCAGCATTTATCACGGCTGTAATATTAACGGAATGCTCAGTCGATCAACGTCTATCTTGCCATTAGACCCTACCTCCCTGAAGGCAGGGAACTTGTTCCCCTGAAACAACACAGACAGAGTCCACGCTGTGGTCTTTCCTGCTTAGAAGGGTCCTGGTGGGACTGGTTCTTGTCGAATGAGGTGGCAAGGATATTGAGGCCATTTTGAAAGGTATGTAAAAGTTCAATGCTAGAAATGCACCTGTGGAAAAGTCTTTACATCAACAAGTCGCACTTCTGAGGTAGCCAAGAACCAGTGGGGAAAATGTTCCAAACCTAAATACGCTTGACGTTAAGGAAAATATAGACATTAAGAAGAAATAAGTAAAAATAGGTAGCACTTAAAAGAGTTATACATATCTTCTGTCGCTTCCTCTGGAAATTCTCAGCCAAGTCATACTTCCATAATTCTATTGCAAACACAAAGCCTTAATTCAGTACTGGGCCACGCAGCTTCATTGCTCAGGGTGTGGTCTGCAGGTCCTCCTTACTTTGGGTTATATAAAAATGCAGATTCCCAAGCCCCACACCAGGTCCTCCAAATCAGAGACTCTGGACGGGGGTAAGGCGAATTCCAAGGACCTCACATTCAAACAAACACCCTAGTTGATTCGGATGTGCACTGAAATGGAGTCAAAGGCACAATAGCATGGACTGTATGACCACACGGTCCATTTACGCTATACATTCAAGATGTTTCTATTGCCTTTGTGTTTCTAGAAGAGACACAAATCATACTTGTATGCAGACCTCACACCATTCACGAAAGTTCAGTGAGGCAGTATTTATTCTTAAGATATAAATAACTGTGTAGAATGAAGAATACATTATCCAAAAATTACAACATATTCTTTTCAGAGTACTTACCAGGTTCTGTGAGAAGATCTGACTGGGAAACTATAAAGGAATAAAAGAAAAATCAGACGTGTGCGGTTCGTCCACAGGGATCCTCACCGAGAAATCCACCTTTGAACCCTTGCTTTTCTTACACTTGACTCTGAAGTTGAAATGTAGCAACTTCGGGGAGATCGATGCCAACAGATCTATAATCTGATTGCAAAATTTAATTCCAATTGATAAAGATTTCTGGAGTCTCTCGTGTGTGCACCGCAAAATACTAAACTAGTTCCAGCAAATGTGATGATAAAAAAAAGTGGCTCTTGATACCTTAAAAACAAGTTCAATGAAACACCCTTTAGTAATTTGTGCATTTGTTTCTGCATGTTTCCTGCTGCAGATATTGCTTTATTTCATTAAAATAGAAATTATCCTTTCATCACTGTAGAAGAACAAATTAGGCTTGTGCAAATATGCTTTTCTTATTTCTTTGAGAAAAGTTAGCGTATGCAGCTTGTATTAACGAAGTTGAGAGTTTTGATTTAATTTACCAGTTCTCAACTAACGGAATGGCATGGCTAAGAGCACAGATTAGTAACTATTTGATCATTTAGTCCAACAAAGTCAAGTGATTTTGTGTTGACAGAGACACTGGGAGATAAAGATTTCTCTCCTTTCCCACAAAAGGACAGAGATGATCATTACCGAGACTTACTACGCTTCATAGGGTTATTGGGAGAATTAAATGAGAAAATCCAGATAAAATGCTGATCGTACTGACTGGCACATTGCCGGCAGCCAACAAGCGTGAGCTACTACGGCAATGAGATTATGATGATGACCGTGAGTATACAATTTCCATCACTCGCTGTCTTAAGTATTTCATTATCTCATTTGGTCCTCATGGCAACCCTTGACGGAAGAGTTTCCTCGTCTTAAGAGAAGTAAACTGAAGCGCTTAGAGGTAAAATAACTTGCCCAAGGTACCACTATTATTTCCATTTTCCTGATGGAGACACCAAGGTTGGAGAAGGATAGGCATCTTTACTATTGTGCCTCTGCCATGTGCTACATCCTTTGTACTACCTCTTGGAGGCCCACCTGAGCAGATGACGCTGGCGTCTTCCCCGTGGCCGCAGTTGTGCGAGAGCCAGCCGTTGTGGGGGCAGCTCCACAGGTAGGACTCGTGTCCTGAGCAGCCTACTTCGTCCAGGACAATAGGCCCTGAGCCATGACCGAAGCGGGCACTTCCTGGGGCGGACGTGGCCTGGCCACAGCCCAGCTGCCTGCACACCACGTTGGCATCATTGGTGTCCCAGCCGTCGTCACACACGGTGCCCCACGAGCCCCGGTACAGGACCTCCACCCGGCCCTGACACCGGCCCTCTCCGTTCACCAGCCTCAAGGCCACATCTAGAGGAAAGCACGGAGATTTCACTGTCTGTCCCTTCTGAGGGACAAAATGCCGGGCCTGCGTGAGATGCAGAGCCCTTCACAGTGAGCGGGGATCCAGAAAAGACTGGACAATCAAACGGATTCCTCGCCTTGTTTTTGTGTTTGAACTTAACAAGCTAAACATTCTGCCTCTTCAGTGGAGTTTGGGTAACCTTGTATCCTGAGGGGCTTTCGTGGTGACAGCTCTTTCAGTTCTCACTTCTGTCCCCGGCCTGACCTCTCAAGTCCAGTTCCAATCACGAAAAGCTTGTCCTGCCCGTGGCACAGACCTTTCCCCCCACCATGGGAGCACCCACCGTGTGCCCGGCACTGCCATGGGGATTGCTCCCCACTCAGAAAGTAGAGCAATAACATTCTGGCTGTCAGCGAGAGAGCCAGGCTTGCTTCTAAAAGGCCTGTGTCCCTGCACACTTGGGACATCTCTTCTCCTCCCTCACACATACCACACGGCGCGGAGTTTTAAAGTTTAATCATGGCAGACGGTTTTGAGCATTTCCTAACATGCGAACCTCTGCTCATATTCAAGAGCTTGACATACGTCATCTTAGTTCATCCTCAAAACAACCCTGTGGGGAAACTGAGGTTCAAGAAGGTGACCCCAGATCAACTGACTCGTGAGTGAAGGGGCAGGATACGTACTCAGGCCGTTGCTCTTAACCATTTCACCTTTCTGCCTCCTGATACTGTTTTTAACATTTGAACAATTTGGCCCAAGTCACGCTCTGTGCTTTGGCCCCAGCCGGCACACTCATGCACTCACAGGACTAAATGAGAGGAGGAAATAGTGAGCAGGAGAAGTTACCGTGTAAGGCATCACCTGAGGCAGAAGTATCTGCCGTATTGCCATGACGTGATAAAAGTTCTAGAAAAGGATATAAAAAATAAGCGATTACATCCAGAGAGATTCGGTTAGATGCTCCTGTTCCAAACTGCCTCTGCTGCCCTCCTGAGTGGCTGTAAGCCCTGCTGGACACCCAGAAGGCCCGCCTGGGGCGCCCAGATCTTCGGAAGTGGGTGTGGCTGCGCTCAGGGTGGACTGGGGACTGTGGGCCTGTCTTCCGGTCAGAGCGGAACCTCGCAAGGAAGGGGCTGAGGGCCCAGGTGGACCCCAACAGAGGAGGCCCTTCCTGTCCTGCATCTAAAACCCAGCAGGATTCTCTGCAGCCGTGCCCCCTGAGTCCTTCGGGCTGGCCTTGGGTCCCACAACCTCCCAGTCGCAGAGTTTAATTACCTGTTGGCGTCTGCGTCTCCACAGAAGTGCTTTCCATGGTTGTTGCTAAAAATAAAGAGAAAAAGGCCAAATGAGAGCTCCTCTGAACACAAACATTAAATCTGACCCCCTTGCTCATTGGAGCAAGGGCGGGGGGCTGCATCACACTTCACTTTGGAGGCTTAGCTGGCCCCGTCCCTCCTAAATTAATTCACTCAGCGAATATGGACTAATCTCTGACCGCACACGAGGCACTGCGCTAAAAGTCGGGGAGAGAGAAGGGATCCATCGTAGAGGGTGAGGCTCAGTCCTCTGGAGCTCAGAGACTACTCAGCAGCCAGAGTTGATCACCGGCCAAGGAGGAGCAGAGAGTGGGGGGGAGCGGGACTCTCAGATGGAGCAAGTCGTGGGCTTGGGAGAAGGGCAAGAGCAATCCAAAGAGGAAAGAGGAACGGGTATTTCTTTGCGCTGACAAAGCTGGGCCACAGTCGAGCTGCCTGAGGACCACGTTGGCCTCATTGATGTCCCAGCTGGCATCAGACACCGTGCCCCGGGAACCCTGGGACAGGACCTCCACCTGCCCCTGACACCGATCACCTGCGTTCCGCAGCCTCAGGGCTAAACCCGATTCGGTCCCTAGAGGAAGGCACAGCATTTCTCTCGTATGTTCCAACTGAGAGACAAGGTCTCAGGCCTCTAAAGCATTCATAATCCTTCCCAGTAGACAAAGATCCCCGAGAGAATCACTGCCCGAGATGGACCCTTAACATGCCTTGAGTTAGAGTTCTTCGTGCTTCAACTGCAGTGACTGCTCTGCCAAAACCCAATCCACTAGAGCTTCTGAAGGAAAAGTACACACGCCTCAGTTTGCCTCCTGGAGAGGACCTGGAAACGATTCATCTTTTATGATGCTTTCGTGCCAAAATCGACTTAATACAAAGAGATCTGCCATGTTTAAATTCTTACTAAACTGTCTGACAAGGTTGCTTTCACGATCCCTTGTTTCTTACTTCCTGATACGGGGAGGGTTAAGGCATCTGACAAACTTCTCAGATACTTTTCCAAGGTCAAGTCCCGCCGGGAGCAGCCATCAGGGTCAGAGGCTTGAAGCTCTCTAACAGAACCAACAGGCCAGTGAGGGTCCTTGATGTCAGAGAACTGCGCCACTGGAACAGTCTCTCCACCTGGAACGTGGGGCCCACAAGGGACTCTTCCAGCTGCCCTGCCTGATGTTGTTGACGGCCCATTAAGTGGGCCAGTGAGGCCAGGTGGCTACACACCCTGAAAATGAAGAAGCAATTCACAATAGAAACAGGCAGCCAGAGGATTCTTTCAACAGACACCACAGTACCAGGAAGGGTCTGCCCCAGCACATCCCCACCTCATTTCCGACATACCATCCCTACTCCCACATTCAAGGGCAAGCTGACAGACGTGCCCGAGAGAATCCTCCAGTCAGAACTCTGCTATTTGAACACAGTTCAGAGGACACCATGCGATTCCCACTGCCAGGCTCCAGGCATCTTGCTTAGTCACGTGGCAGTCAATGTCAGAATCTGCATCCAGCTCAGAAGCTCTGAGCTCCAGAGTCTTGACAACACTCATCCACAGCACCAAACAGAACACTGAAGGTGTCCCTGCTTGGGCTGTGTCCATGCATTTTGAATGAACCCTTTTGCACAGATTTACTGAGACCAACTTGCACTCTTCCAACAGTCAACCACATAGTCCTAGAGGAGGCCGGCTGCCATTTTGGGAACGGTGGTAAATCGCCTGGAGAAAGAAGCTTCTACTTCTTTGTTTTCCAGGAAATGGAAACAGACTGTTCTCTAGCACCGGGGATCAGTGTTCAAGATAGCTAAGCTGTCAGAATGGACCAAAACAGGAGCCACAAAGAGATCTCTCCAGATATTCCCCCAAAGAACTAGTCACTTTCCTGGGGAGCTGGTACCTTTCCATCTGGATTCAGCCATTGTCCCAAACCCCCCGAAGAACCTGTTGTGTACATTAGGACATTGTGTACATTATTGCTCTACTGGGGGACAAATCGAAGGGCTTGAGCCTTAAAAACAAGCAAGGTATCGTCCTATATCTACAGGATGGGCCACTCTAGTTATTCTAGGAGAGAAGCCTAAGGAGATTGTATAGCGACTCCAACAGCACTTTCTCCAACAGAGAAAGTCCTCTGGGACGTAAGCAAATGTTTACTAAGAGTTATTGCATCTTCCTAGTTTCTTGAAGACAATACCATGTCTTCCTATTCATATGCACTATCGCATTCAATCCTTCCCCCAACTCCAGCATTCCCACCTACAGATGAGGACACTGAGGTGCAGACATGCTCAAAGAAGCCCAAGGACACACAGACTCCAGCTCTACTGTCCATGCTTTTAGCTATCATCCCGAGCTGCCTTTTGTCACAGCCACTGCCTGCTACCAGCCCACTCCTTGTGGTTCTTGCAAGGAAGGTGGTCCATGCCAATCTACCTTCCATACACCCGCCACAACTTGGTTTTCAACTGGCAGTCACCCAGCAGCCTTGACTAAGATTCTATATTGTTTTTCCTCTGATTTTCAGCACCATTCCAAGAGAAGAAACTTTTTGATCCTTGTGGTTTCCGTCTCTAATCTGTCACAAGCAACCAGGTTAGTTCATTCTCTCAGGTCCTATCTCTTCTCTGTCATAGAGTCTCTCCCGTAGAGGGGAGTTTAAGGATTCTGTGGATGGGAGCCTTATCTGAGCCGTCTCCATGGAGTCTCGTTGTCCCCAAGCCAATGGCCAGCCTAAGAGGATGGTACAGAGGGACAGGATGCCTCAAGTGGAGATGGTCCCAGATTGCTCATTGTTTCATGGGTCAGCTCAAGACGGGACCAAGGATGTGCACCCCAGAGATTTACTCCTGAATATATCTCTGGATTTGCCTCCACCATCTCCATCCAGATTGAGACAAGGACTTAGAAGGCAAACAAGAACTGGGACCGACTGCAGCTGTCCCCACATTTGCCACAAAGTCAGGAAGTGTTCGACCACCAACGGCAGGCAATACTTCCAAAACTTCGTTGATAAGCAGTTTCTTTTTTCCTAGAGCTTCCGAAAATGTTTCAAGGGCACAGTTTGGGAAATGCGAACTAGAAAAATCCTCCCATCGGGGCACTTACCCTGGCTAGCTACAATATTAGGATGGCTAAGCCTGCAGGAGGAGGAGTATCTGACAGCTGGGGGAGGGTGGCTACTGTTAACCTAAGTCTATCCGTTCCCTCCAGTTCCTGACAGCAGCGACAGTGAATAACAGAGAAGCACTCTTCCCTCCTGCTCTGTCTGGCTGACTCCTACACTGGCTCTGGACCTCAGTTCACCTGGGACTTCCTAGAGACCGCTCTCTCTCTGATGGCTTGAGCACGTCTCTCTTGCCGAGTGCCTCTTGCTCCAGCATTTATCACGGCTGTAATATTAACGGAATGCTCAGTCGATCAACGTCTATCTTGCCATTAGACCCTACCTCCCTGAAGGCAGGGAACTTGTTCCCCTGAAACAACACAGACAGAGTCCACGCTGTGGTCTTTCCTGCTTAGAAGGGTCCTGGTGGGACTGGTTCTTGTCGAATGAGGTGGCAAGGATATTGAGGCCATTTTGAAAGGTATGTAAAAGTTCAATGCTAGAAATGCACCTGTGGAAAAGTCTTTACATCAACAAGTCGCACTTCTGAGGTAGCCAAGAACCAGTGGGGAAAATGTTCCAAACCTAAATACGCTTGACGTTAAGGAAAATATAGACATTAAGAAGAAATAAGTAAAAATAGGTAGCACTTAAAAGAGTTATACATATCTTCTGTCGCTTCCTCTGGAAATTCTCAGCCAAGTCATACTTCCATAATTCTATTGCAAACACAAAGCCTTAATTCAGTACTGGGCCACGCAGCTTCATTGCTCAGGGTGTGGTCTGCAGGTCCTCCTTACTTTGGGTTATATAAAAATGCAGATTCCCAAGCCCCACACCAGGTCCTCCAAATCAGAGACTCTGGACGGGGGTAAGGCGAATTCCAAGGACCTCACATTCAAACAAACACCCTAGTTGATTCGGATGTGCACTGAAATGGAGTCAAAGGCACAATAGCATGGACTGTATGACCACACGGTCCATTTACGCTATACATTCAAGATGTTTCTATTGCCTTTGTGTTTCTAGAAGAGACACAAATCATACTTGTATGCAGACCTCACACCATTCACGAAAGTTCAGTGAGGCAGTATTTATTCTTAAGATATAAATAACTGTGTAGAATGAAGAATACATTATCCAAAAATTACAACATATTCTTTTCAGAGTACTTACCAGGTTCTGTGAGAAGATCTGACTGGGAAACTATAAAGGAATAAAAGAAAAATCAGACGTGTGCGGTTCGTCCACAGGGATCCTCACCGAGAAATCCACCTTTGAACCCTTGCTTTTCTTACACTTGACTCTGAAGTTGAAATGTAGCAACTTCGGGGAGATCGATGCCAACAGATCTATAATCTGATTGCAAAATTTAATTCCAATTGATAAAGATTTCTGGAGTCTCTCGTGTGTGCACCGCAAAATACTAAACTAGTTCCAGCAAATGTGATGATAAAAAAAAGTGGCTCTTGATACCTTAAAAACAAGTTCAATGAAACACCCTTTAGTAATTTGTGCATTTGTTTCTGCATGTTTCCTGCTGCAGATATTGCTTTATTTCATTAAAATAGAAATTATCCTTTCATCACTGTAGAAGAACAAATTAGGCTTGTGCAAATATGCTTTTCTTATTTCTTTGAGAAAAGTTAGCGTATGCAGCTTGTATTAACGAAGTTGAGAGTTTTGATTTAATTTACCAGTTCTCAACTAACGGAATGGCATGGCTAAGAGCACAGATTAGTAACTATTTGATCATTTAGTCCAACAAAGTCAAGTGATTTTGTGTTGACAGAGACACTGGGAGATAAAGATTTCTCTCCTTTCCCACAAAAGGACAGAGATGATCATTACCGAGACTTACTACGCTTCATAGGGTTATTGGGAGAATTAAATGAGAAAATCCAGATAAAATGCTGATCGTACTGACTGGCACATTGCCGGCAGCCAACAAGCGTGAGCTACTACGGCAATGAGATTATGATGATGACCGTGAGTATACAATTTCCATCACTCGCTGTCTTAAGTATTTCATTATCTCATTTGGTCCTCATGGCAACCCTTGACGGAAGAGTTTCCTCGTCTTAAGAGAAGTAAACTGAAGCGCTTAGAGGTAAAATAACTTGCCCAAGGTACCACTATTATTTCCATTTTCCTGATGGAGACACCAAGGTTGGAGAAGGATAGGCATCTTTACTATTGTGCCTCTGCCCTGTGCTACATCCTTTGTACTACCTCTTGGAGGCCCACCTGAGCAGATGACGCTGGCGTCTTCCCCGTGGCCGCAGTTGTGCGAGAGCCAGCCGTTGTGGGGGCAGCTCCACAGGTAGGACTCGTGTCCTGAGCAGCCTACTTCGTCCAGGACAATAGGCCCTGAGCCATGACCGAAGCGGGCACTTCCTGGGGCGGACGTGGCCTGGCCACAGCCCAGCTGCCTGCACACCACGTTGGCATCATTGGTGTCCCAGCCGTCGTCACACACGGTGCCCCACGAGCCCCGGTACAGGACCTCCACCCGGCCCTGACACCGGCCCTCTCCGTTCACCAGCCTCAAGGCCACATCTAGAGGAAAGCACGGAGATTTCACTGTCTGTCCCTTCTGAGGGACAAAATGCCGGGCCTGCGTGAGATGCAGAGCCCTTCACAGTGAGCGGGGATCCAGAAAAGACTGGACAATCAAACGGATTCCTCGCCTTGTTTTTGTGTTTGAACTTAACAAGCTAAACATTCTGCCTCTTCAGTGGAGTTTGGGTAACCTTGTATCCTGAGGGGCTTTCGTGGTGACAGCTCTTTCAGTTCTCACTTCTGTCCCCGGCCTGACCTCTCAAGTCCAGTTCCAATCACGAAAAGCTTGTCCTGCCCGTGGCACAGACCTTTCCCCCCACCATGGGAGCACCCACCGTGTGCCCGGCACTGCCATGGGGATTGCTCCCCACTCAGAAAGTAGAGCAATAACATTCTGGCTGTCAGCGAGAGAGCCAGGCTTGCTTCTAAAAGGCCTGTGTCCCTGCACACTTGGGACATCTCTTCTCCTCCCTCACACATACCACACGGCGCGGAGTTTTAAAGTTTAATCATGGCAGACGGTTTTGAGCATTTCCTAACATGCGAACCTCTGCTCATATTCAAGAGCTTGACATACGTCATCTTAGTTCATCCTCAAAACAACCCTGTGGGGAAACTGAGGTTCAAGAAGGTGACCCCAGATCAACTGACTCGTGAGTGAAGGGGCAGGATACGTACTCAGGCCGTTGCTCTTAACCATTTCACCTTTCTGCCTCCTGATACTGTTTTTAACATTTGAACAATTTGGCCCAAGTCACGCTCTGTGCTTTGGCCCCAGCCGGCACACTCATGCACTCACAGGACTAAATGAGAGGAGGAAATAGTGAGCAGGAGAAGTTACCGTGTAAGGCATCACCTGAGGCAGAAGTATCTGCCGTATTGCCATGACGTGATAAAAGTTCTAGAAAAGGATATAAAAAATAAGCGATTACATCCAGAGAGATTCGGTTAGATGCTCCTGTTCCAAACTGCCTCTGCTGCCCTCCTGAGTGGCTGTAAGCCCTGCTGGACACCCAGAAGGCCCGCCTGGGGCGCCCAGATCTTCGGAAGTGGGTGTGGCTGCGCTCAGGGTGGACTGGGGACTGTGGGCCTGTCTTCCGGTCAGAGCGGAACCTCGCAAGGAAGGGGCTGAGGGCCCAGGTGGACCCCAACAGAGGAGGCCCTTCCTGTCCTGCATCTAAAACCCAGCAGGATTCTCTGCAGCCGTGCCCCCTGAGTCCTTCGGGCTGGCCTTGGGTCCCACAACCTCCCAGTTGCAGAGTTTAATTACCTGTTGGCGTCTGCGTCTCCACAGAAGTGCTTTCCATGGTTGTTGCTAAAAATAAAGAGAAAAAGGCCAAATGAGAGCTCCTCTGAACACAAACATTAAATCTGACCCCCTTGCTCATTGGAGCAAGGGCGGGGGGCTGCATCACACTTCACTTTGGAGGCTTAGCTGGCCCCGTCCCTCCTAAATTAATTCACTCAGCGAATATGGACTAATCTCTGACCGCACACGAGGCACTGCGCTAAAAGTCGGGGAGAGAGAAGGGATCCATCGTAGAGGGTGAGGCTCAGTCCTCTGGAGCTCAGAGACTACTCAGCAGCCAGAGTTGATCACCGGCCAAGGAGGAGCAGAGAGTGGGGGGGAGCGGGACTCTCAGATGGAGCAAGTCGTGGGCTTGGGAGAAGGGCAAGAGCAATCCAAAGAGGAAAGAGGAACGGGTATTTCTTTGCGCTGACAAAGCTGGGCCACAGTCGAGCTGCCTGAGGACCACGTTGGCCTCATTGATGTCCCAGCTGGCATCAGACACCGTGCCCCGGGAACCCTGGGACAGGACCTCCACCTGCCCCTGACACCGATCACCTGCGTTCCGCAGCCTCAGGGCTAAACCCGATTCGGTCCCTAGAGGAAGGCACAGCATTTCTCTCGTATGTTCCAACTGAGAGACAAGGTCTCAGGCCTCTAAAGCATTCATAATCCTTCCCAGTAGACAAAGATCCCCGAGAGAATCACTGCCCGGGATGGACCCTTAACATGCCTTGAGTTAGAGTTCTTCGTGCTTCAACTGCAGTGACTGCTCTGCCAAAACCCAATCCACTAGAGCTTCTGAAGGAAAAGTACACACGCCTCAGTTTGCCTCCTGGAGAGGACCTGGAAACGATTCATCTTTTATGATGCTTTCGTGCCAAAATCGACTTAATACAAAGAGATCTGCCATGTTTAAATTCTTACTAAACTGTCTGACAAGGTTGCTTTCACGATCCCTTGTTTCTTACTTCCTGATACGGGGAGGGTTAAGGCATCTGACAAACTTCTCAGATACTTTTCCAAGGTCAAGTCCCGCCGGGAGCAGCCATCAGGGTCAGAGGCTTGAAGCTCTCTAACAGAACCAACAGGCCAGTGAGGGTCCTTGATGTCAGAGAACTGCGCCACTGGAACAGTCTCTCCACCTGGAACGTGGGGCCCACAAGGGACTCTTCCAGCTGCCCTGCCTGATGTTGTTGACGGCCCATTAAGTGGGCCAGTGAGGCCAGGTGGCTACACACCCTGAAAATGAAGAAGCAATTCACAATAGAAACAGGCAGCCAGAGGATTCTTTCAACAGACACCACAGTACCAGGAAGGGTCTGCCCCAGCACATCCCCACCTCATTTCCGACATACCATCCCTACTCCCACATTCAAGGGCAAGCTGACAGACGTGCCCGAGAGAATCCTCCAGTCAGAACTCTGCTATTTGAACACAGTTCAGAGGACACCATGCGATTCCCACTGCCAGGCTCCAGGCATCTTGCTTAGTCACGTGGCAGTCAATGTCAGAATCTGCATCCAGCTCAGAAGCTCTGAGCTCCAGAGTCTTGACAACACTCATCCACAGCACCAAACAGAACACTGAAGGTGTCCCTGCTTGGGCTGTGTCCATGCATTTTGAATGAACCCTTTTGCACAGATTTACTGAGACCAACTTGCACTCTTCCAACAGTCAACCACATAGTCCTAGAGGAGGCCGGCTGCCATTTTGGGAACGGTGGTAAATCGCCTGGAGAAAGAAGCTTCTACTTCTTTGTTTTCCAGGAAATGGAAACAGACTGTTCTCTAGCACCGGGGATCAGTGTTCAAGATAGCTAAGCTGTCAGAATGGACCAAAACAGGAGCCACAAAGAGATCTCTCCAGATATTCCCCCAAAGAACTAGTCACTTTCCTGGGGAGCTGGTACCTTTCCATCTGGATTCAGCCATTGTCCCAAACCCCCCGAAGAACCTGTTGTGTACATTAGGACATTGTGTACATTATTGCTCTACTGGGGGACAAATCGAAGGGCTTGAGCCTTAAAAACAAGCAAGGTATCGTCCTATATCTACAGGATGGGCCACTCTAGTTATTCTAGGAGAGAAGCCTAAGGAGATTGTATAGCGACTCCAACAGCACTTTCTCCAACAGAGAAAGTCCTCTGGGACGTAAGCAAATGTTTACTAAGAGTTATTGCATCTTCCTAGTTTCTTGAAGACAATACCATGTCTTCCTATTCATATGCACTATCGCATTCAATCCTTCCCCCAACTCCAGCATTCCCACCTACAGATGAGGACACTGAGGTGCAGACATGCTCAAAGAAGCCCAAGGACACACAGACTCCAGCTCTACTGTCCATGCTTTTAGCTATCATCCCGAGCTGCCTTTTGTCACAGCCACTGCCTGCTACCAGCCCACTCCTTGTGGTTCTTGCAAGGAAGGTGGTCCATGCCAATCTACCTTCCATACACCCGCCACAACTTGGTTTTCAACTGGCAGTCACCCAGCAGCCTTGACTAAGATTCTATATTGTTTTTCCTCTGATTTTCAGCACCATTCCAAGAGAAGAAACTTTTTGATCCTTGTGGTTTCCGTCTCTAATCTGTCACAAGCAACCAGGTTAGTTCATTCTCTCAGGTCCTATCTCTTCTCTGTCATAGAGTCTCTCCCGTAGAGGGGAGTTTAAGGATTCTGTGGATGGGAGCCTTATCTGAGCCGTCTCCATGGAGTCTCGTTGTCCCCAAGCCAATGGCCAGCCTAAGAGGATGGTACAGAGGGACAGGATGCCTCAAGTGGAGATGGTCCCAGATTGCTCATTGTTTCATGGGTCAGCTCAAGACGGGACCAAGGATGTGCACCCCAGAGATTTACTCCTGAATATATCTCTGGATTTGCCTCCACCATCTCCATCCAGATTGAGACAAGGACTTAGAAGGCAAACAAGAACTGGGACCGACTGCAGCTGTCCCCACATTTGCCACAAAGTCAGGAAGTGTTCGACCACCAACGGCAGGCAATACTTCCAAAACTTCGTTGATAAGCAGTTTCTTTTTTCCTAGAGCTTCCGAAAATGTTTCAAGGGCACAGTTTGGGAAATGCGAACTAGAAAAATCCTCCCATCGGGGCACTTACCCTGGCTAGCTACAATATTAGGATGGCTAAGCCTGCAGGAGGAGGAGTATCTGACAGCTGGGGGAGGGTGGCTACTGTTAACCTAAGTCTATCCGTTCCCTCCAGTTCCTGACAGCAGCGACAGTGAATAACAGAGAAGCACTCTTCCCTCCTGCTCTGTCTGGCTGACTCCTACACTGGCTCTGGACCTCAGTTCACCTGGGACTTCCTAGAGACCGCTCTCTCTCTGATGGCTTGAGCACGTCTCTCTTGCCGAGTGCCTCTTGCTCCAGCATTTATCACGGCTGTAATATTAACGGAATGCTCAGTCGATCAACGTCTATCTTGCCATTAGACCCTACCTCCCTGAAGGCAGGGAACTTGTTCCCCTGAAACAACACAGACAGAGTCCACGCTGTGGTCTTTCCTGCTTAGAAGGGTCCTGGTGGGACTGGTTCTTGTCGAATGAGGTGGCAAGGATATTGAGGCCATTTTGAAAGGTATGTAAAAGTTCAATGCTAGAAATGCACCTGTGGAAAAGTCTTTACATCAACAAGTCGCACTTCTGAGGTAGCCAAGAACCAGTGGGGAAAATGTTCCAAACCTAAATACGCTTGACGTTAAGGAAAATATAGACATTAAGAAGAAATAAGTAAAAATAGGTAGCACTTAAAAGAGTTATACATATCTTCTGTCGCTTCCTCTGGAAATTCTCAGCCAAGTCATACTTCCATAATTCTATTGCAAACACAAAGCCTTAATTCAGTACTGGGCCACGCAGCTTCATTGCTCAGGGTGTGGTCTGCAGGTCCTCCTTACTTTGGGTTATATAAAAATGCAGATTCCCAAGCCCCACACCAGGTCCTCCAAATCAGAGACTCTGGACGGGGGTAAGGCGAATTCCAAGGACCTCACATTCAAACAAACACCCTAGTTGATTCGGATGTGCACTGAAATGGAGTCAAAGGCACAATAGCATGGACTGTATGACCACACGGTCCATTTACGCTATACATTCAAGATGTTTCTATTGCCTTTGTGTTTCTAGAAGAGACACAAATCATACTTGTATGCAGACCTCACACCATTCACGAAAGTTCAGTGAGGCAGTATTTATTCTTAAGATATAAATAACTGTGTAGAATGAAGAATACATTATCCAAAAATTACAACATATTCTTTTCAGAGTACTTACCAGGTTCTGTGAGAAGATCTGACTGGGAAACTATAAAGGAATAAAAGAAAAATCAGACGTGTGCGGTTCGTCCACAGGGATCCTCACCGAGAAATCCACCTTTGAACCCTTGCTTTTCTTACACTTGACTCTGAAGTTGAAATGTAGCAACTTCGGGGAGATCGATGCCAACAGATCTATAATCTGATTGCAAAATTTAATTCCAATTGATAAAGATTTCTGGAGTCTCTCGTGTGTGCACCGCAAAATACTAAACTAGTTCCAGCAAATGTGATGATAAAAAAAAGTGGCTCTTGATACCTTAAAAACAAGTTCAATGAAACACCCTTTAGTAATTTGTGCATTTGTTTCTGCATGTTTCCTGCTGCAGATATTGCTTTATTTCATTAAAATAGAAATTATCCTTTCATCACTGTAGAAGAACAAATTAGGCTTGTGCAAATATGCTTTTCTTATTTCTTTGAGAAAAGTTAGCGTATGCAGCTTGTATTAACGAAGTTGAGAGTTTTGATTTAATTTACCAGTTCTCAACTAACGGAATGGCATGGCTAAGAGCACAGATTAGTAACTATTTGATCATTTAGTCCAACAAAGTCAAGTGATTTTGTGTTGACAGAGACACTGGGAGATAAAGATTTCTCTCCTTTCCCACAAAAGGACAGAGATGATCATTACCGAGACTTACTACGCTTCATAGGGTTATTGGGAGAATTAAATGAGAAAATCCAGATAAAATGCTGATCGTACTGACTGGCACATTGCCGGCAGCCAACAAGCGTGAGCTACTACGGCAATGAGATTATGATGATGACCGTGAGTATACAATTTCCATCACTCGCTGTCTTAAGTATTTCATTATCTCATTTGGTCCTCATGGCAACCCTTGACGGAAGAGTTTCCTCGTCTTAAGAGAAGTAAACTGAAGCGCTTAGAGGTAAAATAACTTGCCCAAGGTACCACTATTATTTCCATTTTCCTGATGGAGACACCAAGGTTGGAGAAGGATAGGCATCTTTACTATTGTGCCTCTGCCCTGTGCTACATCCTTTGTACTACCTCTTGGAGGCCCACCTGAGCAGATGACGCTGGCGTCTTCCCCGTGGCCGCAGTTGTGCGAGAGCCAGCCGTTGTGGGGGCAGCTCCACAGGTAGGACTCGTGTCCTGAGCAGCCTACTTCGTCCAGGACAATAGGCCCTGAGCCATGACCGAAGCGGGCACTTCCTGGGGCGGACGTGGCCTGGCCACAGCCCAGCTGCCTGCACACCACGTTGGCATCATTGGTGTCCCAGCCGTCGTCACACACGGTGCCCCACGAGCCCCGGTACAGGACCTCCACCCGGCCCTGACACCGGCCCTCTCCGTTCACCAGCCTCAAGGCCACATCTAGAGGAAAGCACGGAGATTTCACTGTCTGTCCCTTCTGAGGGACAAAATGCCGGGCCTGCGTGAGATGCAGAGCCCTTCACAGTGAGCGGGGATCCAGAAAAGACTGGACAATCAAACGGATTCCTCGCCTTGTTTTTGTGTTTGAACTTAACAAGCTAAACATTCTGCCTCTTCAGTGGAGTTTGGGTAACCTTGTATCCTGAGGGGCTTTCGTGGTGACAGCTCTTTCAGTTCTCACTTCTGTCCCCGGCCTGACCTCTCAAGTCCAGTTCCAATCACGAAAAGCTTGTCCTGCCCGTGGCACAGACCTTTCCCCCCACCATGGGAGCACCCACCGTGTGCCCGGCACTGCCATGGGGATTGCTCCCCACTCAGAAAGTAGAGCAATAACATTCTGGCTGTCAGCGAGAGAGCCAGGCTTGCTTCTAAAAGGCCTGTGTCCCTGCACACTTGGGACATCTCTTCTCCTCCCTCACACATACCACACGGCGCGGAGTTTTAAAGTTTAATCATGGCAGACGGTTTTGAGCATTTCCTAACATGCGAACCTCTGCTCATATTCAAGAGCTTGACATACGTCATCTTAGTTCATCCTCAAAACAACCCTGTGGGGAAACTGAGGTTCAAGAAGGTGACCCCAGATCAACTGACTCGTGAGTGAAGGGGCAGGATACGTACTCAGGCCGTTGCTCTTAACCATTTCACCTTTCTGCCTCCTGATACTGTTTTTAACATTTGAACAATTTGGCCCAAGTCACGCTCTGTGCTTTGGCCCCAGCCGGCACACTCATGCACTCACAGGACTAAATGAGAGGAGGAAATAGTGAGCAGGAGAAGTTACCATGTAAGGCATCACCTGAGGCAGAAGTATCTGCCGTATTGCCATGACGTGATAAAAGTTCTAGAAAAGGATATAAAAAATAAGCGATTACATCCAGAGAGATTCGGTTAGATGCTCCTGTTCCAAACTGCCTCTGCTGCCCTCCTGAGTGGCTGTAAGCCCTGCTGGACACCCAGAAGGCCCGCCTGGGGCGCCCAGATCTTCGGAAGTGGGTGTGGCTGCGCTCAGGGTGGACTGGGGACTGTGGGCCTGTCTTCCGGTCAGAGCGGAACCTCGCAAGGAAGGGGCTGAGGGCCCAGGTGGACCCCAACAGAGGAGGCCCTTCCTGTCCTGCATCTAAAACCCAGCAGGATTCTCTGCAGCCATGCCCCCTGAGTCCTTCGGGCTGGCCTTGGGTCCCACAACCTCCCAGTCGCAGAGTTTAATTACCTGTTGGCGTCTGCGTCTCCACAGAAGTGCTTTCCATGGTTGTTGCTAAAAATAAAGAGAAAAAGGCCAAATGAGAGCTCCTCTGAACACAAACATTAAATCTGACCCCCTTGCTCATTGGAGCAAGGGCGGGGGGCTGCATCACACTTCACTTTGGAGGCTTAGCTGGCCCCGTCCCTCCTAAATTAATTCACTCAGCGAATATGGACTAATCTCTGACCGCACACGAGGCACTGCGCTAAAAGTCGGGGAGAGAGAAGGGATCCATCGTAGAGGGTGAGGCTCAGTCCTCTGGAGCTCAGAGACTACTCAGCAGCCAGAGTTGGTCACCGGCCAAGGAGGAGCAGAGAGTGGGGGGGAGCGGGACTCTCAGATGGAGCAAGTCGTGGGCTTGGGAGAAGGGCAAGAGCAATCCAAAGAGGAAAGAGGAACGGGTATTTCTTTGCGCTGACAAAGCTGGGCCACAGTCGAGCTGCCTGAGGACCACGTTGGCCTCATTGATGTCCCAGCTGGCATCAGACACCGTGCCCCGGGAACCCTGGGACAGGACCTCCACCTGCCCCTGACACCGATCACCTGCGTTCCGCAGCCTCAGGGCTAAACCCGATTCGGTCCCTAGAGGAAGGCACAGCATTTCTCTCGTATGTTCCAACTGAGAGACAAGGTCTCAGGCCTCTAAAGCATTCATAATCCTTCCCAGTAGACAAAGATCCCCGAGAGAATCACTGCCCGGGATGGACCCTTAACATGCCTTGAGTTAGAGTTCTTCGTGCTTCAACTGCAGTGACTGCTCTGCCAAAACCCAATCCACTAGAGCTTCTGAAGGAAAAGTACACACGCCTCAGTTTGCCTCCTGGAGAGGACCTGGAAACGATTCATCTTTTATGATGCTTTCGTGCCAAAATCGACTTAATACAAAGAGATCTGCCATGTTTAAATTCTTACTAAACTGTCTGACAAGGTTGCTTTCACGATCCCTTGTTTCTTACTTCCTGATACGGGGAGGGTTAAGGCATCTGACAAACTTCTCAGATACTTTTCCAAGGTCAAGTCCCGCCGGGAGCAGCCATCAGGGTCAGAGGCTTGAAGCTCTCTAACAGAACCAACAGGCCAGTGAGGGTCCTTGATGTCAGAGAACTGCGCCACTGGAACAGTCTCTCCACCTGGAACGTGGGGCCCACAAGGGACTCTTCCAGCTGCCCTGCCTGATGTTGTTGACGGCCCATTAAGTGGGCCAGTGAGGCCAGGTGGCTACACACCCTGAAAATGAAGAAGCAATTCACAATAGAAACAGGCAGCCAGAGGATTCTTTCAACAGACACCACAGTACCCGGAAGGGTCTGCCCCAGCACATCCCCACCTCATTTCCGACATACCATCCCTACTCCCACATTCAAGGGCAAGCTGACAGACGTGCCCGAGAGAATCCTCCAGTCAGAACTCTGCTATTTGAACACAGTTCAGAGGACACCATGCGATTCCCACTGCCAGGCTCCAGGCATCTTGCTTAGTCACGTGGCAGTCAATGTCAGAATCTGCATCCAGCTCAGAAGCTCTGAGCTCCAGAGTCTTGACAACACTCATCCACAGCACCAAACAGAACACTGAAGGTGTCCCTGCTTGGGCTGTGTCCATGCATTTTGAATGAACCCTTTTGCACAGATTTACTGAGACCAACTTGCACTCTTCCAACAGTCAACCACATAGTCCTAGAGGAGGCCGGCTGCCATTTTGGGAACGGTGGTAAATCGCCTGGAGAAAGAAGCTTCTACTTCTTTGTTTTCCAGGAAATGGAAACAGACTGTTCTCTAGCACCGGGGATCAGTGTTCAAGATAGCTAAGCTGTCAGAATGGACCAAAACAGGAGCCACAAAGAGATCTCTCCAGATATTCCCCCAAAGAACTAGTCACTTTCCTGGGGAGCTGGTACCTTTCCATCTGGATTCAGCCATTGTCCCAAACCCCCCGAAGAACCTGTTGTGTACATTAGGACATTGTGTACATTATTGCTCTACTGGGGGACAAATCGAAGGGCTTGAGCCTTAAAAACAAGCAAGGTATCGTCCTATATCTACAGGATGGGCCACTCTAGTTATTCTAGGAGAGAAGCCTAAGGAGATTGTATAGCGACTCCAACAGCACTTTCTCCAACAGAGAAAGTCCTCTGGGACGTAAGCAAATGTTTACTAAGAGTTATTGCATCTTCCTAGTTTCTTGAAGACAATACCATGTCTTCCTATTCATATGCACTATCGCATTCAATCCTTCCCCCAACTCCAGCATTCCCACCTACAGATGAGGACACTGAGGTGCAGACATGCTCAAAGAAGCCCAAGGACACACAGACTCCAGCTCTACTGTCCATGCTTTTAGCTATCATCCCGAGCTGCCTTTTGTCACAGCCACTGCCTGCTACCAGCCCACTCCTTGTGGTTCTTGCAAGGAAGGTGGTCCATGCCAATCTACCTTCCATACACCCGCCACAACTTGGTTTTCAACTGGCAGTCACCCAGCAGCCTTGACTAAGATTCTATATTGTTTTTCCTCTGATTTTCAGCACCATTCCAAGAGAAGAAACTTTTTGATCCTTGTGGTTTCCGTCTCTAATCTGTCACAAGCAACCAGGTTAGTTCATTCTCTCAGGTCCTATCTCTTCTCTGTCATAGAGTCTCTCCCGTAGAGGGGAGTTTAAGGATTCTGTGGATGGGAGCCTTATCTGAGCCGTCTCCATGGAGTCTCGTTGTCCCCAAGCCAATGGCCAGCCTAAGAGGATGGTACAGAGGGACAGGATGCCTCAAGTGGAGATGGTCCCAGATTGCTCATTGTTTCATGGGTCAGCTCAAGACGGGACCAAGGATGTGCACCCCAGAGATTTACTCCTGAATATATCTCTGGATTTGCCTCCACCATCTCCATCCAGATTGAGACAAGGACTTAGAAGGCAAACAAGAACTGGGACCGACTGCAGCTGTCCCCACATTTGCCACAAAGTCAGGAAGTGTTCGACCACCAACGGCAGGCAATACTTCCAAAACTTCGTTGATAAGCAGTTTCTTTTTTCCTAGAGCTTCCGAAAATGTTTCAAGGGCACAGTTTGGGAAATGCGAACTAGAAAAATCCTCCCATCGGGGCACTTACCCTGGCTAGCTACAATATTAGGATGGCTAAGCCTGCAGGAGGAGGAGTATCTGACAGCTGGGGGAGGGTGGCTACTGTTAACCTAAGTCTATCCGTTCCCTCCAGTTCCTGACAGCAGCGACAGTGAATAACAGAGAAGCACTCTTCCCTCCTGCTCTGTCTGGCTGACTCCTACACTGGCTCTGGACCTCAGTTCACCTGGGACTTCCTAGAGACCGCTCTCTCTCTGATGGCTTGAGCACGTCTCTCTTGCCGAGTGCCTCTTGCTCCAGCATTTATCACGGCTGTAATATTAACGGAATGCTCAGTCGATCAACGTCTATCTTGCCATTAGACCCTACCTCCCTGAAGGCAGGGAACTTGTTCCCCTGAAACAACACAGACAGAGTCCACGCTGTGGTCTTTCCTGCTTAGAAGGGTCCTGGTGGGACTGGTTCTTGTCGAATGAGGTGGCAAGGATATTGAGGCCATTTTGAAAGGTATGTAAAAGTTCAATGCTAGAAATGCACCTGTGGAAAAGTCTTTACATCAACAAGTCGCACTTCTGAGGTAGCCAAGAACCAGTGGGGAAAATGTTCCAAACCTAAATACGCTTGACGTTAAGGAAAATATAGACATTAAGAAGAAATAAGTAAAAATAGGTAGCACTTAAAAGAGTTATACATATCTTCTGTCGCTTCCTCTGGAAATTCTCAGCCAAGTCATACTTCCATAATTCTATTGCAAACACAAAGCCTTAATTCAGTACTGGGCCACGCAGCTTCATTGCTCAGGGTGTGGTCTGCAGGTCCTCCTTACTTTGGGTTATATAAAAATGCAGATTTCCAAGCCCCACACCAGGTCCTCCAAATCAGAGACTCTGGACGGGGGTAAGGCGAATTCCAAGGACCTCACATTCAAACAAACACCCTAGTTGATTCGGATGTGCACTGAAATGGAGTCAAAGGCACAATAGCATGGACTGTATGACCACACGGTCCATTTACGCTATACATTCAAGATGTTTCTATTGCCTTTGTGTTTCTAGAAGAGACACAAATCATACTTGTATGCAGACCTCACACCATTCACGAAAGTTCAGTGAGGCAGTATTTATTCTTAAGATATAAATAACTGTGTAGAATGAAGAATACATTATCCAAAAATTACAACATATTCTTTTCAGAGTACTTACCAGGTTCTGTGAGAAGATCTGACTGGGAAACTATAAAGGAATAAAAGAAAAATCAGACGTGTGTGGTTCGTCCACAGGTATCCTCACCGAGAAATCCACCTTTGAACCCTTGCTTTTCTTACACTTGACTCTGAAGTTGAAATGTAGCAACTTCGGGGAGATCGATGCCAACAGATCTATAATCTGATTGCAAAATTTAATTCCAATTGATAAAGATTTCTGGAGTCTCTCGTGTCTGCACCGCAAAATACTAAACTAGTTCCAGCAAATGTGATGATAAAAAAAAGTGGCTCTTGATACCTTAAAAACAAGTTCAATGAAACACCCTTTAGTAATTTGTGCATTTGTTTCTGCATGTTTCCTGCTGCAGATATTGCTTTATTTCATTAAAATAGAAATTATCCTTTCATCACTGTAGAAGAACAAATTAGGCTTGTGCAAATATGCTTTTCTTATTTCTTTGAGAAAAGTTAGCATATGCAGCTTGTATTAACGAAGTTGAGAGTTTTGATTTAATTTACCAGTTCTCAACTAACGGAATGGCATGGCTAAGAGCACAGATTAGTAACTATTTGATCATTTAGTCCAACAAAGTCAAGTGATTTTGTGTTGACAGAGACACTGGGAGATAAAAATTTCTCTCCATTCCCACAAAAGGACAGAGATGATCATTACCGAGACTTACTACGCTTCATAGGGTTATTGGGAGAATTAAATGAGAAAATCCAGATAAAATGCTTATTGCACTGACTGGCACGTTTCCAGCAGCTAACAAGTGTGAGCTACTATGGCAACGAAATGATGATGATGACCATGATTATACAGTTTCCACTACTCGTTGTCTTAAGTATTTCATTATCTCATTTGGCCTCATGGCAACCCTTGTTGGAAGAGTTTCCTCGTCTTAAGAGAAGTAAACTGAATCACTTAGAGGGTAAACAACTTGCCCCAAGGTACCACTATTACTTCCATGTCTCTGACGGAAACACCAAGGTTGGAGCAGGATAGACACCCTTACTATTATGCCTCCGCCCTGTGCTGCATCATTTGTACTACCTCTTGGAGGCCCACCTGAGCAGATGACGCTGGCGTCTTCCCCGTGGCCGCAGTTGTGCGAGAGCCAGCCGTTGTGGGGGCAGCTCCACAGGTAGGACTCGTTTCCAGAGCAGCCCACGTCGTCCAGGACAATAGGCCCTGAGCCATGACCGAAGCGGGCACTTCCTGGCGCTGACAGAGCTGGGCCACAGTCGAGCTGCCTGCACACCACGTTGGCGTCATTGGTGTCCCAGTTGTCGTCACACACAGTGCCCCACGAGCCCCGGAACAGGACCTCCACCCGGCCCTGACACCGGCCCTCTCCGTTCACCAGCCTCAGGGCCAAACCGGGTTCCATCCCTAGAAAAATGCAGAGCATTTCTCTTGTGAATCCTTGAAGAACAATGGCTCAGGCCTTTTAAGCATTCATAATTCTTCCCAGTAGGCATAGATCAATGAGACAATCACTAACCGGCAGTAATCCTAAATATGACATTAGTTAGAGTCTTTCATATTATACACACAGTTTCCTCTCTGCCAAAACCCAGTCCACTAGAGCTTCAGAATGAATAAAATACCTCTCAGTTTGCATCCAGGTGAGGATCTCGAATCTTTTCACATGTTCCTTCTCTAGCATACCATGGGCAGAGTCCCCACTCCCTTGAACTGGGCCTCATGGACACCCATGCTGAAGAGTCACCTGATAACCCCAGGATGCCCTAACAGGAGGTTTCACATTCGTCTGAGGCTCTGAGGTTGGCTTGGAGAGAATTTTACATTGGTCCTTCTTGCTGCACTCCAGATCTTTGGGGCCATAATGGCCCAGGTCAGCACAGAGCTGTGCAGATGGGACAACTGGCACTGTGGACAAGAGACTGATCCCACTGGCCACTGACCCAAAACACTCAGGCTCTTGGAGACCCCATGTTCTGACTGATCCCTCTGACCCACTGGAACATGGACAATGAAGGAGGCTCCCAATCAAGCCAGGCACTCTGGTTCACAACGGATCTCCCTTTGCACATGTTCACAACACTCTCTCTCACTCCATCCCTTAAAAAGTATTCCTGAATAGGAGTCAAACCCATGAATATACTTTTATATCCTGACCTGCAGAGAAGGACTCATATGAAATTATTCATTTCCTATTGCAGCAGGAGTCTCAGTGTTTGAGATAGTAGTCTCTGCAAACACAGATTGTAGAAGGAGAGAAAAACAGAAACTACAAAGTTAAGTCTTCTCTGAGGAGACTCAACGACTGAAAGTAAACTAGAATCTGCTAAAGAGATGACATTTCTGAGCTTGAATTTTATCTTGCTTTGTGACTTTAGAAAAGTCAAGAAATTGTCTAGCGTAGAGTGCTTCTACTCTAAAAGGCTATTTTAGGGGGAACTATCTCTGTATAACCCTACTGACGCTGATTCTGATGTTCCCACATGTGACCTATGCAGGGCTCCAGGGGATAGATGTAAAGATGAATTTCCCATCCTTATTCCTCTAACTGATTATTCTTGTCTAATTGCATCGGCTAGTACCAATGGCTAGTACATCTGGTATTGACATATGTACCATCAGGATCCCCAATTAATCCATGCTGACTCCTGGGCAGGGGCCATGGTGTGTTGGCTGTCCTTCTTCTTGTCCTAGGGCCAAAGTTTCCCACAGGAAATGGGCAATGACTTTCCTTCCCAGAGCCCAGGCTGCCAGAACCACAGGCTGTATTGACTGTACATCCCAGCTCTTTCACTAGGGGCCCCAGCGGGGTGCACAGGACCTCTGATGTCCACAGGCTAAAGGACCATGGCTCCTCTATGTTGAGAAGGAGCCAAGGTGGCCTAATATGGGCTCAGGAAGTGGCACAGGCAAGGATTCTGCCCCAGAAGGTTTGC
Organism: Diceros bicornis minor; assembly: GCF_020826845.1. Classification (NCBI taxonomy): domain Eukaryota; kingdom Metazoa; phylum Chordata; class Mammalia; order Perissodactyla; family Rhinocerotidae; genus Diceros; species Diceros bicornis. Next base: position 85,448,464 of record NC_080745.1, on the reverse strand, counting down.
AACTGCCTCTCTATGCCCTGCATCCAGAGAACCAGCACCCCAGCCTGGCCAGAGAGCAGCATGCATTGGTGACACCCACAGGGGTGGGCACTGAGCGTGGGCAACAGGACATCCCTGACGCTTGATACCAACCTCCAACTTGGAGTTCCTTGGCGATGCCTCTGCAGGTTGATTCCTTCCCAATCTCAGGGACATTGTCCATGGAAAGGATACACATTCAGACCTGAGGGCTTGTTCAGAGGGCCCCCCTTGGGAGCTGAGAATCCCCACCTCTTACACCTTCTGCATCTCTTCTGGATCAGAGATGAACCTATGGGTGCATTAGGGCAATGACCCTACCGGGATTCCACGTGATAAAAATTACCTTCCACTGCAGTTGGCAGGGGTGCCTCCATGGAAAACAAAGAAGCTACAAAGTGGAGAAAAGAAGAGGTCATTCCAGGTTGGCCCTCATTTGAAGAGGGTTGGCCCTCTGCTGAAACAAGAGGTTGGATGCAGAGATCCAGAAAACCCGCCCACTCCTAAAAGGCTGTTTCTTTCTTGTGAAATAGAACTCATTTCTCAGTCACTTTGCCAAACCTTGTTTAATGCTGAGATGCCACCAGGGACATTCTTTGCTCCTGTCGTCATCCTCCCTCCTCCTCTATTCCACAATCTCCATCCAAAAATTCACCCACTTGATTAACATCTCCACCGATTCACCAGATTCGACTTCAAATATCAACTGCCTACTTCTAAGGCTCAAACACACCCCCACATGACAAATGTCTACCATCGCTGAGATATTTTGAAAGGTGATGCCAACTTGGAAGAAGGACAGATTCCCGAGATACAACCCCAAATGCTGAAATAAACCCTCTCCAAAGTGACAGCTTGGAGGGCCGCACTCTTTTGGGTAGTCCATTCTCATGTGGTGGTTGGATTTCCAGGGTCACATCCTGTGCACGGCGGCATGTGCACACCCCAGGCCACATGGCAAATGCCAGAGGTTGCTGTAAAGATGGACAATTTAACCAGAAACTCCCCCTTGGGGGACACACAATGGGTGGCATCCTCAGAGGTTTCTTTGTGGCTTTGAGGACACCCTTGGTGCTTGAACACCTACCAGCACCCTGTGAACAAGGGAGGAAGGCAGCACTGGGATTCACTAGGTCAATTCAGGGAGAATTTCTCTCTTCCACTGAGGGTGTAACTCTCTTTTGCTTGTCACTTAATCCCCAATAAAGAGAACATATTTGTTACTCCTCATTCTGCCTTTGGTATGGATTTAAGTTTTAAAGACCAGAAGTCCCCAATCCTTCTCCCCCGCCTTTAAAAGGAGGAGAAAAGGTCACTTACGAAGGCATTTGGTCATCTCGGGCTAGGGATGGTCATGATGCTGCTTGAAAGCCACCTCCATCACCCCAGCTTTAGGACTTTAGGCAAGTCACTTGGCCTTTCTGAGCCTCCATTTCTTTATCTGTGAAAAGGCACAGGAATACCTGCCCTCTAACCTCAAATAAGACATGACTTAGAGTAGAGCAGGTAAACTGCAAAGCATTATGCACACGTACCATGATGTTGAGGACAGCAAGATTCCCTGTCCTCAGAGTGGCACAGGTGACAGCATGAGGCAATGTCTGCACTACCTGAACACAGGACTCCGGAGTCTTCCCTGTGGCCACATTCATGGTGGTACCGCCTGCTGTGAGGGCAGTTGACAGGTAGGGCTCCCATCCAGAGCAGTACACTGCACCAAAAAGAATGTTCCCTGAGCCCTGACCAAAGCAGGCCCCGCCCAGGGACAACACTGAATGGCCACAGCCGAGCTGCTGACAGACGACATCTGCGTCATGGGTGTTCCAGCTGTCGTCACACACGGTGCCCCAGTGGCCTCCACCCGGCCCTGACAGCAGTCACCTCCATTCATCAGCCTCAGAGGCAAACCCGCATCGACACAGTGGAAAGCCCTGTCTTCCCCCTCTCGGCCCCCTGATTTTCACCATCCAGCACTACCTGTTCTCCTCCTTCCTCAGACCAGTGCCCCGTCTCCTTCACCGATCGTTCTCCTCTCTCTGGACCTTACATATCGCTGCTCTCCCATGCGCTGTCTTAGCCCTCTTCTCACCTTCTCTTTCACCCTAAAGGACCTCATATACTCAGAACTGGCCAGGAAGAGGACCCCAAATCCAACTCTCCAGTGCTAATCAGCCCTCACAACTCCAGCCTTAAGCTCTAGACCAACATTTCCAGTGGCCTCCTAGATATCCCAGCCCACCATCCCATACTCAACACAGACTCTCTCCTCTATTTGAATCAATGGTGCTTTCATGCTCCACAACAACTGTGTTGGAAATTTGCTTGTCACATTTGATCCCTCCTTCTCCTCATCTCTTATATCCAAGGTCACTTTCACCTTACCACCAAGGTCATCTTTCCTTTTATTCCCACTGCCATTTTGCTAGGTTAGACCTTCCTACTCTTGAACGTGCTTACTCCAGGAGCTTCCCAGTTGATCTCTCTACACTTGTCCCTCCTCTCTAATCCATTCACATTCACTTAGTCAACCAGAATTTATGGAGTGCCTACTCAGTGCCCACACTCCTGCTGAGATGATTTCTCTGTCTCCCCCAGACTGTCCCAAATGTGATCTTCAGAAAGTACAGATATGTTCAAGTCACTTTCCTACTCAAAAAGCCTCAATGTACTCTCCACTCCCATCAGGATCAAGTCCAAGATGCCATTCATCCAAAACTGGGCCTTGATGTACCCTTTTAAGCCACGTGTGAGGGGCTTAGAGAGGTGATTCCCACCATGAAGATGACCACAGCTAGGGAGTCAACAGGTACCGTGTTCCTCCCTAACACGATGTGCTAAATCACTCCACACTGATCACGCACAGAAATAGGCATTAGGTCCTGTTGGATCCAGCCTGAAATCTTCACAGCAGGAGCCAAATCCTGGGTGTGGCTTTTCAATGGTTAGTTTGAGATGGTAAGAGATTTGTGGTCAGGGAGTGACCAGAGAAGTTAGAATGGGATGGAAGATAAGGGGACAGGTGGTTTCTGTGGTTATTCTAAGAGGAGGGGTCAGGAAAAGAGGGAGGGAAGGCAAATTGGACTGTTTCTGGGGTATTCCCAAGGTTCGTGTGGGCTTCCTCAGCCCTCCTTGCTATCCCCTTCTGGTCACTCCTGTGAATGCAGAAGAGCTCTCCATTTCCCTACCCCAGCCCTGGCCCTGCTGGGCATCAATCACCAGAAAGCTGTCCCTCGAGTCCCTCTGAGGCATGCTCTCAGGGCATGCTCTGAAAAGGCAAGGATTAGCCTCAACTCATTGAGCAAAGAACTCACTGGCAGGGTCAGCTGTCCTGAGTGAGCACCTAAAGGACGCTGACATGTCAAAGGGCACACACTCTCATTGCAGAGAAGGAGGAGATACGGATATATTTAGTGAGAATCATGGATAAAGGCAAAGGCAACTGTTCTGGGTTAAAATCTCTGCCTGTCCACTTACCCACCATGTGACCTTAGACATGAAACTATTGACAACTTACCTAACTGTGTACCGGTTTCCCCATCTGCAAAACGGGGGCAATTTTGCTACTCATATCAAAGTGTTGTTGGGAAGATTTCATGATAATAGCAAGTTCTATGTGCATTAGTCAAACACTTATGCGCCCGGCAGTATTTTAAGTGTTTTTTGAATATATTAACTCATTTGATGTATGAAAATAATTTTGTGCAGGATACATAGCAAGCACTGGGAGGATGTTAGCTATCTTCAGGAAAACTGTCATGAAGGGGATAAGAGATATTGACTCTCCAATCTCTCCAGATGCCAGAGTGAAACCAAACTCATGCAATGAATGACTGAATGAATGAATGAGAGGCGAGAGAAGAATGAAAGGAGAATGAAAGACGGGCCTGGCTGAGTGTGTGCCTGAGACATGCCTAGGGTCTTGGCACCGCTTCACCCCATCCCTGTCCATCCCTGAATTCTCAAGGGCAGGCACTTGCTCTGTGGCCAAGACTGCACTCAGCCTCAATTAGCCAACAGCAGCAGCAGCAGAACTGGCTGAGCAAAACCAGTGAGCAAAACCACAGGAAGACAAGTAAAGAAAAAAGGTCTTAACCATAGGCAGTAGCCTGGGGGTTCCACTGACCTAGAAAGAAACCAAATTCATCTTAGAAAGGAGGTTCCACTGTTTGTACATATCTATTACAGATATTGGCTTGAGCTTCACCTAACAGTCATGCCAGGGGGCGCTGTGGTTCAATCTTGGGTTTGAGTGTCTCTGGCGTTCTTGCAGTGTTTGGGGTTTTGCAAGAGCAGATTCAAACAAGTGGGTAGGATACAGGGTGCTCAATAATTTTAGATGTAATAAAGTACGTGTCTATTTACCAGGCCCCCTAACATTACAGTCTCTAGTCACAGGATGTAATCTATGCTCAGAAAGAAGGCTGGACCAGAGAAGGCAGTTTAAACTGGTTGTCAACGATTCCAGGCAGCTGTTGAAACCACCATCCAGTCTCATATTTGAGTCTAGGCAGCACTGGGAATAAACAATCCAAGGCCACCTAAATAAGTAAATATTTTGGTGGCAGATATCCTGTTCCTTCCGATACATACCCTGAGAAATTTTCACTCTATCTTGAAGAAAACCAAAATCTAGAGAACCCTGGATCTTTATCACCAGTGAGGCCACACTAAAGCTCTCCACGCCCCCTTTACTTGGGGTTAACCCTCAGTGTACCATCAGGGTCCGGCGGACAACATTCTAGTTTTTGAGTCTGTTTTTTTTGAGGAGGTCTAACTATATTTGTGAAGATGCATATTTCATGACTTTTACATATTTTTAAAGGTCATCTAAAGTTCAAAAGAATATTTATTCATAAAACATAGAATAAAACTCATTCTGTCCTACAGTCACTATATGGATTCATTGGATCCTTGTACAAATCCAAGATACATTATGGGTTATAGTGATCTCATTTTTCCTATATCTTGAAACATTCTTCTACTTCATCATTAAAGGAATTAGTTCATCAGTTATTAATTCATCAATTACTACTATAAAAGAGACATAGAATAAGATTATGGGAGAATGGTAGCATTTCCTATAAGGAAGATAAAACAGTGAACTAAATCATCAACCGTCAGTGCCCAAAATATTGCATTATCCTTCAAGAGGGTATTTTTTAAAGACTGGAGACCTTGTCTTTATAGTGTGCTTTTAGCTTTCAAGGAATGAAGTTAACAATTCAGAATTTTTCATTTTCCATTAACAATGGGAAACAGAAGAAAACTGACAAAGGAAGATGTTTCACAATAATTAGATCAATCAGAAGAGGAACACAAACAGACAGAGAGCAGTAGCCTAGATGCAAACAGTAACGGTAAAATTGATTATACAATTGAAATCTCAGACTATGAGTCTTCAGAGGATGATATCTTAGATGAATTTCCTCAAATTCAAGGTCGAGGAGCTGGTGATATAATTCTAAGTGTAAAAATAAAATATGGTCCTCTCATCCACTTCAACAGGAAGGATTACATCGATGATATTTTGCAGCAAGAACTTGGACCATCTCATTTTGCTAAAAGCACATGTGATGGTACACTTGCATCTTTTATGATGCGTATGTACCAAAATCTACTTAATACAAAGAGATCTGCCATGTTTAAATTCTTACTAAAATTTCTAAGAAGGTTGCTTTCACAATCATTTGTTTCTTACTTCCTGATACAGGGAGGGTTAAAGCATCTGGTAAACTTCTCAGATACTTTTTAAAGTCAAGACCTCCCAAGAGCAGCCATCAGGGCTCAAAGACTTGAATTTCTCTGACAGAACCAACAGGACAATGAGAGTACTTATGTCAGAGAACTGCACCATGGTGGTCTCTACACCATGAATGTGGGGTCCACAATGAACTCTTCCAGCTGCCCTGCATCCTGCTGTTGATGGCCCATTAAGAGGGCCAGTGAGGCCAGGTGGCTACACATTCCTGAAAATGAAGAAGCAATTCACAACAGAAACAGGCAGCCAGAGGATTCTTTCAACAGAGACCCCAGAACTAGCAAATTTCTGCCCAATCACATCCTCACCTCATTTCTGACATACCATCCCTACTCCCACACTCAAGGACAAGCTGACAGACATGCCTGAGAGAGTCCTCCATTCAGAACTCTGCTATTTGAACACAGTTCAGAGGACACCACAGGATTCCCACTGACAGACTCCAGGCATCTTGCTTAGTCACGTGGCGGTCAATGTCAGAATCTGCATCCAGCTCAGAAGCTCTGAGCTCCAGAGTCTTGACAACACTCATCCACAGCACCAAACAGAACACTGAAGGTGTCTCTGCTTGGGCTGTGTCCATGCATTTTGAATGAACCCTTTTGCACAGATTTATTGAGACCAACTTGCACTCTTCCAACAGTCAACCACATAGTCGTAGATGAGGTTGGCTGCCATTTTGGGAACGGTGGTAAATCAGCTGGAGAAAGAAGCTTCTACTTGTTTGTTTTCCAGGAAATGGAAACAGACTGTTCTCTAGCACCGGGGATCAGTGTTCAAGATAGCTAAGCTGTCAGAATGGACCAACCAGGAGCCACAAAGAGATCTCTCCAGCTATTTCCCAAAGGCCTACTCACTTTTCAAGGGACCTAGTACCTGTCTGTCTGGACTCTGCCTGAGCCCCAAAACTCCCAAAGTAACTGTTGTGTACATTTGGACATTGTGTACATTATTGCTCTACTGGAGGAAAAACTGAAGGGTTTGAGCTTAAAAAATAAAGCAAGGTATCATCAAACAAACCCACAACTACCACATGGACCACTCTAGTTATGCTGGAAGAGATGGCTAAGGAGATTGTATAGCGACTCCAATGGCACTCTGGAAAGTGCTCTGAAACTTAAGCAAATGTTTGCTGAAGAGTTATTACATCTTCATAGTTTGTTGAAGACACTACCATGTCTTTCTATTTATATGCACTATCTCATTTAATCCTTCGCCCAATCCCATCATTTCACTTACAGATGAGGACACTGAAGTGCAGATGTTATAAAAGTAGCCCAAGGACACACAGACCACAGCTGCACTGTGCATGCTTTTAGCTATCATCCTGAGCTGCCTTTTGTTACAGCCACTGCCTGCTACCAGCCCACTCCTTGTGGTTCTTGCAAGGAAGGTGGTCCAGGCCAATCTACTTTCCATACACCCGCCACAATTGGGTTTTCAATTGGCAGTCACCCAGCAGCCTTGACTAAGATTCCTCATTGTTTTTCCATTGATTTTACAGCGCCATTCCAAGAGGTGAACCTTTTTGATCATTGTGGTTTTAAGTTTAAGGAGGTTTTCACCGCCCATCTATCACAAGCAACCAGGTTATTTCATTCTCTCAGGTACGATCTCTTCTCTGTCATAGAGTCTCTCCCATATAGTGGGTTTTAAGGATTCTGTGGATGAGAGCCTTCTCTGAGCCCTCTCTGTGGAGTCTCATTGTCTGCAAGCAAAGGGCATGCATAAGAGGATGGTACAGAGGGACAGGATGCCGCAAGTGGAGGTGGTGCCAGATTGCTCATTGCTTGATGGGTCAGTTCAAGATGTGACCAAGGATGAGCACCCCAGAGATTTACTCATGGATATATCTCTGGATTTTTTTTTTTAAAGATTTTATGTATTTATTTATTTTCCCCCAAAGCCGCAGTAGATAGTTGTATGTCATAGCTGCACATCCTTCTAGTTGCTGTATGTGGGACGCCACCTCAGCATGGCCGGAGAAGCGGTGCATCAGTGCACGCCTGGGATCAGAACCCAGGCCGCCAGCAGCGGAGCGCGCACTTAACCGCTAAGCCACGGGGCCGGCCCCTATATCTCTGGATTTGCCTCCAGCATCTCCATCAGGATTTAGACAAGGACTTAGAAGGCAAGCAAGAACCGGGACCGAGTGCAACTGTCCCCACAGCTGCTCTTCACCCATTTGCCGCAAAAGACAAAAGGGGTTCTATGACCAATGGCAGGCAACACTTGCAAAACTTCATTGATCAGAAGTCTTTTTTTAATAGATCTTCAGAAAATGTGTTAAGGGCACATTTTTGGAAGTGAGACCCAGAGATAACCTCCCATCGGGGCACTACCTTGGCTAGCCATAATACTAGGATGGCTAAGCCTGGAGGAGGGGGAGTATCTTACTACTGGGGAAGGGTGGCTGCAGTCAGCCTAGCTCTGTATCTGTTCCCTCAAGTTCCTGACAGCAGCGACTGTGAATAACAGAGAAACACTCTTCCCTCCTGCTCTGTCTGGCTGACTCCTACACCAGCTCTGGACCTCAGTTCACCTGGGACTTTCTAGAGACCGCTCTCTCTCTGATGGCTTGAGCACGTCTCTCTTGCCGAGTGCCTCTTGCTCCAGCATTTATCACGGCTGTAATATTAACAGAACGCTCAGTCGATCAACGTCTATCTTGCCATTAGACCCTATGTCCCTGAAGGCAGGGAACATGTTTCCTGAAGCAACACAGAGACAATCCATGCTCCGGTCTTTTCTACTTAGAAGGCCTGGATGACTGGTTCTTGCCGAATGAAGTGACAAGGATATTGATGCCAGTTTGAAAAGTATATAAAAGTTCAACGCTAGCAATGCACCTGTGCAAAAGCCTTTATATCAACAAGTCATACTTCTGAAGTAGCCAAGAACCACTTGGGAAAATGTTTAAAACCTAAATTCATTTGACATTAAGCAAAACATAGACATTAAGAAAAAATAAGTAAAAATAAATAGCACTTAAAATATATATACATATGTTCTGTCACATCCTTTGCAAATTCTTTACAAAGTCATGCTTCCATAATTCTATTGCAAACACAAAAACTTAATTCAGTACTGGGCCATGAAGCATGGATGCTCCATGTGTGGTCTGAAAATCATCCTTTTTTTGGTTATATAAAAATGCAGATTCCTAATCCCCGTCCTAGGTCCTCCAAATCAGAGTCTCAGAACAGCGGTCAGGCGAATTCCAAGAACCTCGCATTCAAACAAATTCCACAGTTGATTTGGATGTGCACTGAAAGTTGAGTCAAAGGCAAAATAAAATTGAGGAAGAACATAACTATATGACCACACGGTCCAGTTGTACAGTACATTCAGGATGTTTCTATCGCCTTTGTGTTTCTAGAAGGGACACTATCATACTTTTACGCAAACCTCATACCATTCATTAAAGTTCAGTGAGGCAGTATTTATTCTTAAGATATAAATAACCTTGTAGAATCAAAAATAAATTATACACAAAATACAACATATTCTTTTCAGAGTACTTACCAGGTGTGGAGAGATAATGTGGTTGGGAAACTATAAAGGAATGGAAGAAAAATCAACCGTGTGTGTGGTTCATCCACAGGGATCCTGACCGAGAAATCCATCTGTGAACCCTTGCTTTTCTTACACTTGACTGTGAGTTAGAGATGTCACAACCTCGGGGAGATCAATGTCAATAGATCTATAATCTGTTTTTGCAATTTAATTCAAATTGATAAAGATTTCTGGAGTGTCTCGTGTGTGCACCACAAAATACCAAACTATTCTCAGAAAATGTGATGATAAAAAAAATGGCTCTTCAAACCTTAAAAACAAGTTCAGTGAAATATTCTTTAATAATTTGTGCATTTGTTTCTGTGTATTTCCTGCTGTAGATATTTCTTTATTTCATTAAAATAGAAATTAACCTTTTATCACTGTAGAAAAACAAATGTGGCTTGTGCAAAACTGCGGACCCATTGCTTCTCATATTTCTTTGAGAAAAGTTAGCCTATGCAGCTTGTATTAACAGGGATGAGGAGGTGAGGTTGAGGGCTTTGATTTACTTTACCAGTTCTCAACTAAGTGAATGGAATGGTTAAAAGCCCAGATTAGCTACTATTTGGTCATTTAGTCCAAAAAAGTCAAGTGATTTTGTGTTGACAGACAGTGGGAGATAAATATGTCTCTCCTTTCCCAGAAAATGACAGAGATGATCATTAATGAGACATACTACCCTTCTAGGATTATTGGGAGATTTAAGTGAGAAAATCCAAATAAAATGTTTATCGTACTGACTGGCACATTGCCGGCAACCAACAAGTGTGAGCTACTATGGCAAAGAGATTATGATGATGACCATGATTATACAATTTCCATCACTCGCTGTCTTAAGTATTTCATTATCTCATTTGGCCTCATGGCAACCCTTGATGGAAGGGTTCCCTCGTCTTAAGAGAAGTAAACTGAAGCGCTTAGAGGTAAAATAACTTGCCCAAGGTACCACTATTATTTCCATTTTCCTGATGGAGACACCAAGGTTGGAGAAGGACAGGCATCTTTACTATTGTGCCTCTGCCCTGTGCTGCATCATTTGTACCACCTCTTGGAGGCCCACCTGAGCAGATGACGCTGGCGTCTTCCCTGTGGCCGCAGTTGTGCGAGAGCCAGCCGTTGTGGGGGCAGCTCCACAGGTAGGACTCGTGTCCCGAGCAGCCCAAGTCGTCCAGGACAATAGGCCCTGAGCCCTGACCGAAGCGGGAACTTCCTGGGGCGGACGTGGCCTGGCCACAGCCCAGCTGCCTGCACACCACGTTGGCGTCATTGGTGTCCCAGTCGTCGTCACACACGGTGCCCCACGAGCCCCGGTACAGGACCTCCACCCGGCCCTGACACCGGCCCTCTCCGTTCACCAGCCTCAAGGCCACATCTAGAGGAAAGCACGGAGATTTCACTGTCTGTCCCTTCTGAGGGACAAAATGCCCGGCCTGCGTGAGATGCAGAGCCCTTCACAGTGAGCGGGGATCCAGAAAAGACTGGACAATCAAACGGGTTCCTCGCCTTGTTTTTGTGTTTGAACTTAACAAGCTAAACATTCTGCCTCTTCAGTGGAGTTTGGGCAACCTTGTATCCTGAGGGGCTTTCGTGGTGACATCACTTTCAGTTCTCACTTCTGACCCCGGCCTGACCTCTCAAGTCCAGTTCCAATCACGAAAAGCTTGTCCTGCCCGTGCCACAGCCCTTTCCCCCCACCATGGGAGCACCCACCGTGTGCCCGGGACTGCCATGGGGATTGCTCCCCACTCAGAAAGTAGAGCAATAACATTCCGGCTGTCAGCGAGAGAGCCAGGCTTGCTTCTAAAAGGCCTGTGTCCCTGCACACTTGGGACATCTCTTCTCCTCCCTCACACACACCCCCCGGAGCCGATTTTTAAAGTTTACTCGCGGCAGATGGTTTTGAGCATTTCCTAACATGCGAACCTCTGCTCATATTCAAGAGCTTGATATACGTCATCTTAGTTCATCCTCAAAACAACCCTGTGGGAAAACTGAGGCTCAGGAAGGTGACCCCAGATCAACTGACTCGTGAGTGAAGGGGCAGGATGCGTACTCAGGCCGTTGCTCTTAACCATTTCACCTTTCTGCCTCCTGATATTGTTTTTAACATTTGAACAATTTGGCCCAAGTCACGCTCTGTGCTTTGGCACAAGCCGGCACACTCATGCACTCACAGGACTCAATGAGAGGAGGAAATAGTGAGCAGGAGAAGTTACTGTGTAAGGCATCACCTGAGGCAGAAGTATCCACTGTTTCCCCACGACTTGATAAAAATTCTAGAAAAGAATAGAAAAAACAAATGATTATATCCAGAGAGACTTAGTTAGATGCTACTGTTCCAAACTGCCTCGGCTGCCCTACTGAGTGGCTATAACCCCTGCTGGACACCCAGTATGGCTGCCTGGGGTGCAGAGATCTTAGGAAGGAGGTATGGCTACACATAGGCTAGAGTGGAGACGCAGTGCCTGTCTTCTGGCCAGTGTGGAACCTCGCAAGGAAGGGGCTGAGGGCCCAGGTGGACCCCAACAGAGGAGGCCCTTCTTGTCCTGCATCTAAAACCCAGCAGGATTCTCTGCAGCAGTCCCTCCTGAGTCCTTGGGGCTGGCCTTGGGGCCCACAACCACCCAGTCCCAGAGTTTAATTAGCAGTTGGTGTCTGCGTCTCCACAGAAGTGCTTTCCATGGTTGTTGCTGAAACTCCAAAGAGAAAAAGGCCAAGTGAGAGCTCCTCTGAACACAAACATTAAATCTGATCCCCTTGCTCATTTGAGCAGAGAAGGGGGGCTGCATCACTTCACTTTGGAGGGTTAACTGTGCCTGTCCCTCATTAATTAATTCACTCAGCGAATATGGACTAATCTCTGACCGCACACGAGGCACTGCGCTAAAAGTCGGGGAGAAAGAAGGGATCCATCAGAGAGGGTAAGCCTCAGTCCTCTGGAGCTCAGAGGCTACTCAGCACCCAGACTTGGTAACTGGCCAAGGAGGAATATAGAGTGGAGGGGGAGTGGGACTCTCAGAGGGAGCAAGTCGTGGGCCTGGGAGAATGGCTGGATGAACTCCGAGTTGAGAGGATATTTCAACTATGCTTGGAAGAAGTTGTAGACATATGTCAAGAGAAAAATGGGTTAAAAGTGTGGTTGCCAGAGAAAATTCAGGACTTCCAGGTAAATTAGAACTTCAAGTAAAGAATGAATACTTCCTTAGTGTACGTATATCCCCAATTTTACATGAGATACACTTATACTTAGGCCAAAATTGTTTTTTCTGAAATTGAAATTTAACTATGTATATTGCATTTTTATTTGCGATATCTGACTACTCTGGATGAAAGGCATCCCACAGGGAACAGTAGACAAGAAGTTCTCTTCACTGACCTTCATGTAACCCCCTCGCCAGATCAACCGAGGCTCTCCATCCTCTCTGTAAATCTTCTGAATACTTGGGCTCATAGGCTAACTTCTAGCCATATGGCAACTTCTGCTCCCATCATAAGTCGTGTGATCAACTAGAGGCACATATGAGTCCCAAATCTGTTTATGCCAGTTGTACTTGGCATTAAATTAAATTAAATATTAAGTAAATTGGTGAAAATGGGTACAAAAAGAAAGAAGTCTTTCTATGAAACTAAGGCCTAATGCTGTGGCAAGTTGCTAAAAAGAAATCAGGCAGGTGAGACAGCAAAAAGTAGAAGAAAGATACGTCAAACAATACGAGAATTGCTGCATTCACACTGCTTTGCAAGTGTCTTTCATTTCATGCTCCACTTTAGAGAAATTAAAATTAGAAATTATAGATATGCACAATCGGTATGGGTTATGCAAGGAGACACTGCAGAGCCACAGAAGACCCCTACCGAGAGACAGCTTACAGCAACAAATCAGTGAACCACAGTGTATTTATACGTTTTAAGTTAAAACACAACATTTAAAATGAGTATGTATCATATTTTATGATTCCCCATATGAAACAACATTTTTGTGTAACGAACTGACTGCCTGCCCCAGTCACATTAGAAAATTTTGAGTTCTTTTAGAGCAATGCTTCTCAAGGTGGGTTCCATGAGTCAGCAGTGCCAGCCAGCACCTGGGAACTTGTTAAGAAGGCAAATTCTCAGGCCTCCCGCAGACTTACAAATCAGGAGCTCTGGAGGCAGTGCCCAACAATGTGTGTTTTAACAAGCTCTCCAGGTGATTCTGATACACACTAAAGTTTGAAAACCGCTGTCCTGCACCACTTGTAAAGGAATATGTGTAACAATGTGTAACAATCATTTCCCCAGAGTGGTGAGGACCAATCCACTCAACAACCACTTATTGAGCACCTGCTGGATGCTCGACTCCACCAGGCACAGCAGTGGTGAGATTCCATGAGGTCCCCTCTGTCCTTCGGAAATTTGCTCCAGTGGCTGAGACGTCCAAGTTAGCAGTGAGAGAACAGGGACTAAGGTCTCTGATCGAGGGGCGTCCAGGAGTCTAGGGGAGGAGCACATGTGAGTGACACCCGATGGGAGCCAGGCTGAGGGGACGATGTGGGTCAAAATGGGCTCTGAGGAGGTAGAGACACTATGAATAAAGTGCATCTTCAAAATATTCTAATAAGAATAAAAACACAAACTCTGTGCAGAGCTTCTTGGCTGCCTCCTGGCAGCTGAGGAGATGAACCAGGTTTCTGGATGAAAGGACTGAATGTAGAAATGCCAGTTGCTCTAAACCAATTCATAGGTTTAGTGTAATTCCCACTGAAAGATTTTTCTTTGATTGATTGGTTCTTTAAAAAGCGATTTTAAAGTTCATCTGGAAAAAGAGACGGGCTAAAAATAACCGATAAGTTCTTGAAAAGGAAAAACTACTGATGGGGCAGGGGTTGGGGGGGCGGGAGTGGGGCTGGGAGGGTGACACACCTGTGCACTTGGGAGGCAGGTGACGTGGGTTCAAATTTTAGCCCTGCTACTTGTTTGTTCTCTAAACTTGAGCGTCATGTAACCTCACTTGGTCGTAGTTTTCTCATATGTAGGTACATTAACTACTTCGTAAGTTTATTGTGAAGACAAAATCAGAAAAAACATACCAAGTGCTTAGTATAGTAGTCAGCATTAAAAAAGTTACTATTAGCCCCAAAATATTCAAAATAAAGCTATAAAAATTAAAATATAGAAAAAAATATTTTACATATTTACTTCATACCAGAATTCAAAATAATTTTCAGAAGAACTAGATGTTTTTTTAAACACACAGAAATCAGAAACCAGTTAAATGTTTATCTTATTTCTGTAAGAAGTTTCTGGAGTCAAAATCCACAGGAAAACAGCAATAAATTTAATTACATAAAAATATAAAAAATTTTCAGAAAAAATCAAAATCCAAATTAAAACGCAAACAATAAACTGGGAAAATCTTTGTCATCAATATAATGAGCAAAGTGTTAATAACCAAATTACATACAGAGCTTATATAAATCAAAAAGGAAGACACTCAATTTCAAAAAAAGTTGGAGATATAAACACACAATTCAAGGAAAAAGAATATAATTGGCTTAAAAATGTTCACCCTCATTATAAGCAAAGAAATGCAAATTAAAATAACTATATACCGTTTTTCATCCAGCAATTCAGCCAAGATTTTTGACCAATAATATTCAGAACTGGTAAAGCTGTAGAAAGTTGCCACTCTTGGTTTTTATGATAGGAGAAAGAATTGGTATGTTTCTGGAAAATAAGTTATCAATGAGTTTTAAAAGCCTTAAAAATTATCCACCCCTTTCCTGAGTAATTCCATTTCTAAGAATCTAGCCAAAGAAAATAATTTCTATAATGTGAACAAAGATGCTGGGCAAATACGATCTTCACAGTATTATCTATTATAGAAAGAACCTTAAATGGGGTGGAGGAAACAGGAAGAGGTTGATAAAAGGGTACAAACTTTCAGCAATGAGATGAATAAGGTCTCAGGATCTAGTGTAAAACATGATGACTGTAGTTGATAACACTGTATTGTACAATTGAATTTGCTAAGAAAGTAGAACTTAAATGTTCTCATTAAAAAAGATAAACACGTGAGGTGATGGATGTGTTAACTACTGGGGTGGGGAGAATCCTTTCACAATGTAGTCATCTATCAAATCATCAGGAGGTACACCTTAAATAGCTTACAATCTTGTCAATTATACCTCAATAAAGCCGAAATTTTTTTAAGAAAAGAAGAAAACATGAAACAACTTCAATGTCAAAAAATTGTGAATGGCCTGTTAAAATGTTCAGAATATAAAGATAAACTATAGAAAAACTGTATATTAAATGATATCACTTGCATACATATATAACTTCAAAGAAATACATATTTTAACAATGGCAATCTCAGGCGATAGGATTGTGGGTGTTTTTACCTTTTCCCTGTATTTTTCTCTAGCTCCCACCTTTTCTACACTAACTATGCAGTAAAAGCCGTCGTTTGGGCAGCCCTCGTGGCCTAGCGGTTAAGTTCAGCGCACTCTGCTTTGGCAGCCCAGGTTCAATTCCCGGGCTTGGCCCTAAACCACTCGTCTATTAGGGGTCACACTGTGGTGGTGGTTCACGTACAAAATAGAGGAAGATTGGTGGCAGATGTTAGCTCAGGGTTAATCTTCCTCAGGGGGAAAAAAAGCCGTGGTTGGAAGCTGAAGGTGAGAGATGGCGTGGTAAGTGATGCAGGGGGCAGATTCTTCAGGGTGGGGAGGAGCTTTGGTTGTAGGCTAAAGGAAAAGAACAAGGGCGAAAGGAAACTAGAAGATAAAGAAAGATAAGGAAGCTAATGGTAGAGACAGCAGAGAGGAAGACGGGGCGGGGCGGGGGGAGAGGGATGGAGAAGGAGAGGAGGAACCATTATTTTTGATGAATTACCACTCTCCAGGCATTGAGCAAGTCTTGTACGTGTCATATCTTATTTAATCTTCATAAAATCCCCTGTGGTAGAATTATTGCTCACATCTATTCTAGGGATGAGAAATCCAAAGGTCAGAGAGGTGGAACAACTTGTCAAAGGTCACACAACCACTAAACAGTGACGCTCATATCCGAGGTCAAGTGCACTGACCCCAGGGAAGTGTGGGACGCAGCTCCGCCGTGCCACCTCCCCAATTCAAGGTAAAACAATGAGATTCTGTTCCAACATGTCAAAAAAGCAAAACATTCTGAAATAATAATACACGGTAGTGGAGAGGATGTGGTTAATACTGTTCCTGATAAAGTGTTCAGCTCCCCATAAACTATATACAGTCACACGTTACTTAACAACAGGAATACATCCTGAGAAATGTGTAGTGAGGCAATTTTGTCTTGGTGTGAACATCAGAGAGTGTACTTACACACACCTTGATGGTACAGCCTACTACATACCTAGGCTCTATGGTACTAATCTCATGGGACCACCATCCTATATGCGGTCAGTCATAGACTGGAACATAGTTATTCGGCAGTCTGGACGGCTCACACACTCCATTGCACCTGGCTGGAGCCAGGCACTGCAGGGTTCAGGCTGCTCCATTACGCTCAGTGTGAGCCAGGCCCCCTGTTAGGCTCTTGGCCGTGCAAGGTGTTGTGCTGGGTACTAAGTGAGCAAGACCTGGTCCCCGCCCTCCAGGGACTCCCAGCATAGCAGGATCCCTAGAAAAGTCCACAGATAATTTGGTGCAGGAGTTAACGTGCTGTGGGAGAAGGAGAGTGGAACCACAGAATGACACACTGTGTGTGTGTCTGTGTGTGTGTGTGTGTGTATGTATCAGATTGAGAGAGAGTGTGTGTGTGTGTGTGTGTACGTATGTATCAGTGTGTGTGTATGTGTCTGTGTATGTATGTATGTATGTATCAGTGTGTGGGTGTGTCTGTGTGTGTGTACGTATGTATCAGTGTGTGCGTGTCTGTGTATGTATGTATGTATGTATCAGTGTGTGGGTGTGTCTGTGTGTCTGTGAACATATGTATCAGTGTGTGTGTGTGTCTGTGTACGTATGTATCAGATTGTGGGTGTGTCTGTGTGTACGTAGGTATCAGTGTGTGTGTGTGTGTCTGTGTATGTATGTATGTATCAGTGTCTGGGTGTGTCTGTGAACATATGTATCAGCGTGTGGGTGTGTCTGTGTGTGTGTACGTATGTATCAGTGTGTGGGTGTGTCTGTGTATGTATGTATGTATCAGCGTGTGGGTGTGTTTGTGTGTGTACATATATATCAGTGTGTGGGTGTGAGTGTTGAGAGATTATGTCAGGGAGAGATTCCTGGAGGGGACAGTGTCCCTGGTATTTAAAAATGGCAGCTGGATGTAGCTAGGTGCGGGCGGGGGAGGGGAAGAATGACCGCGTTCCAGGTGGAGGGCACAGCGCATGTCATCACCACGGCCAGAGGGTGGGTTTGGAGAGCGGGCATTTGCTTTGTACTACAAGATAGTGAGCGGCAAGGGGTCCCGGAAAACAGGCAGAACAAATAACATCGGGGGTGGGAAACAGCATGGGACTCGTGGGAAATGCAGCACAGGTGGGTGTGCCGGGCAGGGTGTGGAGAGACACGAGGCCTCGGGGTCGGGGATGCCGGGATGCCAAGCTGCGGTGCTTGGCCCCCTGGTGGACATTAAAGACATTCTCACAATGCCTAAGTCCCTCGTTAGATTTTCTCCTTTATTTTAGGGCACTAGTCATTGCCAAAACCCCTGATAAACTGTGGGAGGGGTAAGCATGAAAATGAACAATTTGCTAGGAATTAGTTTGTAAGCAATTATTACTTTCTCATTTTGTGAAACATTGGCCTTAAAGAAATGGCACCAAGGGAAGTTAAGTTAAAAAAATTTTTTGGAATAACTTGATCGAGTTTTAAGTTGCAGAACTAGCATTAATCCTCAGAGAGTCCCCATACACCTCTCACCCCGTTTCCCCGAATGCTAACATCTTACATTACCATGGTGCATTTGTCACAACTACCAAACCAACATTGGCCCATTCCTTTTAACTAAATTCCAGGCTTTATTTGGATTTCACCAGTTTTTTCATTTTTCTGTGAGGGTCCAATCCAAGGTACCACCCTGCATTTAGGAAGTTATGTTAGGATAAAACATTGGGAAAATACCAGAAGAGTAACAATGACCCATTCCTGGGCACCCTCTGTGTGCCAGACACTGGGTGACTTCATTTCTGTACAACCTTATGAGGTTGGAACATAACCCCTTTTTACAAATGAGTAAACTGAGGCTTGCAGAGGCCCCAGAGCTGATAAATGGCAGAGCCAAAGACATGGCTGGGAGCAGCAGGGGTTCCACGGCCCTCCTGCCCAGCACAAGCCTGGGTGCACTGCCTTTTTCTCAAGAGTTTGTGCAAAGAGCAGAGCTGAGAAGCGTGCCTGCTGCCACGGTTCTCCCAGCACAGAGCTCCACCAGGGGCTCCAGTGCTGAGCCAAACCCCACAGTTCAGCTCCTCCGCTCTCTGCGAGGAAAAGCAAGGGTTAATGGCCAAAACTGCTACTAACCGCCAGCAGACCTCCTCCAGGTTCAGATCATGGTCCAGCTGCTCACCAGCTGCTGACCTCGGACAAGCCACGTAACCTCTCTGAGCCTCAGTTTCCTCACCTGCAATGTGCAAGTACTGATACCTGACTCTGGGCTTGTTAGCAGATCTAGACAAGCGAACACAGGTACACTGTCCGGGAGAGCACCTGGTACACAGTAAGCACTCTGCAGAGGGTGAAGTCGCACCTCTACACTGCAAACACAGGCACACGTGTGCTCGTGTGCACATCTGTGCATGCCCATGCACATAACATCATGGTGAAACAACAAGTTCCCTCAAGCCGAGAGCACCGCTGCCTTAAGCTCCGTTGTAGATAAGGACAGGGCAGTCCGCTCCCTGTCCTTTAGGGGCTGACGTGACCCCGGGTCACTTCTCAGAGCCAGTGTGAGGCCGGGATTATCTTTCTAAAGCTGGAGCTAAGAACACTGCCTCTCATTTTCTAATATTTTGATGGAGACACAATCTCCAGCCCCCAGACCACCCAGCCAGTACCTGCTGACGTCCTCCCGACAAGAAGGGAAGGTGGGGAGACCAGTGTCACCATGATGCACACACACAACACACAATGCAGGCCTGCTCCCCATCACCGGGGCTGCGAGGGCTTGGTTTGGGGGTGCTGCTTCTATGAAAGCAATTTTCCAAATGAACTTTTATCTTCAGAGTTTCCCTTACGAAGCCTGGGGGTGGGAGTGAGAGTTCTGGAAGTTATCTGGAAATTAGGATACTTCTGTCCTGTCTTCTGAAATTCGTGAATGCAGCAAAAGGTGACACCAAACAAAAAGCTGGGGCGAGTGGAAGAGAAGAAGGAAGGAAGAAATGAATGAAGGGAGGGAGGGAGAGAGAGAAAGAGGGAAGGGAAGTTAGAGAAAAAAGAGGAACAGAGGGAGAGAGGGGGAGGAAGGAAAGGTGGAAGAGAGATGATAGATGCCAGATAGATGAGAGGCAGACAATCAGACAGACAGACAGACAGAGATAACAGGCAGACCGGCTAATTGTCCTGTTCATTTGGTATCTCAGTAAAATGACATTGAGATTCACACTGATTTGCCTCTGGCTCTTTCGTGGACATTTTATCCCTTGCACTCTGAGAACACAAGGATACGCTTGAGTTACCGAGATTCAAATGGTTTCTCTAAAGCAGTGGGTGACAGACACAAACTTGGAATCTTTATGATCTTGTCTGTGCTCAGCTACTTGACCTGATTTGGGTCAGTAAGTATTAATTATCAAGCCAGATACACCTGCAGAAAGAAGTCACATAATGAGCATTTACAGGGGTCATCTTTTCTGTCCAGTTTTATAATACACAAACTACACGCTTAACCAATTATGGACAAGTTTTAGGGCCTCTTAATAATATACATACATTTCCCTTTAACTTCAAGAATTTTTCTAAGACCAGTCAATCATTTCTTTAGTTGAGTAACTCACTGACAACACTGTCATAATGATTGGCTTTTTCTAACTGCACCTATTATATTTTTCAGCGAGAAACAAAATAAAAAAGAGCCATTCCTTCTAAATACGTGCAATTACAATTATTAACAAAGAATTGCCTCTTCTTGACACAAAACTCTCCTTGAGATAGAATGTCTAGCATCAAAGAAAAATTAGATCTAATTTGAAGATAATGAATATAATAATTAGATACAATACCTGTAAATAGAACTTGACCCAATAAAAGACATATTTCAAGGATGACCATGGAGATCCCCATTTTGCTGGGTTCTTCTAAATTTGAAAAAAATTTCTTGACATTTATAGTTTCCTAGCTGGAAGGAGGCGTGTTCTCTGGGGTGGTATATTCTATTGCTGTCATAAATCAATATAAACGAAGTGAGAGACTTTGATAACAGTTGATAGCTAATCTGTGGGAACAGCTTATGTGTGTTTGATTAATTGTCGTATGAACCATCTGGCTAGTCTCAACTGCAAAAACACTGACATTAGTGATACAATTTCCAGCTGTCTTCCAGGTCAACCTCAAAGATTCACAAGTGCTCCCTGAATATAGGCTTCATTTTAATCTTGGAGAATTTGAATTAACTTGTGGGAAGTCAGCCCCAAGGTTAGGGGCAGAGCAGGATGTGGGCAAATACAGGACATGGTGCCAAGCGGAAAAGCATCTCTGTGGAATGATTTGTCCTGGCAGGGCATGCTCTCGTTGGCCCCTTGCCTTGGAGAAACGAGGATGGCCTTAGTGCAGGCATGACTGGAGAGTCAAAGGTGTGAGGGATGAGTCCGTGCATTCTGTGGGCCCGTCCCAATTTGGGCCCCCATCTTCTGGATTTCACACTCATTCCACAGTACAGGAGCTGAGAGACGTGTGACCTCAACTGAACAACCTCCAACCATTTCACAGGCTCTGATTTCTTGCCCTTGGCATTCACATTGTATGATGCCGGGAGCTTGGCAAACGCACAGAACCTGCCCCCGACCTCCTCCTACCTTGCACACAATCCCTCTCCGTGGATTCGTTCTGTAGATATCATTTTACCCTTTGGGACCCCCAGTCTTTATCACCAGACTCTGGTAACCCCCCATAATCTACCAAGAATATTGCCTGTCATTTATTTTTATCCAGCTGCTCTTGGTGGCGGTAACTCTTGGTTAGAAGCATATGGCTTTGCAGGACTTGCCTCTTATCCTGGCCTGGATGAGTGGTGTCCTGCCTCTCAGCTGAGACACCGAGGCTGTCAGATGACACCTGGACTTCCTTGACATGAGCTGTTAATCCATAGTCTCCTGGTGCTTCATTCTGGAAGGATACCATCAACACATGCCTTGTATCAGCCACCAACCAGGATTTAGGGCTGGACATTTGCATCTGTCTTCATCCAAATGAAAGTGATACTCAACTTTGGGTTTCTTTTTTAATCCTACAACTCTTCCTGTTATTCCCAAGTTCCTCTTCTCCCCTTGACAAGAAGAGGCCCATTTCTGCAGCATAGCCTCCTTGTTTTTCATTCTTCCACTGTCAGTCCAACAATTGATAAGTATCGGGGACAAGAGAACAGGGGTACACATCTGCTGGGAATGCCTAGGACCAGATGGCACACTCGATTCCTTTCACAGGGGGTTAAGATTGTTTGGTCCCTGGAGTCCTGGACTGAGCATGATTATGGAGCCGGTCTGGGATCATCAAAAACAGTGCCATGATAGATTAGTAATGTCTGCCTTGAGCACAGCAGAGAAAAGTGGGGGTAGGACTACTAAACATCTGCAAGGAAGAAGAAGGTAAAAAGTGTCCTTCCCCCACAGAAGCACACTGCCTAGACTTAGAGACAGACCTGCATGGTGACAATTATCACAAGGGGTAGTAAGTATTAATACAATCTGCTATGGGAACATACAGAAAAAGCATGTAAATCAGATGGCAGAGGCAGGTTGTCAGAGAAGGTGACACCTAAAGAGAGTCTTGAAATACAAACAGGAGTCACCGGGTATCCAAGAGTGGGAAGACTAGATGAGGAACAAGGAGTGACTTTCCAGGCCTCTGTGAGAATGGTGGCAGGAAGGGCTCCTGCCAGGAGACCATGGAGCAAGCCCCATCGATAGCTCAGCTCAGACCAGGATCATCCTTCTTGAGACCTGGGTGAGATTTTCCCAGCAGCACAGCTTCTCCGTTTTTGTGGTTTTGGTGACCCGGGCTTTCTCCCCTGTGGTTAGCAGCAAAGATCCTAACACAACAAGGGCTTGTAAGCTTTTTGTTCAGAAGACACCAGGAAGAAGGAAGTGGAGGGAATCTGCCTGTCATTTCAAAGCCACCTGGGAGACACTCCAGGTGGGAAAATGGGTGATGTCAGTGGAGCAGGAAGGAGGTAGAGGTCCTGGACATGTGGGACGAAACAATGGGGCCGCAGGCAAAATACCTTCTGTTATAACAAAAATGTCTTTTAAGTATTTATCCAACTCTTTCTTGAGAAGAGTTCATAACACATTACGATTCCACAGCCAAACACTTGAGAACCACAGTTCTAGGATCTTACTAGTTTTATGACCTAGAAGTTTTCCTTCATAACATTTGGTTTAGTTTAAGTCAACTCCTGGAAGGGAAAAATGAATAGTTAACTTGCATCATCCATTCAGTAAGAATTTGTAGTGTGCCTACTCCAGGTCAGATCCTGGGCCAGGTACTGGGATTCAAAATGAGTAAAACGAGGCCCCTGCCCTTGAAGAGCGTATGATGCAATGGGGAGACCTATAAAGCCAGAAAACTGGGACCTTGTCCCTGTAGCTGAATCAATGAACACAATGACAAGGGATTGAGGAAAAGAAAGAGTAATTTTTCTGGCAACAGAAATTGGCGAGCCAGGGCCAGCCCCGTGGCTTAGTGGTTAAGTGCACGCACTCTGCTACTGGCGGCCCGGGTTCAGATCCCGGGTGCGCACTGACACACTGCTTGTGGGGCCATGCTGAGGTGGCGTCCCACATACAGCAACTAGAAGGATGTGCAACTATGATGTACAACTATCTAATGGGGCTTTGGGGAGAAAAAAGAGGAGGGTTGGCAATAGATGTTAGCTCAGGGCCGGTCTTCCTCAGCAAAAAGAAGAGGATTGGCATGGATGTTAGCTCAGGGCTGATCTTACACACACACACAAAAAAAAAGACAGACATTGACGAGCCAGCCAGGAGGTCCGGCAGAGAGCCACCTCCCCAAGGGAGAAGGGGACGGTTCCAGTGGCTGCCAGAGCTCTTTTCACTCTGGGGAAACTCCTTTTCTCTTGCCGTGGGGACATGGTCACTGCTGTTCTACATTCTTGAGGAAAAGAAATAGTTTTTGGAAACCTTGGCCAGTTTGGTAAGACCTCCCCAGCATGCACACCGAGATTCTTGATTCTGCGCTGTTGAGGAGGTTTCCTCCTCTTGAGCTCCATAAGGAGCATTTGCGGCGCCAGTCAGTGTGGAAGTCACAGTTAAGTGGGGCAGGGGAATTTTTGCATAGTTCAATTCCCCGTTTGTCTTCAGGGTTGCTGGCTCCCATTTGGATTGTTGGCCTTGGTTTTTGTGGTCCAAATGTGGTGGTGGATCTCCTTGGCATTCATTGTCTTCTTTTTTTGCTTGTCTATTTGTGTTACTGTGAGCCATTTCCCAGAAAGGAGTTGGTTTGTCCTTGTTGGGTATAGTCTAGTTGTCTGTGTCTTTTGTTACATTTTTTTAGTCTTAAGGATGGGGGGTGCTGCATCTATACCTTCTGAGAGCCACTGGGGCCACATTCTAGCTGAATAGTCTAATTATAGTTATAAGTCAATGTCTAAAAAGAGATGATTTTCTTTTGTAACACCACATGGCCATAATATTCTTTAGACTCCAGAGGAAAAAATGGCCAAACAATGGATCTTAAAGTTAGAAAAATTTTTAGAGAGCTCTCATCATAAACAGCTATTTTATTCGTACCTATGAAAAGACCAAATTGAAAGGAAAATACAATGACTAGTCTTAAGAACGTAATCAAATTCGGGGTCTCAGCTTCTTCTCAGGGTCTTACAGATGCTGATGACAATGTCGGCAAAAGAGCAAAGGGAAGCTGAGGGAAAATAAAGGGACTCTTCAACAAGGCGGAAATTTTTAAAGGAGTTTTTTTTTTTAAATAAGAAGAAAAAGGTAAATAAGACAAATATTAAAGTGAAAAAACAGAAACCTAAAAGGGAAGAGTCACAGGACTCACCCCAACAGGACGGAAATCTTTAGCCAGTTATTAATAAAATAAAATACAAGGAAAATGGGATAAATAGAACAGACACGAATGAAGTTAAAACAAAGGGTTTTAATAAAACACTGCCTAAGGCTTGGTGTGCTAAAGGACCTCCTACTGCCTCCCCTCCCCCCCACATTAAAGAACCTAAGACAAGCCTGTTCTATTCACCCCAGTTTGAAAAAATTTAAAAAGCAGAAGGACAGAAATCACAATGAGAACCTGATCAACAATTATTTGGGGCAACAGTTAAACTACTCAGGTTGATAACACCTTAAAGATTAAAATGTTTAAGCTAATATTACATGAAGAGGTTATGTCAACTTTGTCTAAATGTTTTTTTCTTTTTTTGGAAATGAGTGTTATACCTGGCTGGGAATGCTTCCCCTACACAGTATTGTAATATGGAAACTTGTTAATGAAATTCTAATAAAAGTTATAATTAGAGGTATAAGAGTTAATAAAATTAAGGTAAAGTTTTATAAAGATTAGTATATTTAAATGGGCTTTATGTGAAGTGATTACATCTCTGCCTAATTGTATTGTAGATTGTATTGTGGGGACAAACATTATGTCTCACTGGGGAATATTTCCCCTGCCTGATATTGTAAGAACATATAAATCCATCCTTCAGGCAATGTTAATTAAATGTGCTAAAGGAGATCTCACTTTAAAATGGCCACAATGGGACAATTTCGGTTTACCCAAACTGGTATATTTGCTTATGCAATTAAGAAAGGCTGGCTACAAAGTTAAACAACCAATGGATACCCTATTTTAATTTTTTCGAGGCTTCTAAATGAAATCAGGAGTACCGTACTGCCCCTTTAAAAGAAAATAATTAAACACGCCAACAGCCGAGGTCAAATCTGCTGCTCCTCTCTTTTCTCTCACTAAGCTTCCCCACTTCAACTCCCCCAAAGTTCCTGATCTAAAATTAAGCAAATGAAAAAAAGTAAACTTTTGAGATAATTTAGAATTGTAATGGCCATTCTGGGGAACCTCTGTTTCAGATGAGTCCACCTTAAAGGTCACCCTTAAAAAAAAAGATTCAAAACCTCTAATAATTGAATGCAGTCTTTGATTTCTATGCAGAAACTTCTAAAAGACAAAGTTATTTAACATGATATAAAATGATCTTTGGTAAATGAAAGCCTGTTTAAGTTTGTTGATTTGATTAAAATAAATATATTTTCAGAGTTATCAACACTAGATATGGTGCAGACATGTTATTTTTGTCACAAAATTTGTCAGCAAAAGTAACAACTTAGAATAACTGATTTTGCTTATGTCTTGTGAGGTTTTATGGATGATCTAAATATAATTGGTGAGGACAGATAAACTAAACAGATGTATTATGGAATATGGACTGAAAACAACTTCCAAATTCTTTTTGCTAACAAACTTTTAGAGTTTTGCTAAATTAAATTAAATAATAAAAATTCATTGGGTATTTAGATCACTTTCAAATAAGACAAGATAGTAGACATTAATTACTAAATATAAGTTTATCTACTTTTGGCTTCTTATTACAAAAAAACTCAAAGGTGTTTAAGGTCTATTGGTAAACATGTCTTGTGTTTTGCTAAAAGATTGTACTATAGGGGAGTGACATCAGCATCATGGCGGAGTGAGCTTTCCCGTGAACTCTTCCCCCGACAAGATACAACAAAAGCAACAGTCACAGACCAACAACGGAATCCCAGACAGTGAAAACCTAGAGTGGAGGGATCCACACTGCCGCAAATCTGAGAGCGGAACGTGCTGGGCCCCCGGAGGAAGTGGGGAGAGGTAAGGAGAACTCCTCTCCCTGCCATCAGATCAGCAATCCCGCTCCGCACGGCTCCCAGAGATGGGAGGAGGGGCGGCCCTCGGTGGGGAAACCGTGGCTCTTCGGACTCTCTCAGCCAGTGGGAAACTCCCGCACGGAGGACTCAGAGGAGCCTCAGGGCTACCATCAACATCTGAGCACCCCAGAGAGTGGATAAAGAGGGGCAAACGAGAAGCCTCCCACGTCAGGGACCCAGAAGGCAAAAGAGAGAGCTCCCCCCTCCCCGCACCCGGGCCCTGCAGCTCAACCAACCAGACCAGACCTCCGAGGCAGACCTGATCAAACGACTGGACCCGTGGATCACAGCGGGGAAAAAAAAAAACAAAACTGCGGATCGCAGCAGAAAAACCGGGGCAGAGTGCAGGGGGCTTAGACTACACCGCCCTTTACCACCAGACAGTGGCGGCAGGTGGAAATTGCAACCAGAGACTTCCAGGATGAGGAAAAACAAAACCAACACAGGAACCACAATGCAAAAATATATGAAATCACCAGACCAGAAACAAAATGACAAGCACCCAGAAATCAACCCCAAAGACACAGAAATCCATAAACTAAATGACAGAGATTTCAAAATAGCTATCATAAAAACACTCAACGAAATACGAGACAACACAGACAAACAATTCAATGAGATTAGGAGTTTCTTCACAAAAGAGATTGAAATCATAAAGAAAAACCAATCAGTGCTGATGGAGATGAAGAACACAATGGAGGAGATAAAGGAGAATCTGGAATCTTTAAAGAACAGAGCTGACAATATGGAGGAAAGAATTAGTACTTTAGAGGATAGGAATACAGGTATACTCCAGATGGAAGAGGAGAGAGAACTAAGACTAAAAAGAAATGAAGAAAGACTCCGAGAAATATCTGACTCTATTAGAAAATGTAACATAAGAATTATAGGTATTCCTGAGGGAGAGGAGAGGGAAAGAGGAACAGAGAGCCTATTCAAGGAAATAATAGCTGAGAATTTCCCAAATCTGGGGAAGGAGCAGGAAATACCAGTAAGCGAAGCCAACAGGACACCTATATATATTAACAGACAAAGGCCTTCACCACGACACCTAGTGGTAAGGCTAGCCAGGTTCAACGACAAAGAAACAATATTAAGGGCAGCTAGACAAACAGAAAAAATAATGTACAAAGGAACTCCCATCAGGCTCTCAGCGGATTTCTCAACAGAAAATTTTCAGGCTAGAAGAGACTGGAATGATATATTCAAAATACTGAAAGACAAAAACTTTCAGCCAAGAATACTCTATCCAGCAAAAATATCCTTCAAATATGATGGAGAAATAGTAACTCTCCCAGATAAACAAAAGCTAAGGGAGTTCATGGCCACGAGAGCCCCACTACAAGAAATACTCAAGAAGGCCCTCAGGCCTGAAAAAAAGAAAAGAAAGGGAACACAAAGCTTGGAGGAAGGAAAAAAGTAGGTAGACAAAATCAGAGAAATAGTAGATCTTTACCGGAATAGGTTAGCAACCACTTAAATACTAAACTCAAAGATCAAAGGAAGAAATTCACCAAAAATAAATTTAACCTCATCACTGTAAACACACAGCCACAACACAAGATAGAATAAGGTATAACAAGAACAACTTAGAAGGGGAAGAGGAAAGTGACTGAATTGACTTAGTATAAGGAAATAGGAGGCTATCAGATAATGGACTATCTCATACACAAAATTTTTTGCCCAAACCTCAAGGTAACCACTAAACAAATAATCAAAGCAAAACCACATATGATAAACAAAGAGAAAACTAGAAGAATCATAAGACAGAACAACCAAACTGAATTGGCAGTCCAAAACAAATGGGACAAGAAACAAAGGAAATGCAAAAGAACCAGAAAATAAGTGACAAAACAGCAACATTACGCCCTCATATATCAATAATTACCCTAAATGTAAATGGATTGAACTCTCCAATCAAAAGATACAGAGTGGCAGGATGGATTAAAAAGCAAGACCCAACAATATGCTGCCTTCAGGAAACACATCTTAGCACTAAAGACAAGCACAGGCTCAGAGTGAAAGGATGGAAGACAATACTCCAAGCTAATGGCAAACAAAAGAAAGCAGGTGTTGCCATACTCATATCAGACAAAGTAGACTTCAAGATAAAACAGGTTAAGAAAGACAAAGAAGGGAAATATATAATGATAAAAGGGACACTACATCAAGAAGACATATCACTTATAAATATATATGCACCCAACATAGGAGCACCAATGTACATAAAGCAACTATTAACAAACCTAAAAGGAGAAATCAACAACAACACAATAATAGTAGGGGATCTTAACACCCCAATTACAGCAATGGATAGATCATCCAGACAAAAAGTTAATAAAGAAATATTAGACTTAAATGAAAAACTGGATGAGATGGACCTAGTAGACATATACAGAGCACTCCATCCAAAAACAGCTGACTACACATTCTTCTCAAGCGCACATGGAACATTCTCTAGGATAGACCATATGTTGGGAAACAAAGCAAGCCTCAATAAGTTTAAGAAGATTGAAATCATATCAAACATCTTTTCAGACCATAAGGCTATGAAACTGGAAATGAACCATGAAAAAAAAAACTGGGAAAGTGACAAAAATGTGGAGATTAAACAACATGCTACTAAACAACCAATGGATCATTGATGAAATTAAAGGAGAAATCGAAAACTATCTGGAAACAAATGAAAATTATAATATACCATATCAAACCATATGGGATGCAGCAAAAGCGGTCCTGAGAGGGAAACTCATAGCAATACAAGCCCACCTTAACAAACAAGAAAAAGCCCTAATAGGCAACCTTAAATTACACCTAACAGAACTAGAAAAAGAAGAACAAACAAAGCCCAAAGCCAGCAGGAGAGAAATAATAAAAATCAGAGCAGAAATAAATGAAATTGAGACCAAAAAAACAGTAGAAAGGATTAATGAAACAAAGAGTTGGTTCTTCGAGAAGATAAACAAAATCGACAAACCCTTAGCCAGGCTTACTAAGAAAAAAAGAGAAAAGGCTCAAGTAAATAAAATTAGAAATGAGAGAGGAGAAATTACAACGGATACCATGGAAATACAGTGGATTATAAGAGAATACTATGAGAAATTATATGCCAACAAATTGGACAATCTAGAAGAAATGGATAAATTCTTAGACGTATACAACCTCCCAAAATTGAACCAAGAAGAAATGGAGAATCTGAATAGACCAATAACAAGTAAAGAGATTGAAATAGTAATCAAAAACCTCCCAAAAAATAAAAGTCCAGGACCAGATGGCTTCTCCAGTGAATTTTACCAAACATTCAGAGAAGATTTAATACCCATCCTTCTCAAACTATTCCAAAAAATAGAGGAAGATGGAACACTTCCTAAATCATTCTATGAGGCCAACATCACCCTGATACCAAAACCAGACAAAGACAATACAAAGAAAGAAAATTACAGGCCAATATCGCTGATGAACATTGATGCAAAAATCCTCAACAAAATATTGGCAAACCGAATACAACAATACATTAAAAAGATCATACACCATGATCAAGTGGGATGCAGGGATGGTTCAACATCCGCAAATCAATATACGTGATACATCACATCAACAAAACAAAGAATAAAAACCACATGATCATCTCAATAGACGCAGAGAAGGCATTTGACAAGATACAACATCCATTTATGATAAAAACTCTCAATAAAATGGAAATAGAAGGAAAGTACCTCAACATAATAAAGGCCATATATGACAAACCCACAGCCAACATCATACTCAACGGGGAAAGACTGAAAGCCATTCCTCTGAGAACAGGAACGAGGCAGGGCTGCCCACTCTCACCACTCCTGTTCAACCTAGTACTGGAGGTTTTGGCCAGAGCAATTAGGCAAGAAAAAGGAATAAAAGGAATCCAAATAGGTAACGAAGAAGTGAAACTCTCACTATTTGCAGATGACATGATTGTATATATAGAAAACCCTAAAGAATCTGTTGGAAAACTATTAGAAACAATCAACAACTACAGCAAAGTTGCAGGGTACAAAATCAATCTACAAAAACCAGTTGCATTTCTATATGTTAATAATGAACTAACAGAAAGAGAGCTCAAAAAGATAATACCATTTACAATTGCATCAAAAAGAATAAAATACCTAGGAATAAATCTTACCAAGGAGGTGAAGGACCTATACAATGAGAACCACAAGACATTATTGAAAGAAATCCATGATGACATAAAGAAATGGAAAGATATCCCATGCACGTGGATTAGAAGAATAAACATAGTTAAAATGTCTATATTACCTAAAGCAATCTACAGATTCAATGCAATCCCAATCAGAATCCCAATGACATTCTTCACAGAAATAGAAAAAAGAATACTAAAATTTATATGGGGCAACAAAAGACCCCGAATAGCTAAAGAAAAAGAACAAAGCAGGAGGCATCACAATCCCTGACTTCAAAACATACTACAAAGCAATAGTAATCAAAACAGCATGGTACTGGTACAAAAACAGACACACAGATCAATGGAACAGAATTGAAAGCCCAGAAATAAAACCACACATATACGGACAGCTAATTTTCGACAAAGGTGCTAAGAACATGCAATGGAGAAAGGAAAGTCTCTTCAATAAATGGTGTTGGGAAAACTGGACAGCCACATGCAAAAGAATGAAAGTGGACCATGTGCTATCGCCATTCACAAAAATTAACTCAAAATGGATCAAAGACCTGAAGGTGAGACCTGAAACTATAAAACTCATAGAAGAAAATATAGGCAACACACTATTTGACATTGGTTTTAAAGCAATCTTTTCGGATGAAATGCCTACCCAGACTAGGGAAACTAAAGAAAAAATAAACAAGTGGGACTTTATCAGATTAAAGAGCTTTTATAAGACAAATGAAACCAGAATCAAGATGAACAGACAACCAACCAGCTGGGAGAGAATATTTGCAAAACATACATCTGACAAGGGGTTGATCTCCATAATATATAAAGAACTCACACAATTGAACAACAAAAAAACAAACAACCCGATCAAAAAATGGGCAGAGGAAATGAACAGACACTTCTCCAAGGAAGATATACAGATGACCAATAGGCACATGAAAAGATGCTCAACATCACTAATCATCAGGGAAATGCAAATCAAAACAACGCTAAGATACCACCTCATGCCTGTTAAAATGGCTATAATCACCAAGACAAAAAACAACAAATGTTGGAGAGGATGTGGAGAAACAGGAACCCTCATACACAGCTGGTGGGAATGCAAATTGGTGCAGCCTCTATGGAAAACGGTATGGAGATTCCTCAAAGAATTAAAAATAGAGATACCCTATGATCCAGCCATCCCACTACTGGGAATCTATCCAACGAACCTGAAATCAACAATCTAAAGAGGCTTATGCACCCCTATGTTCATTGCAGCATTATTCACCATAGCCAAGAAGTGGAAGCAACCTAAGTGTCCCTCGACTGACGATTGGATTAAGAAAATGTGGTCTATATATACAATGGAATACTACTCAGCCATAAAAAAAGACAAAATCGTCCCATTTGCAACAACATGGATGGGCCTGGAGCGTATTATGTTAAGTGAAATAAGCCAGAAAGAGAAAGACAAACACTGTATGATCTCACTCATATGTGGAATATAAACCAACACATGGACAGAGAAAACTGGACTGTGGTTACCAGGGGCAGTGGGGGTGTGGGGTGGGCACAAGGGGTGAAGGGAGTCATATATATGGTGATGGACAAACAAAAATGTACAACCCAAAATGTCACAATGTTAGAAACCATTAAAACATCAATAAAAAATAAAAAAATAAAGATTAAAAAAAAAAGATTGTACTATAAAGTAACATGTTTCTACAATTATAGAAAAGTGTTTATAAATTTGAAAAGCCACAAAATGCTAATGTAAAAGACAGTTTATAATTGCTTGCTTACTTAGTTTTTACTTAAAAATTAAGTTTTCTAAGGGTTTAAAATTCTAATATGTGGTTAAAGTTACTAAAAATTAAGGAAAATTCAAGAAAAGTAATGTGTATAATTTCAGTAAAGAAGCTGTAAGGAATGGAAATATTTTTGTTTGGTCGAGAAATATAAATTTGTCTTTAAGTAGTAGGAGAAAAGAAAGAAGACATGGGACAAATTCTAAATGTAAAAAGAAAGTTACAAAATGTTTGTGGAAGAGGAATTCTAAAAAAGAGTTTTTGTACATGGTCAAGTTGGCTAAGATTAAAATGAATCTAATTAAGTAAATGAGTTTTAATGTCAAAAGTAAGCTGGTGCAAAATTAAAATTTGGTCTTCTTTCTCTTAAAAGGATAATTTTCTGGAACTTTTAATCTGCTCTTAGTAAAGACATTGTGAAAGGTTTCTTCTTTGAGTAGTCTACTAGAAGGATAAAAATTTTGTGTTTTATCAAAATAAATTTCCTATGTTGTTTTTATGAGTTCTGTAATCACAGGTGCTAAAGTTTTTTGTACAGCCATTTAGTTTTCTACATTTGCCTAAAAATCTTTAATTGTCACCATGGTTAAATAGATAACTAAACATTGTTTCATAGGGACCTACGATAGTATGTAGTTAAATGTTATTGATGTAAGTGTTCTTAAAATTATATAACATTCCTAGAATTCTGATCTGTCCTGGTTATCAGTTATAATTCTAGTTATTATCTTGAAGTGTTGTGTGTCACAGAAATTAACCAAATTTCTTTGTCAATTGCCATTTTTAAATCTTTTGTTGTTTATTGCTTTACTTTGATATTTTTGCAAAATATGTTTCATCTTCAGAGAAACTCATTGAAAGGACTCTGACATTTACTTGAATGCAGGTTTCTGACAAACTTTCAGATTGTAAAACCAAACTGGGTAAGAAATTCCAGAATTCTAACTAAAAAACTGATGACTTCATGAAAGTACTAACAAGATCAAGAATAAAAATCGATTACACAGGACTAAACGAACTAATGAGGATGATTATAATTTTTATGACTTCTGTTTAAAATATTACTGATTTTAAAAAAATGTTGTTGTTTTTTGACTTAAGGAAACCTTTTTCTCTTGAGTTAGCTATAACTTATGGCAATTTATTAAAATTATACCTTTGTAAACGGAGTTAAAACTTTTTCTCCATACTTGATCCCTCCAAAATTTGGAAAATCTTAGTGAGTGACTATTGTTATTTTCATGGCGATATAATTGTTTACATAAGTTCAATAAGAATCTGTTCTTCTTATAACAGGACACAATTGGAAACATTGGTTATATTACCAAAGCTTTGACTGGAATATCATATTTAAAAAAACATACAGGCTCAGATATAATGAAACAACTGTTGAAGAATAAAGGTTGATTTACTGGAATAAAGCCACTTGAAAATGTTGGCCTGATACCTTGCTAACAAAGTTCCAAGCAATCTTACCCAGATGAGTAAGGAATGTCACTTATCTGGCAGCTGCATGGAATTTCAATATTTTGGGGGACCTCGAGAAGAGAGGAATTCACCCAAACCTGTAGATATTGCAGGTGGAATCTGATGACCAGTCCTTGGCTTGGATTTCCTGGCCTCAGAGGCCTTTGAAGTTCAATCTGAGATTCCTTATAAAAAGTTCCAGCAAAGCAGATTTAAAAGAGCCTATATGATCAATTACTATTCTTGTTGTACTTACATAAATAATTGGGCCAACTTCATTAAAACTAGACTTATTTTACAAACCAATGGATCTAATTTGGCTATCTTTGGTAAAAATGAGGGTGATTTTAGAGAGAAAAATTATGTTTCAATAGAAACTATAATACACATTTGTAGTTATTGGATTTTGGTTCTCTTAACTGTCTTGAGGTTTTTGTTATATCTGTTAACTGGACTAGATCATGAATTCTTGTAGTCTCCTGAAATATCTGGTACAAATCTCCAAACTAACGGTTTCAATTTTTCCATCATTTTCATTTGAAACCATTGATAACTGAAAATACATTTTGCCAAAGCCTTGCAAACTGAAGCTGGAGGACTTTAAATAAACTTAAGAGAGATTCATGTCTGTTGCTGTGTAAGGCATTCAGAAAGGTCTAACTTTGGGAGCCCACCTACATCCCCGCCTTACTAAGAGACTGGTTCAATGGGATGAAACAACTTATGCCCCTTATTGACAGGTATCTCCAAAGGTGCCAAGCCTAAACTGCTTTCCGGGAATGTTTTCTTGGATTTCCCAAGGGATTAAGTCTCTTTTTCAGGGACTGTTAAAATTTGGGTTGTCTATACTTCTTATCCTTTTGGGCAGATACTTAATGTGCCTTTAGATGTTGTTCCAAACTGTTGAGCTACGTACAGAAGTTCTAAAAATACAAAATGCCAACCTAAAACTGGGAAGTTTGAGGAATGAACATCAGTGGGGGAATTGATTCCAGCCCTGATATCAGTTCCCCTACGTTAAACTCAGCACATATGGGGTTAAAACCGAAAGCACTCATCTCCTTTCCCTGCTTCTCTAAGTTACACTCACATGCAAATATCAGTTTTTTTAACCTTTGTATCCCTGAATTTCACAAACCAAATGGAAGTTACAAATTGTTAAAGCCCAGGTGGCCTCACGCTGGGCTCACACTGAAGTTTGGCTAGTTACTGGTCCTTTGAAGTTTTGGTACAGGGAAACTTATATCCAGAGAATATCAAGAAGATGACGCTTCCCAGACCCCAACTCCTTAACTTCCTGGTTCTGAAATCCACCATTCATCACAGAGACAGACAACAAAGGACACCCACCTGTGTTCCCCCATCTCACCATCCTCCTCCCTGCAAGCAGTCTCACAAGGCCAAATGCAGGCTGATGGGAAGGCGCTGAGCTACAAAGCCGCAGCTCCCCCTCCCCTATCTAAAACCTCCTACAACACATTCTTTGCAGTGGATTTACCTTTAAAAACCCTAGCTATTAGCACTTCACAAGGACTGTGGATTTTGTGGCACGAGCCCACCACAGCCTCATTTTGCTAGCAAAATTAAAAGTTACTCTTTCTTTTCCTCAATCGCTTGTCATTGTGTTCATTGATTCAGCTCTGGTGACAAGGTCCTGGATTTCAGGCAACACCTTCAACCACAAGCCCAGGGCTGGTGCTCCAGCGGCCTAACTCCTCTGGAGCTGCCTGGCACTCCTGAGCACACTGGTTTCCTCTGCATGAAAATGAGCATGAGAAATTGTACCAGCCTCCTAGCATCCAATGCAGGGACATTATCTAGTGTGTCCATCTTTACACTGCAGTTAATCATTTACAGCATTTCATCACAGCTTAGACAGTGCCAGTAATGTACAGCATGAAAATATGCTGCCAGAAAGATTAGTTTTTATTGTTTTATTGTTATAAAACAACCAAATTGCTGACATTTAGGTTATCGAGCACTTGGTTTGTGGAAAATCACCTTGTCCCAAGCGTGGCTTTATCATTATGAATAACTCTGATTCACAAAAATTTTCTAGGCAAAGTGCACGATCCTCTGTTTTTCAAACATCAAGCTTCTGAGAGCCACGTACCATACTGTCAAGTAGTATACTGATCTGATATGACATATTCATTAGGTAGAATAATAAATTTTCATTTAGGGAAACTGACGTATGCTGGAGATGCCATAAGATGCCTACTGTTGTTACTCCTAATAATTGTTAATAGAAGGCAATTATAAGATATCTTTTATCCAAACTATTCTGAGCTCTACAAATATCTAAAAGGAAAATAAATCACAAGGATCAATTGGTCCGACCAGGCATACTTCATTCCCCAAACTTCATACTAATTAAATTCATAAAATTGCTAAGATTGTTGATATTTTGAACACTTTTGTTTAATAAATAGAAAAGTCACACTGTTCTCAGATCATAGGTAAGATCAGAATCAAGGAGTCTGTGGGGCTTAGAAACCCTCATATGCTCTCAGGTAATTCTGATATAGGCGATCTTTGAGAATTGCACATTAAAGGGTGTAGTTGATCTATCGGGGTACAGGGTGACCCCTCCCCTGGCAGCATGCCCATCAGCAATGTCCTGGGGCTCACCCACACCCTGGAGTAGGGAGCAGTAATGCTAACAGTTCCAGTCCTTGCTCTCCACTGTGCTTCTCAGAGGTGAGGCTAAGGTGTAAGGAAAAGGAGCATTTTAACCTTGAGGAGGGTTGCTAGTTGTTTAGGCAGCAATTCAAAGGTGGGGACATGTGGCTATGAGTCACAGAGGCAGGTATGGTTAGACTGGTTTACCAAGCCCTCTCTCATTCCAGAACCTCCCAGCCTCAACATACCCCAGAGCCTCACCTCATTCCTCCCTCCAGCCTCTCGCCAACTCTCCCTCTCCTCTGTGTCTCCGAGGCTCCACTGTGTCCCTTTCTCCTTGTTCTTTGTCATCTGGAGTTAAATTAAGTTTAAAAAAATTTTTATCTTCAGTGCTGCTCATTTAAAAATCAGAGGACTCCTAGTTCTAGTTGCTTTTTTAATAAAATCTTACTAAATGTATTTGTCTTTTCTTTTGCATTATCCTGGTTTTTTTATTTGTATGACGGGGACCCTCAGGCATTAGCTAGTTACTACTCATGTCTTTTGTTTTGAGCTGGAAACTCTAAAAATGCAAAGATTTTAGTTGTTGTTTTCCTGAGGGCAGAGACATGTTTAATGCGTGTCTGTATTCCTTTCCACAGAGGCACTACGCTCAAAATATAGCGAGTGCTCAAAATATTGCTACTGAATTAAGTGGTTCCAGGCTTCAGAAACTTACCTCCTGGCTGAGGAGGTGGATACAGGTGCAGGGAAAAGAAATCACAACATAGACTGTATTCGTTTCTTCTTGCTCCTGTAACATATTATCAAAAAACTGGGTAGTTTAAAACAACACAAATTTATTATATTACAGTTCTGGAGGTCAGAAGTAAAACACGGGTCTTACAAGCCAAAATGAAGGTGTCTGTAGGACTGTGTTCCTTCTGGATGCTCTAGGGAAGAATCCATTTCTTTGCCTTTTCTAGTTTTTAGAGGCTGCCTGCATTCCTTGGCTCACGGATCCTTCCTCCATCTTCAAAGTGCATCACTCCAACTTCTGCTGCTGTCGTCACATCTCGTTTCTCTCCTTCTTACTCTCCTGCCTCCCTCTTATACGGACCCTTGTGATTACACTGGGCCCACCCAGATAGTCCAGAATTATCTCCACACTTCAAGATCCTTAATTTAGTCACATCTGCAAAGTCCCTTTAGCCACATAAGGTAACATATTCACAGGTTTCAGGGATTAGGATGAGCACATTCGGTGGGGAGGAGCATTATTCTGCCTACCTCAGACAAGCACAGATCTAGGAATCCAGGAAACAGGGTTGTGGGAGGGGAGCCCCTCAGATGGGAGTGGTACGGGTTGGCTTTCTAGAAGAAAAGGTTTTCCAGCTGAGCCATGAAGGATAGGTCAACATGGTGGGTAAGAGCCCAAGTTTTAGAGTCAGGCTCACCTGAAGCCTCAGTTTCCTTACATGTATGTTCATATAATATCTATTTCATAGGGTTATGGGAAGATAAACAAGATAATGTATGCAAAGTGCCTGGCCCCTGGTGAGCATGCCATGTGATTAATATGTAGGACATAGAAAGAAAGAGGACTTCGGAAACATCAGAAATGACATCCAACTCAACTGCCCTTACGGACTATTGCCCTCCAGGCTGAAAGGACAGAGCAACAGAGAAATTGTCAGTGAAAAATGTAACGTCCTAAGAGCGACCAAGAAAACATCTTACGGTGCCACTGTCCTTCCCAGAAGTTAAAAGTTCCACATCCAGTGGTCAAGGTTTCATGACAAATTACTTGGCTACTTCCGTCCAGAATAAAAAGAAGTTGGGAGTAAGGTCGAGATGAAGGAGATGCCCAGGGCTCCAATGGAAACTGTTTCCATGGCAACCCAGCACCGCGCAGCCACCATCTTTGCCTGTGCCTGAGGTGCTAGCTCTTGTCCTCACCCATCGCGAAGGAAATGCTCCTTTCTTGGGTATCCTCAGACAAGATTTTCTTTTAAAACATTGGGTTGGATTTGTGAGAAAAGTAAGTCTGATGCGGACTATGAGGGGGTGATCCTAACGGTGGGCGGCTGCCTTCTGAATGTGCAGAGCCAGTGAGTTCGGGGTTTGGCGCTAACCAGGAAGAGCAGGGAAGCTCCCATTCTCCCTGTCTGCAGCCAGAACCCTGCTCCGGGAGGGAATAAGACACAGGAACAGGAAAGTCACAGATAGACACCCACCGCCCTCGGGATGTGCTATGCAGGTGACGTCAGAACAAGGGAGGGAAATTGGAAAGCAGAGGTGACAGCTCAGGACGGGCTGAGAAACCAGATGGCAGGGGCCTGTGCATCCTCCAGTCCTTCAGCTTTATAGTCACCGAGGTCTCTACTATTTAAATATAAAAAGTTCACACTCCCAAGCCTCCTACGGAGGGCATCAGCACAGTCCCCATGATTTCTGTAACTTGACTCAAAATCACGATTGGCTCCAGCTTCCTGCGCCCACTGAGCCCTGTGGCTGGTCTCACCACTTCTTCCATTTGTTCCTCTCTGCCAAGCATTGGTCTGAAGTTTCATCAGCAGATCTTTACCCAAGTTTGGGAGCAATGAAGGGAGTTTATAGAAGAGCAAGAACTTCAAGTTAAGTATAAACACGTCCCTCAGTTCTTCCAGCCATCACGAATCTCCCATTGGCTTCCTGTCACGTTCTCTGCCTCTTCACGCCTCTGCTCTCATTTTTTCTGGGCCTGTTAACCTCTCTTCCACAGTTGCTCTAGAAAAATCCAAATTCTCTTGTCTTCTTCCATAAAGCAGTTCAGCCATCTCCTCCTTCTGCCTTCTCCTTCTAGACCAGGAGTTTGGCCTGAGTTGGAGTCTTCACCTTTTCAAACCCAAAAGCATCCAAAGCCTCCCCCAAAACAAAGAACTATCTGCTGAGGTGTAAGGCCATTCATCAGGGTGCATAGCAGCTGCAGACAGCTCTAGATTCAACAGCAGTGTCCTCTCTTCCCGCCAGAGCTATAAAAACCCCACTTGCTCTGAGTCACTGGTGTCATTTTAAAGAGCATGCACCTGCACTTGTGAGCCAGCTTGATGCTGCCTTCCAGTTGAACATTGCCTTCTGGAGGAAGGTGTGTTGGTGTGCCTCACCAACCTTGGAGTCTGAAGACACCTGGAGTCAACTCGCCACTCTTACTAGCTGAGCATCCCAGGACAAGCTAGGTAGCATATCTGAGTCTCACTTTGCTCATCTTTAAAACAGAGATGATAGCACATACACTGCATGGTGTTAGAGGACTAGATATGAGGGTTGACACACTTCCATGTTCAGCAAATGGTAGCCATGCTTGTCATTATAATTACTACTTGGCAAAAACTCTTTTCTCCTATTTCTTTTTTATTTCAGCCTCTCAAAACTCTGAGATAGGTAGGCCCAGGATTCATTAGACAGACAAAAACACACATAGAGAATTAAAGGTTCCCTGGCCAACGTGACCCAGCTCATAAGTGGCTGAGCTCAGACCAGAACCAAGGTGCCCCACCTCCTCCTGGCAGAGCTACTTGTGCACGGTGTCTAAAATCACCCTGGGCGGCTGGAAGTGGGGCAGGGAGGGGAGTGGGCTTCCTTCTCAGGTAATGCAATTTTTCCAGCAACTGGGCATGGCTGATGTGGAAGCCCACCCAGACATCAGTGCATTTCCTGAAGCCTCAGGCTGGACAGTTCTCCTCATTGCATAAACTGCAAGATCAGTTACAAGCACAAGTGTTTCCCATCTGTGATCGGCTTTTCTTCCCTCTGGACGAGATGAAGTGGTGGAGTGGGGTCCCTAACAAAGTCCAGGTGGACCCTTCTAACAGGGAGTTTCCTCTTTGGCCCCTACGTTTTACTGATTTCAGTGCCGTACCCTACTGCCTTCCAAGGCAACAGAGGTGGTTTAGGAAAAAAACCCATTACAAAAGTGGACATTTGAGGACCCCAGACTAGAGGCCACAGGGAGTGGGGCGATGAAGGAGCAGGTGTGGCTCTGGAGTGGGTCACATGGCCGGTTGGGCAATGGCGTTGGCTTGGCTTC
Source organism: Diceros bicornis minor (assembly GCF_020826845.1). NCBI lineage: Eukaryota > Metazoa > Chordata > Mammalia > Perissodactyla > Rhinocerotidae > Diceros > Diceros bicornis. Next base: position 85,407,964 of record NC_080745.1, on the reverse strand, counting down.
ATGTTTGCATGAATCAAGACTCTTGTGGAGAGGATATAACACTTGTCAATATCTACGCACCCAATGTAGGTGCACCTAAATATATAAAGCAATTATTAACGGACATAAAAAAAGAAATAGACAGTAACACAATAATAGTAGGGGACTTTAACACTCCACTTACACCAATGGATAGATCATCCAAACAGAAGATCAATAAGGAAACATTGGCCTTAAATGACACACTAGAACAGATGGACCTAGTAGATATATACAGAGCATTCCATCCAAAAACTGAAGAATACACGTTCTTTTCAAAGGCACATGGAACATTCTCCAGGATTGATCACATATTAGGCCACAAAACAAGTCTCCATAAATTTAAGAAGATTGAAATAATACCAAGCATCTTTTCTGACCACAACGGTATGAAACTAGAAATCAACTATAGGAAGAAAATCAGAAAAGCCACAAATACGTGGAGATTAAACAAAATGCTGCTGAACAACGACTGGGTTAACGAAGAAATCAAAGAAGAAATCAAAAAATACCTGGAGACAAATGAAAATGAAAATACGACATGCCAGAATTTATGGGATACAGCAAAAACAGTTCTAAGAGGGAAGTTTATAGCGATACAGGCCTATCTCAACAAACAAGAAAAATCTCAAATAAACAATCTAACAATGCACCTGAAGGAACTGGAAAAAAGAAGAACAAACAAAGTCCAAAATCAGTAGAAGAAGGGAAATAATAAAAATCAGAGCAGAAATAAATGAAATAGAGACCAAAAAAACAATAGAAAAAATTAATAAAACCAAGAGCTGGTTCTTTGAAAAGATCAACAAAATTGACAAACCTTTAGCTAGACTCACCAAGAAAAAAAGAGAGAAGGCACAAATAAGTAAAATCAGAAATGAAAGAGGAGAGGTTACAACAGACACCTCAGAAATACAAAAGATTATAAGAGAATACTATGAAAAGCTATATGCCAACCAATTCGACAATCTGGAAGAAATGGATAAATTCTTAGAATCCTACAACCTTCCAAAACTGGATCAAGAAGAAGTAGAGAATTTGAATAGACCAATCACCAGTAAGGAGATCGAAACAATAATCACAAACCTCCCCAAAAATAAAAGTCCAGGACCAGACGGCTTCCCTGGTGAATTCTACCAAACATTCAAAGAAGACTTAATACCTATCCTTCTCAAACTCTTCCAAAAAATTGAGGAGGGGGGGAAGCTCCCTAACTCATTCTACGAAGCTGACATTACCCTGATACCAAAACCAGACAAGGACAACACAAAAAAAGAAAATTACAGGCCAATATCACTGATGAACATCGATGCGAAAATCCTCAACAAAATACTAGCAAATCACATACAACAATACGTTAAAAAGATTATACACCATGATCAAGTGGGATTTATTCCAGGGATACAGGGATGGTTTAACATTCGCAAATCAATCAACGTAATACACCACATTAATAAAATGAAGAATAAAAATCACATGATCATCTCAATAGATGCAGAGAAAGCATTTGACAAGATACAGCATCCATTTATGATAAAAACTCTGAATAAAATGGGTATAGAAGGAAAGTACCTTAACATAATAAAGACCATATATGAGATACCCACAGCTAATATCATCCTCAATGGTGAAAAACTGAAAGCCATCCCTCTAAGAACAGGAACCAGACAAGGATGCCCACTGTTACCACTCCTATTTAACATAGTACTGGAAGTCCTAGCCAGAGCAATCAGGCAAGAGAAAGAAATAAAAGGGATCCAAATTGGAAAGGAAGAAGTGAAACTGTCACTATTTGCAGATGACATGATTTTATATATAGAAAACCCTAAAGAATCCACCAGAAAACTTTTAGAAGTAATAAACGACTATGGTAAAGTTGCAGGATACAAAATCAACATACAAAAATCAGTTGCATTTCTGTACACTAACAACGAAGTAGCAGAAAGAGAAATTAAGAATACCATCCCATTTGCAATTGCAACAAAAAGAATAAAATACCTAGGAATAAACTTAACCAAAGAGGTGAAAGATCTGTACACTGAAAATTATAAAACATTTCTGAAAGAAATTGAAGAAGACACAAAGAAATGGAAAGATATTCCGTGCTCTTGGATTGGAAGAATTAACATAGTTAAGATGTCCATACTTCCTAAAGCCATCTATAGATTCAATGCAATCCCTATCAAAGTTCCAACAACATTTTTCACAGAAATAGAACAAAGAATCCTAAAATTTATATGGAACAACAAAAGACCCCGAATAGCTAAAGGAATCCTGAGAAAAAAGAACAAAGCTGGAGGTATCACACTCCCTGATTTCAAAATATACTACAAAGCTGTAGTAACCAAAACAGCATGGTACTGGCACAAAAACAGACACACAGATCAATGGAATAGAATCGAAAGCCCAGAAATAAACCCACACATCTATGGACAGCTAATCTTTGACAAAGGAGCCAAGAACATACAATGGGAAAAAGAAAGTCTCTTCAACAAATGGTGTTGGGAAAACTGGATAGCCACATGCAAAAAAATGAAAGTAGACCCTTACCTTACACCATACACAAAAATTAACTCCAAATGGATTAAAGACTTGAATGTAAGACCTGAAACTGTGAAACTTCTAGAAGAAAACATAGGCAGTACGCTCTTCGACATCAGTCTTAGCAACATCTTCTCAAACACCATGTCTGACGGGGCAAGAGAAACAATAGAAAAAATAAACAAATGGGACTACATCAAACTAAAAAGCTTCTGCACAGCAAAGGAAACCATCAACAAAACGAAAAGACAACCTAACAATTCGGAGAAGATATTTGCAAACCATACTTCTGATAAGGGCTTAATCTCCAAAATATATAAAGAACTCATGCATCTTACCAACAAAAAAACTACCAACCCAATTAAAAAATGGGCAAAGGACCTGAACAGACATTTCTCCAAAGAAGATATACAGATGGCCAACAGACACATGAAAAGATGTTCAAAATCATTAACTATCAGGGAAATGCAAATCAAAACTACAATGAGATATCACCTCACGCCCGTCAGAATGGCTATAATTAACAAGACAGGAAACAACATGTGTTGCAGAGGATGTGGAGAGAAGGGAACTCTCATACACTGCTGGTGGGAGTGCAAACTGGTGCAGCCACTATGGAAAACAGTATGGAGATTCCTCAAAAAATCAAGGATAGAACTACCATATGATCCAGCCATCCCACTGCTGGGTATTTATCCAAAGAACTTGAAAACACCAATTTGCAGAGGTACATGCACCCATGTGTTCATTGCAGCGTTATTCACAATAGCCAAGACTTGGAAGCAACCTAAGTGCCCATCAAGGGACGAATGGATAAAGAAGCTGTGGTATATATACACAATGGAATACTACTCAGCCATAAGAAATGATGAAATCCAGCCATTTGTGACATCATGGATGGACATTGAGGGTATAATGCAAAGTGAAATAAGTCAGAGGGAGAAGGTCAAATACCGCATGATTTCCTTCATTAAGTAGTAGATAATAACAACAATAAACAAACACATAGGGACAGAGATTGGATTGGTGGTTACCAGAGGGGAAGGGGGGACGGAGGAGGGTGAAAGGGATAATTCGGTACATGTGTGTGGTGATGGGTTTTAATTAGTATTTTGGTGGTGAACATGATGTAATCTATGCAGAAATAGAAGTACAATGATGTACACCTGAAATTTTTACAATGTTATAAACCAATGTTACTGCAATAAACAAAAAATTAAAAAAAAAAAAAAGACTCTTGTGGTTGCAAGAAACAAACTTAACTGGAACCAGCTCATGCAAAGAGCAAGATTCATCGTGAACATCCAGGCTGTCGTGATCTCTGTAGAGGAGGAAGAAATATTCCTCTACTCTTCTAGGTCCTTCTGGTTGGTCTAAAAATTAGATTGACTTGAGACAGAATAACAAGAGAAAATCCAACAAATTTAATAATGTGTATACATGAGAGAAACCCAGGAAAACCGAGTAACTCGCCAAAATGGCCAAAGCCACCATGTAAATACCTGCTTCAGCTAAAGACAAAGGAGGGTGTTGGGGGTAGTGGTTTGAGACTTCAAAGGGGAGGCAGGAAATTCACATGGAGGTGGAAAAACAAGTGCTTGGTAAGCAAATATTGCCAAAACGTGCAAAGACGATGAGGCGTGGAGAGGACGTGGATCAAATGGGCCTTGCTAGCTTCCTCCCTGTCCACCCCACCTAGCTCATCTTACACTGTGGTCATCGTAGGACAGCTCCTTCCTGGAATAGGCTTCTGTTTTAAATTCTTTCAGGCAGTGGAAGGGAAGATCCAAGTTTCTTCTCGAGTCTTCTGTTCCTAAAAATAATCAAGCCCAGCCAGCCCTGATAGCCTAGTGGTTAAAGTTCAGCACGCTCCACTTCGGCGGCCCAGGTTTGGTTCCCAGGCCAGCACCACACCACTCGTCTGTTGGTAGCCATGTTGTGGCAGCGGCTCACACAGAGAATTAGAAGGACCTACAACTAGAATATACAACTATGTACAGGGGCTTTGGGGAGAAAGAAGAAAAAAGAGAGAGAGAGGAAGATTGGCAACAGATGGTAGCTCAGGATGAATCTTTCCCAGCAAAAAAAAAAAAAAAAAAAAGCCTGGTTGTTATGTCTCTGTACTTCAGGGTTTCCTTTAAAACAAGTAATAATAATAATAACCAAGGCAAAGAGACACCTTTTGGGGTGGAAAATTCTGATCCTCTACAACTCCCAGGGCCAGGACAGTGCTGGTGCACAGGGGTGGATGGGAACCAGGGGCTTGGATTCCTCGGGACTTTCTGTTCCCCTCCCCTCTGCTCCGTCAGTGCCCTCTCGCTCTCCTCTTGCTCTCAATCCCTCTTCTGTTCTCTCTTGCGGAGTTTTCTTTGCTTCTCAAGAAAACCTCAGGCTGCCAGCAGCTCTCTAATGTGCATCTGTTGCTTTATAGAGACCCACAACCTTGAGCTAGAATCTCTTAGTTCCAACCTCAGAGGCCAACAAGTGATAACGCCGTGTTTGACACTGCAGTTCACCTAAGGCCGAGAGCCACTTGTCTCCATCAAAGAATGGGGCCCACAGTCATGGAGATTAGAGGACTGGGGAAGGAGGGGTGTGGAGGCCTTAGCCACCTCTCAGAGCTGCAGCATCCTGGTCCTCTCACTGTGCCAGGAGACAGGGCCACACGGGTAAAATGGCTGCCTGGATGCCCCTTGCAGTTTCCATGTGAATTGGATGAAGGGAGAGTTCCAAGAAAAGTTGTGACAGGGTGAGGGCAGGGGGCAGAAAAGCCAGTACATGCTCAGTACAACTCCGTTTGTGCTTAAGGCAAAAGGCGTCCACGGGGGTACCTCATACTCGTCTCTGGTGTCTGCTGCAGTCCCAGCCTTTCAGCAGGAACTCAACCCACCCAGGAATTGATCACGTACGACTGGAACAAGAGCCCACTCAGAGGATGACCAGGATGGCGAAGGAGGGAGGACGCATCCCAGGAAGACTGCGGTTCCTTTTTAAATTGTGGAAGCTTAGCCTAGAGAATGAAAGGCAGGGTCGGGTTGGGCATACCTCCTGCCCCTAAATATGCACCATGCTGTGTGCCAGACGGGTGGGACGGCTTCTGCACGACCCCCGCAGCAGAACTGGAGAAAAAGGGGAAGTTACCAGGACACAGATATTTGACCCAATATAAGACTGTGTTGCCTTTGGAGAAGGAGGTTCCCCACTCCTGGAGATGTGCACGCAGGAGTGGACAGCCCACGGTGGTACCTTGTGGAGGAAATGGGTTAGATGACTCCTAAAATTTCCTCCATATGAAAGTGGAATCCCCAGGGCTGACCCTATTCACTGGGTCAAAAGCCCTCCTTTTATGCTGCCAACATGAAAGGCAGCCATCGTTGGATGTTGGGGAAGACACTGGACACAGCGTGTCCTGCAACAGCACTCATCCTGGTGCTGGAAAGCCACTCCCCGTGGTAGGTCTCGAGAAGGTTCTGTGGTCAATTGCCATGTGGGGTACCTTCACCTGTGGCCCTTACACAGCTCCACAACGTGTGAGAAGGCTGATTCCCACTTGACGGATCAAGACACTGAACCCCAAAGCAAAAAAAAGGTCCATCATTCAGGAAATAGGAAAATTAACCGTGGCATTTTGATACGAAGGGTTACTAAAATGGAGCAAAATATAAATACATATGTATACATATATATATCAACAGGATAGATCTCAAAAAACAAAGTTGAGTAAGAAAACAAAGTTGTAGAATAACACACACTAAGATATCATTAATGAAATTCTTAAAGCCCACATAAACCAACAGATATTGCCCCAGATATATATGTAATATACAAATATATGAAAAAATAACACATCAAATTCATAACAACTGGGGTGAGGAGACAGGAAGAATGAGATTGAGTAAAAGTGGTCAAAGAGAAGTTCAGATATATTTGTAGAACATTTATTTTTTATTTATAAAAAATTTTGCAAATATAGCAAAGTGTGAACAACTGTTAAATCTGGTTAGTTGGAAGATGGATGTTTGCTCTACTAAGAGGAAGAGACAGGAACAAATTAAGGCCCCAGCTGATTGAATAACTTTTCCAGGATCACCAAGGATATTGGCTAAAATGCACTCTCCAGGCTGTGTACCCAGCAGCAAGTGGATTCTGACCCAGTTTGGCTCAGCGCCCCCCTCTGCCTCACTCTGGCCTGGAACCTTCATGCTTGACAGCCCCTCCTCCTCACTCACCCTCTCTCTCCCCCAGTCCATTGTCTGGAACCCCAGCAGCCTCAACCTTTAATAACAGGGAGAGCTTGGGCGGGCCCTGTGGCTTAGCGGTTAAGTGCGTTCGCTCCGCTGCTGGCGGCCCGGGTTCGGACCCTGGGCACACACCGACGCTTCTCCGGCCATGCCGAGGCCGCGTCCCACATACAGCAACTAGAAGGATGTGCAGCTGTGACATACAACTATCTACTGGGGCTTTGGGGGGAAAAATAAATAAATAAATAAAATTATAAAAAAATTAAATAAATAACAGGGGGAGCTCAAGGGGTCCAGGGAGGGTGAATCGCCTGCTCACAAGCCCTGAAAGGAGTCAGTGACTCGCATCCGAGCCTGAGAAAAGCTCAGTGATGGGAGAGTCCTGGGCCTGGAGGGGGTATGGGAACAGAGGAAGGCAGAAATAGTGGCTGTAAATGAACGTTCTCAGCCTGACAATTTGCCACCCTGGATAAACCTGACTTATCGCCTTGGTTCCCAGCATTTCTTGCTGGGAGGAATGGGCCCAGCGTGAGAGGGAAGCAGATCTGATCTCCCCAGGCCGGGGCGCTCAGCTAGCGTGCCTGTTAGCAGGCAGGTTCCCAGGCTCTGCTCCAGGTGGATCTGTGGGGTCAGGAATCCCCAGTGAAGGGGATCAGACCAGATGTGTCCCCTGAACAAATACACAGTGGTTTAAACCAGATCCCAGCCCAGTGCCACAGGGGAGACTAAATCCTGTGAATCTCCAAAAATGGGAGAAATGCTTAGCAAGTAAAGAGAGTGTCTGGGGAAGAGGGAGGATCTCCCTCTGCCCTTTTTCTTAAAGTTCTTATGGCTGGCCAAATAATTAACAAAACAGGTTAGCAGGAGAAAATAATACCAAGTTTAATAACATGTATACATGGCAGAAAGCAGGGACAATGTGTTTCTCAACACAATAGCAGAAATTCTCGTCTTAAATACCATATTCAGCCAATGACAAAGGAGGATGTTGGGGGTGGGGGGAGTTACTTACAGGAGATTACCACTAAAGCACAGTAAACCAGAGTAAGGTTATTACGCAGATTTAAGGCCTCACCTTCCACATTGATAAGCCTCTAGAAATGAGGCCATCCCCCCCCTTCTCAAAACAGAGAGGGAGGTACCTTTACAAATGGAGATTTCCCTTATAAATGTAAATGATTGTCTGGCAACTCCTCCCAGGGCCATCCAGAGAATGTGGCCAGAGAGACAGAACTTCCGATAAGATGGGCTTGTTGGTGCCTTTCCTATTGTAACATTTATCCTACATTATCTTTACAGTCATCATGATAGATCTGTTCCAGGAAGGATCCACCATGTCAAATTCTGTAGGCAGTTAGTGGGGGAGGTCAAATGTCCCTCAGAGAAAACAATCAAGGTAAAGAGATATATCTTAGGATGGTCAAATCTTGATCTCCCACAGTCCCGCGTTTGAAACTAGAAGTTTCACAGTCCTTTTGAAACTTAAAGAAGTTTCATAGTCCAGAAGCTGAGTTGGTAGGCTGTTTCATCACACTGAACACATTTTTTAGTCCTGATAATAGATCAGTTTAATTAAGTTTATTTTAGAAGGTGGTGATGCAGGTGGACTCTCAAGGTTACGCCTATGTTGTGGAAGCAAGCAATCACGTATTTAATAGAAGCATTTCTATGGAAACAAAAGAAAAACAAGGTTAATGGTTGGAGCAAATTGTAAACCAGTCTCTGAGTTCAGAGGACAGCCAGTTAAGGTTTTAGATGTCAGCATCAAAGCATCTTTTGCAGTTTAAATGTCCCTGATGATGTCATCAGGTAATCTCTCCGGTTTATATCAAGTCCATTGGCTTCAGTTTGTAAGGCTTCAGGAAAAAGGGCAGGTTTAGTTTTTAGTGATTCCAAATGAAAATGATGGAAAAAATCAAAAACGTTACTTTGGATATCTGTAGCCAGATATTTCAGGAGACTAGAAGAAATCAGGATCTAGTCTAGTCAACAGATATAAAACAAAAACCTCAAAAGACAATTAACAAAACTAGGATCTAATATCCGCAAATGTATATTATAGTTTTTACTGAAATATAATTTTTTTCACTAAAATCACCCTCATTTTTATCAAAGATAGCCAAATTAAAACTAACTAGTTTGTAAAATAAGTCTAATTCTAATAGAGTTGGCCCAATTATTTACATAAGTACAGCAAGAATAGCAATTAATCATATAAGCTCTTTTAAATCTGCTTTGCTGGAACTTTTTATAAGGAATCTCAGATTGAACTTTAAAGGCCTCTCGAGGCCAGGAAAGCTAAGCCAAGGATTTTGTCATCAGACTTCGCCTGCAATACCTACAGATTTGGGTGAATTCCTCTCTTTCGGGGTTCCCCCCAAATATTTTGAGGTTTCTTGTACCTGCCAGATAAGTGACATTCTTTACTTATCCTGGTAAGTGCTGCTTGGAACATAAGGTACCAGGCCAATATTTTCACGTGGCTTTATTCCATAAAGTCTAATCTTTATTTCTCAAAAGCTGTATGGTTATATCGCAAATATGTTCCAGTCACAACCTTGGTAATATAACCAGTGTTTCCAATTGTGTCCTGTTATAAGGAGAACAGATTCTTATTGAATTTATGCAAATAACTATATTGCCATGAAAACAACAATACTCACTTACTAAGAGTTTTTAAATTCCAGAGATCAGATAGAGAGAAAAAGATAAATATTTCAATTTTACTTACAAAAGTATCATTCACCAAATTGCTATAAGTCATAGCTAGCTCAGGAGAAAAGAGAAAAAGTTTTCCTTAAATCTGAAAAAAAAAAAACATTAAAAATTTAGCAATACTTTAAATGAAAAATCGTAAAGATTATAATCATCCTTATCAGTTTATCAGTTTATTCAGTCTTGTGTAATCCATTCTTGATCTCGATCTTTTTGTTAGCAGCTACATGAAGTCATCAGTCTCTCCATCAGATTTCTGTAATTTCTTACCAAGTTCAGTTTTATGATCAGAAAGTTTGTCAGAAACCTGTGTTCTAGTGTAAATGTCAGAGTCTTTTCTATGCATTTTTCTGAAGTTGAAACATTTTTTGCAAAAGCATTAGAGCAAAGAAATAAGTCTGTAAACAACAAGATCTCAAAATGGCAATTCACAAAGAAATTTGGTTAATTTTGTGACATACAACACTTTAAAATAATAATAACCAGAATTATGACTGATAACCAGGACAGATCAGAATTTCAGTAATGTTATACAATTTTAAAACGCCTATATCAATAACATTTACCCACAAAATACCACCTAAGCAGGCTTATCATCACTTGTCTGACAATGTTTTCTATGTAATTTAACATACTGAATCAGCCTAATACGTTTAGTATCTTTCTCCTTATAGGAAGAGAGCAAATTTCTTTGAGAAGTTTCAGGGCCCTTTGAAAATTCTCAAAGAAAAAAAGTAAAATAAAGACTTTTCTATGAATTTTGGGGAGCTTGTCAAAAATATAAAAAGTCAAGGCAAACAGAGCACTAACAGTCCAAAAAGCCTTAATATAGAGACCTCAGTCTTTTGAACGTAGGAAATTATTTTAACGTTTTTTTTTTTTTTTCCTGTCTTTTAGGTAGTGTCGGGGGAAAGAGGGAGAATCTCCCTCTGCCCTTCCCCTTAAGGTTCTTCTGGCTGGCCAAATAATCAACAAGACAGGTTAGCAGGAGAAAATAATACCAAGTTTAATAACATGTATACATGGGAGAAACTCAGAAATGAGCAACTCGTCCCTCTGTCTAAGCTGCTTGCTTAAGTATTGCAGCTAAAGGCGAGGAGCGTGTTAGGGGTGGGTAGTGGCCTGGGACTTCAGAGGGCAGGAGGACAATTCTTTTCGGGGTCATCTATAGATAATGTGGTCAGGGAGAGACAGAGTTTTTGATAAAAGGGGCTTGGTGCCCCTCCCATTGTAACATCTATTTTACATTATCTTTACAGCCATCATGATAGAAGATCTGTTCCAGGAAGGAGCCACCATGTCAAATTCTTTAGGCAGTTAGTGGGGGAGGTCAAATGTCCTTCAGAGAAAACAATCAAGGTAAAGAGATATTTTTCAGGGTGGCCAAATCTTGATCTCCCACAGTAGACTTACTCAAAGGTAAAGAAAAATCTTTTGTAACCTCTTTATCAAGTTTAAGCAAATTATCCTTTTAAGAGACAGAAGACCAAATTATAATTTTGTACTAGCTTACTTCTGATATTAAAACTCATTTACTTAATTAAATTTATTTTAATCTTAGCCAAGTTGACCATGCATAAAACTCCTTTTTTAGAATTCCTTCCACAAACTTTCTATAAGTTTCTTTTTACATTCAGAATTTGTCCCATGTCTTTCTTTTCCCTCCTAGTACTTGAAGACAAATTTATCTTTCTTAATCAAACAAAATATTTTTATTCTTTGTATTTTTTTATATATCTTACTTTTCTTGTACACAGACATATTTTTCTTAATTTTTAGTAGCTTCAATCACATATACTAATTAGAAATTTTAACCCTTAGAAATCTTAATTTGTAAGTAAAAACTAAGTAAACAATTATAAACTTTCTTTTACATTAGTATCTTGTGGCTTGGAAAATTTATAAACACTTCATAATTTCTAGACATATGTTACTTTATAGTACAGTCTTTTAATAAAACACAAGACATGTTTACCAATAGACCCAAAACACTTTTTAGTTTTCCTGTAATGAAAAGCCAAAAGTAGACAAATGTACATTTAGCAATCAATGTCTAATATCTTATGTTATTTGGAAATGATCTACTCAACTGAATTTTTATCATAAAATTTAACAAAACTCTATAAAGTTTTAAGTCACCAAAAAGAGTTTTGAAGCTCTAACCACCATAACACATAATTATTGTTTAAAGTTTATCCAACATTTATCTTTTTTTACAACTATTTAGTTACTTATTCCCAATAATTATTTAGATTGCCTTCAAGACTTTATAAGACATTAGATAAAATTAGCCATCATGTAGTTACTATTTTTGTTAATCAGTTCTGTAATAGAAATAACATCATTTTTTACAACATTTTATGTAAATTTTATCACCTCATATCTTTAAACATAGTTATTATTAAGAGTTTTATCAATAGGTCTTGGTCTTCTAATTTTGGACAAGGGAAGCATTCCCAGTCAGACATTTTAAAAAATACTCAGGCAAAGTTGATGTATCCTCTTTACATAAAATTAGCTCAAACATTTCAACCTTTATAATCTTATCAACACTTACACTTGTACATGTTCTCAATTCAGTTGTAATCTGAGTCAAGGTCGTAAGGCTAGTCAAATTTTTCCCTTCCTTTTTCTGGCCTTAATTCTTAGGTACCAAATAAACAATTATGTGAGAGCTCTCAAAACATTTTTTTCCCCCAATTTAGAAGTTTTTCCAATTCAAAGGATCCGTCGTCTGGCCATTGACGAGTAGGATCTTCATTTGTATATTTATTCCAATAGTGACTCAATCCAATAAGCCTTTTTAAGGAAAGACCCGGAGGTAACTTTCCACGCTTAGAATAAATCTTGCCCATGGATGCAAGAGGCGTCCCTGGTGAGGGCGCAGATGATGTAGCCCCCATGATCCACAGAATTCACTCCCAAAGATATTCAGGACAAACTCCCCTGAGAGCTTGGCACAGCCAGACAAAGAGACAGTTCGGAACCCCAGTCGACTCAACTGGCCACCAAGGGGCATTCCGGTAAATGTACCTTCCGTATGGTGGAGACCAAGGAGAATATTCTCACTGGTCACAAAGCCAAGTTTTCTCAGGACACAGAACAAGACAGAGACTACTCTGGGAGGAAAAGGGATCAAGATCAAAACCAAGAGTACTCTACCAAATTTAAACCAAGAGTGACTAAAAGCACAAGAAACTAGTTTCCCAAATATTTTCTCCCGCCAATCTAAATTTAGAAAGAGAAAAAAATTCTCACCACTTCCTTCCGCCAGACCCTGCAGATAGAGATTCCGGGAGCCTGACGTGGTAAGAAGTCTTACCGTTTTTGCCGGTGTGGGAGATCAAGATTTGGCCATCTTGAAATTTATCTCTTTACCTTGGTTGTTTTCTCTAGGGACATTTGACCTCCCCCATTAACTGCCTAAAGAATTTGACATGGTGGCTCCTTCCTAGAACAGATCTATCATGACTGCTATAAAGATAATGTGGGATAGAGGTTACAATAGAAAAGGCACCAACAAGCCCATCTTATCGGGATTTCTGTCTCTCTGGCCACATTCTTTGAATGGCCCTGCGAGGAGTTGCCAGACAATCATTTACAAGGGAAGTCTCCATTTGTAAAGGTATCTCCCTCTCTGTATTGGGAAGAGAGGGGATGAGCTCATTTCTAGAGACTTATCAATGTGGAAGGTGAGGCCTTGGGGCTGCATAATAAACCTTACTCTTGTTTACTGTGCTTCAGTGGTAATCTCCTGTAACTGACTCCCCCAACCCCCAAAATCCTCCTTTGTCATTGGCTGAATATGGTATTTAAGACGAGAATTTCTGCTATTGTGTTGAGAAACGCAGTGTCCCTGCTTTCTCCCATGCATACATGTTATTAAACTTGGTATTATTTTCTCCTGCTAACCTGTCTTGTTGATTATTTGGCCAGCCATAAGAACCTTAAGGAAAAGGGCAGAGGGAGATCCTCCCTCTTCCCCCGACAGTTTTGGTGTAGTCGCCAGGAGCCACACTGGCTGGCAAGTTGCCTTCTCTGGCTGGAAGACCTGCCTTCTCCCTGGACTACTGCAGATGATGAGCTACAGGAACGCCTGACAAAAGCCGGCAAAAGACAAGACTTCTTACCACGTCAGCCTCCCAGAATCTCTATCTGCAGAGTCCGGCGGAAGGAAATGGTGAGAATTTTTTCTCTTTCTAAATTTAGATTGGCGGGAGAAAATATTTGGGAAACTAGTTTCTTGTGCTTTTAGTCACTCTTGGTTTAAATTTGGTAGAGTACTCTTGGTTTTGATCTTGATCCCTTTTCCTCCCAGAGTAGTCTCTGTCTTGTTCTGTGTCCTGAGAAAACTTGGCTTTGTGACCAGTGAGAATATTCTCCTTGGTCTCCACCATACGGAAGGTGCATTTACCGGGGTGCCCCTTGGTGGCCAGTCGAGTAGACTGGGGTTCCAAACTGTCTCTTTGTCCAGCTGTGCCAAGCTCTCAGGGGAGTTTGTCATAAAGGTCCCAGTCCATATGGGCTTTTGTCGTCTTAACCTTCGTTGCTTATCAGTGCTGGAAAAATCCCACTCCAGTATCGCCTTCCCGGTGTCACAGATTAGCGGGTCTGTGACTGGAGGCGTCCCACACTATTGTGGGAGACGGGAGACATCATCCTTACTGCCTGTGCAACGAAGGTCTTTACTTTCTCTGAATATCTTTGGGAGTGAATTCTGTGGATCATGGGGGCTACATCATCTGCGCCCTCACCAGGGACGTCTCTTGCGTCCATGGTAGATTTATTCTAAGCTTGGAAAGTTACCTCCGGGTCTTTCCTTAAAAAGGCTTATTGGTTCCAGTCACTATTGGAATAAATATACAAATGAAGATCCTACTAGTCAATGGCCAGACGACGGATCCATTGAATTGGAAAAACTTCTAAATTGGGGGAAAAAAAATATTTTGAGAGCTCTCACATAATTACTTATTTGGTACCTAAGAAAAGGCCAGAAAAAGGAAGGAAAAAATTTGACTAGCCTTAAGACCTTGACTCAGGTTACAATTGACTTGAGAACATGTACAAGTGTAAGTGTTGATAAGATTATAAAGGTTGGAATGTTTGAGCTAATCTTATATAAAGAGGTTACATCAACTTTGCCTGAGTATGTTTTAAAATGTCTGACTGGGAATGCTTCCCTTGTCCAAAATTAGAAGACCAAGACCTACTAGTAAAAATCTTAATGATAACTATGTCTAAAGGTATTAGAGGTGATGAAATTTACATGAAATTTTGTAGGAAAAAAACTGATGTTATTTCTATTACAGAACTGGTTAACAAAAATAGTAATTTAAATGATGGCTAATTTTATCTAATGTCTTATGAAGTCTTATAGGCAATCTAAATAGTTATTGGGAATAATTAACTAAATAGTTGTGAAAAAGATAAATGTTGGATGAACTTTAAACAATAATTGTGTGTTATGGTGGTTACAGCTTCCAAACTCTTTTTGGTGACTTAAAACTTTATAGAGTTTTGCTAAATTTTATGATAAAAATTCAGTTGAGTAGATCATTTCCAAATAACATAAGATATTAGATATTGATTGCTAAACTTACGTTTGTCTACATTTGGCTTTTCATTACAGGAAAACTAAAAAGTGTTTTGGGTCTATTGGTAAACATGTGTTTTATTAAAAGATTGTACTATAAAGTAACATATTTCTAGAAGTTATGAAGTGTTCATAAATTTTCCAATCCACAAATGCTAATGAAAAAAAAAAGTTTATAACTGCTTACTTAGTTTTTACTTAGAAGTCAAAGTCTATAAGGGTTAAAATTTCTAATTAATATATGTGATTGAAGCTACTAAATATTAAGAAAAATATGTCTGTGTACAAGGAAAGTAAGATGTATAAAGAAGGTGCAAAGAATGGAGATATTTTGTTTGGTTGATTAAGAAAGATAAATTTGTCCTCAAGTACTAGGAGGGAAAAGAAAGACATGGGACAAATTCTGAATGTAAAAAGAAAGTTATAGGTTTGTGAAAGAGGAATTCTGGAAGAAGAGTTTTATGCATGGTCAAGTTGGCTAAGATTAAAATGAATTTAATTAAGTAAATGAGTTTTAATAGCAGAAGCAAGCTGGTACAAAATTATAATTTGGTCTTCTGTCTCTCAAAACGATAATTTGCTTAAACTTGATAAAGAGTTTACAAATATTTTTCTTTACCTTTGAGTAAGTCTACCTAAAAGACAGAAAAAAAAAAACTGTTAAAATAATTTCCTACATTCAAAAGACTGAGGTCTCTCTATTAAGGCTTTTTAGACTGTTAATGCTCTGTTTGCTTTGATTGTTTATATTTTTGACAAGCTCCACCAAAATTCATATCTTAAAATAAGTCTTTTTTCTTTGAGAATTTTCAAAGGGTCCTGGAACTTCTCAAAGAAATTTCGTCTCCTCATATAAGGAGGAAGACAAAAAAATTTGCTCTCTTCCTATAAGGAGAAAGATACTAAACGTATTAGGCTGATTCAGTATGTTAAATTACATAGAAAACATTGTCAGACAAGTGATGATAAGCCTGCTTAGGTGGTATTATGTGGGTTAATGTTATTGATATAGGCGTTTTAAAATTGTATAACATTACTGAAATTCTGATCTGTCCTGGTTATTAGTCGTAATTCTGGTTATTATTATTTTAAAGTGTTCTATGTCACAAAATTAACCAAATTTCTTTGTGAATTGCCATTTTGAGATCTTGTTGTTTACAGACTTATTTCTTTGCTCTAATGCTTTTGCAAAATATGGTTCAACTTCAGAAAAATTCATAGAAAGGACTCTGATATTTACACTGGAATACAGGTTTCTGACAAACTTTCTGATCATAAAACTGAACTTGGTAAGAAATTACAGAAATCTGATGGAGAGACTGATAACTTCATGAAGCTGCTAACAAAAAGATTGGATCAAGAATGGATTACACAGGACTGAATGAACTGATAAGGATGATTATAATTTTTATGATTTTTCATTTAAAGTATTGCTGTATTTTTAATGTATTGTTTTTTCAGATTTAAGGAAAACTTTTTCTCTTTTCTCCTGAGCTAGCTATGACTTATAGCAATTTGGTAAATGATACTTTTGTAAGTAAAATTGAAATATTTATCTTTTTCTCTCTATCTGATCCCTCGAATTTGAAAACTCTTAATAAGTGAGTATTGTTGTTTTCATGGCAATATAGTTATCTGCATAAGTTCACTAAGAATCTGTTCTCCTTATAACAGGACACAATTGGAAACACTGGTTATATTACCAAGGCTGTGACTAGAACACCATATTTGCCATATAACCATACAGCTTTTGAAGAATGAAGATTGGACTTTATGGAATAAAGCCACGTGGAAATATTGGCCTGGTACCTCATGTTCCAAACAGCACTTACCAGGATAAGTAAAGAATGTCACTTATCTGGCAGGTACAAGGAACCTTGAAATATTTTGGGGGAACCTTGGAAGAGAGGAATTCACCCAAATCTCTAGGTATTACAGGCAAAGTCTGATGACAAAATCCTTGGCTTGGCTTTCCTGGCCTGGAGAGACCTTTAAAGTTCAATCTGAGATTCCTTATAAAAAGTTCCAGCAAAGCAGATTTAAAAAAGCCTATGTGATCAACTGCTATTCTTGCTGTACTTATGTAAATAATTGGGCCATCTCTATTAGAACTAGACTTATTTTGCAAACTAGTTAGTTTTAATTTGGCTATCTTTGATAAAAATGAGGGTGATTTTAGAGAAAAAAATTATATTTCAGTAAAAACTATAGTATACATTTGTGGATATTAGATCCTAGTTTTGTTAATTGTCTTTTAAGGTTTTTGTTTTATATCTGTTGACTGGACTGGATCCTGATTTCTTCTAGTCTCCTGAAATATCTGGCTACAGATGTCAAAACTAACGTTTTTGATTTTTTCCATCATTTTCATTTGAAATCACTGAAAACTGAACCTGCCCTTTTTCCTGAAGCCTTACAAACTGAAGCTGATGGACTTGATATAAACTTAAGAGATGACCTGACGACACCATCAGAGACATTTTAAACTGCAAAAGATACTTTGATGCTGACATCTAAAAATCATCTTAACTGGCTGTCCTTTGACCTCAGAAACTGGTTTACAATTTGCTCCAACCATTAACCTTGTTTTCCTTTTGTTTCCATAGAAATGCTTCTATTAAATACTTGATTGCTTGCTTCTACAATATAGGTGTAACCTTGAGAGCCCACCTACATCAGCACCTTCTGAAATGAACTTAATTGAACTGATCTATTATCAGGACTAAGAAATGTGTTCAGTGAGATGAAACAATCTACTAACTCAGCTTCTGGACTATGAAACTTCTTTAAGTTTCAAAAAGACTGTGAAACTTTTAGTTTCAAAGGTGGGACTGTGGGAGATCAAGATTTGGCCACCCTGAAATCTATCTCTTTACCTTGGTTGTTTTCTCTAGGGACATTTGACCTCCCCCATTAACTGCCTAAAGAATTTGACATGGTGGCTCCTTCCTAGAACAGATCTATCATGACTGCTGTAAAGGTAATGTAGGATAGAGGTTACAATAGAAAAGGCGCCAACAAGCCCATCTTATCAAGAGTTCTGTCTCTCTGGCCACATTCTTTGGATGGCCCTGCAAGGAGTTGCCAGACAATCATTTACAAGGGAAGTCTCCATTTGTAAATGTATCTCCCTCTCTGTATTGGGAAGAGAGGGGATGAGCTCATTTCTAGAGACTTATCAATGTGGAAGGTGAGGCCTTGGGGCTGCATAATAAACCTTACTCTTGTTTACTGTGCTTTAGTGGTAATCTCCTGTAACTGACTCCCCCAACCCCCAAAATCCTCCTTTGTCATTGGCTGAACATGGTATTTAAGATGAGAATTTCTGCTATTGTGTTGAGAAACGCAGTGTCCCTGCTTTCTGCCATGTATACATGTTATTAAACTTGGTATTATTTTCTCCTGCTAACCTGTCTTGTTGATTATTTGGCCAGCCATAAGAACCTTAAGGAAAAGGGCAGAGGGAGATTCTCCCTCTTCCCCCGACACCGGCTTTTGTCAGGCGTTCCCGTATCTCATTATCTGCAGTAGTCTAGGGAGAAGGGCGGTCTTCCAGCCAGAGAAGGCAACTTGCTAGCCAATGTGGCTCCTGGCGACTACACCAAAACTGTCGGGGGAAGAGGGAGGATCTCCCTCTGCCCTTTTCCTTAAGGTTCTTATGGCTGGCCAAATAATTAACAAAACAGGTTAGCAGGAGAAAATAATACCAAGTTTAATAACATGTATACATGGCAGAAAGCAGGGACAATGCGTTTCTCAACACAATAGCAGAAATTCTCGTCTTAAATACCATATTCAGCCAACGACAAAGGAGGATGTTGGGGGTGGGGGGAGTCACAGGAGATTACCACTAAAGCACAGTAAACAAGAGTAACGTTATTATGCAGATTTAAGGCCTCACCTTCCACATTGATAAGCCTCTAGAAATGAGGCCATCCCCCCCTCTTCTCAAAACAGAGAGGGAGATACCTTTACAAATGGAGATTTCCCTTATAAATGTAAATGATTGTCTGGCAACTCCTCCCAGGGCCATCCAGAGAATGTGGCCAGAGAGACAGAACTTCCGATAAGATGGGCTTGTTGGTGCCTTTCCTACTGTAACTTTTATCCTACATTATCTTTACAGTCATCATGATAGATCTGTTCCAGGAAGGATCCACCATGTCAAATTCTTAGGCAGTTAATGGGGGAGGTCAAATGTCCTTCAGAGAAAACAATCAAGGTAAAGAGATATAGTTTAGGATGGTCAAATCTTGATCTCCCACAAGAGCTATGACCAGAGAAGATAAAACAGCAGAAGAGGAAACAAGTCATCCAAATTAAAGATCTAAGACATGCTCCCAGTCTTAAGTGGTGCTGCCTCACCCCTTAGGTCTTAAAATAGTCCCAAATTCAAAGTGCAGGAAGCCAGAGGCCGCAGGAAGCTTCCCATAGAGCAAGCAGGACCCTGCAAATAGCTGAGAGTACTACAGACATTTCTCTACAGCCACTCATTTTTCATCCATTTCTCGACTGTTTGTTTCCTGCGACCTGCCCCGCGTTGTACGCGGTGCTGGAGAGTCTGTGTGTAAGGTCTCTGCTCTCACAGGGCTTATATTTGAGCAGGACAAACAAGCAATCAACAAGGAAGCAAGTGAACGGGGTCGGTGTGTTCCTGTAAGAGAAGGGGCTGGTGTGGCCGGAGCATAGAAGGGACCTGGGAGACAGAGGCTGTGGGCTCAGAGCCACTCCCCAGGCCTGACACCTGCCACATCTGCCGTGGGCTCACAGGTTGATCCTCTGTCCTCTCTCCGTTGCTTCCTCCAGGCTTCCTACCCTTTTACATCCATGTCCCCTGACACCTTCCCGGAGTTTCGTGAGGTCAGTTCACCCCCTAGTGGAGACACCACCATCATCACAGCCACAGTGTTGAAGGGGACTTTCCTTCTCTCCTAGCCCAGGAGTACACAGTTTAAGTGTGCTGGAGCTCAGATGCAATATGCCAGCTTCACGGATAAAGAGGAGGTTATAAAACGAACCAGTGGGAGGAGGGGGCCCTGCCTGAGCAGAGACCAGGGACCAGGGACCAGAAGGCCCCAGACCTAGTAGCGCAACACAGCTAAGCAGGCTTGGCGGAGGGAACACATGGAGGGAAAAGAGCACGTCAGCCAGGCAGGCGCACCTGGGGCAGGTGGACGGCGGCTTTGTGGAGAAGAGGCAGCTCTGGGCATCAAAAGCCTCCTCCTTCCCACCTGGGCCCCGAGGGATTTTGTCACAGGACAGGTTATGACCACAGGAGAGAGGTCTGCTCCCAGGGTGTAGAAACACACACGAAGGAGGCCTGCCTGGATTGCCATGTGGTGCCACACGGGCCCAAGGCACACTGCCCCCAGGCCTCACTAGTGAAGAGCAGATCGTCTTCCATCAGAACACGTGTTTCCATCATGGGAAAACGATGCGTCGGGAAGCACTGGCAGGGCAGGCTGCAAGGAGCGGGGCTTGGAGCCACGTGGGAGCCACGAGGGAACCAGCCGCCACTCCTAGCAATTGCAATTGGGTTTTTGATTTTTATTTCAGTGTTGACTCTGCAGGCTTGAACCTGCTGGGAGAGTCCCATCCTTTGGCAAGTTCTTCTCAAAAGAACTCTCTCCTCTCACCTTTGCCCAGAACACCTGTCTTAGATCTGCATCCTGGACCAGGGGAGGCAGAATGGGGCTGCTGCTGGAAGCATTAGGGGTGAGTGGAACCTGACGTATTTTTCTGGGTCAGACAGATGCTTCCTTTGTCCCTAGGCTTGATTGTGAGCCTCCCATTGTTCAGAAGTTTGTTTTTTAATTTTAGTTAATAGACTTTATGTTTTAGAGCAGTTTTAGGGTTCACAGCCAAACTAAGCAGCAAGTACAGAGTTCCCATATGCCTCTGCCCCCTACCCATAGCCTTCTCCAGTTATCGACATCACCACCAGAGTGGTACGTTTGTTACAACTGATGAACCGACATCGACACATCATTGTCACCAGAATCCATCATTTACACTAGAATTCACTCCTGGTGTTGTACATTCTGTGGGTTTGGACAAATGTATGTACCCATCATGTAGTACCACATAGAATAGTTTCATTGCCCTAAAAATCCTCTGTGCTCCACCTCTTCATCCCTCTCTCCCCCTAACTCCAGGCAGCCACTGATTTTTTTTTACCATCTCCATAGTTTTGCTTTTTCCAAAATGTCATGTAGTTGGAATCATACGTTGCGTATCCTTTACAAATTCCCTTCTTTCACTTAGTAACATGCATTGAAAGTTCCTCCATGTCTTTCTGTGGCTTGGTGGCTCATTTCTTATTAGCACTGGATAATATTCCATTGTCTGAGTGTACCACAGTTTATTTATCCATTCAACTACTGCAGGACATCTCGGTTGCTTCCAAGTTTTGGCAGTTATGAAGAAAGCTGCTATAAACATCTGCAGGTTTTATGTGTGGACATAAGTTTTCTTTCCAGATAATTTTAAGTGTTTTTACTCTTTGTGGATTTTCAGCTAAACACACTTCAAGTAATTTTTATTGATGAGAAAACTGTGGCTGACAAATGTTTACCCCTTTCGCCACCCAAATCTAGGATAGGGACCAGGCTTGGGGCTCCAGACCACCTAGCCAGCCAGGACAAGACTTTGCTGATGCCACTAGAAGGATGCACTGTGGCCGCTGTGGTGGGAACCAGCACAAGGGCTTCAGGAGGCGGGCAGCCCAGTTTCAACCCACTGTTCTCACATTAGTCACTGTGTGTCACTGAACAAGGAAAGCTGCCCCTCTGAGCTTCAGTTTCTTCCTCTAAAAGGAGGGGTAGCAACGGTGACTAAGGCACCGTCCGAATTCCCTGGGATGATGCTGTGAAGCTTTAGCCCAGCGCCGGGCACAGAACCAGTGCTGGCTGCACAGGGACAGGTATGTGACCAAGACTAAAAGTAGAAACTAATGTGACAAGCCTTGAATTCAGCAGCCGTATGTTGAGAGGATTTTCTTGAAACTTCCGTCCACTTTGATCTTAATATAAGAGAGTGTTACTGCACCAGGTCCGTTTTTGCCCCCCAGCACTGAAAACCAAACACCAAGACAACGAGATTGCAGCAGAGAGAGAGGGTTTATTAATCACAAGCAGTCAAGTGAGGAAACGGGAGAATGAATCTCAAATCGACTTCCCCGAAAATAGGGACTCAAGGATATTGATGGGTGAGGGGGCAAGGTGGTCCGAAATGATTGGAGGTGAGGGGAGATGAGGTAATTGATGATCTGCACAAGTGTAATCAGGCTTCATGCCTCTTCATAGGAGGTATGTTTACAGAATGACAGCATTAGCATGCCCTGAGGGTGGAGTTTTAACTTCTTAATGTCAAAAGGTCACTTATGCGACATATGTCTGCGTGGGCCCAGTTGATAGGTTAGTGGTCTCAACTGGCCTGAAGTGGACAAGGCGTTCCAATTCCTGAAAAAAATAGCTCAAACACCCGTTACCATTGTGACCCAGGCTCCAGGGAGATGTTATTTATAGGAACCTCGTGGGAGTCAGATAGCGCATTGCCTAAACGGAGTAGTTAACAATGGGTAAGTTTATCATGCAGAGTTAAGTCCTTGCCTTCCATTCGGATAAGTTTTAGGTAAGGCCTTCCCCGACCTTCTTCCTGACAGGGAAGAAGATACCTTTACAAATGGAGATTTCCTTTACAAATGTGAATGTCTCTTACAAAGGGTACCCAGAACCAAGAATGGGCTTAGCAAGGACCCTCCCAGATGCCTGGAGATGTCTATGGTAATGGCCTGTTCTGGGGGCAGGCGACCCATCCCAAACACTTTTGGTTAGTTAGGGGGGTGGGGGTCAAAGTGTCTTTCAGGCAGAGACATATTTTGCAGTGGCCAATTCCGATCCCTCATAGTTACTAGCTGCTTAATCATCAATGGCTAACTGTTTTCCAGTTTCATGAGCAGCTCATAGTCTTTCATATCGACCCCACCTTTCTCAATTTCCATCATTAAATGTCAGTGCAATTAATTTATGAGGGAAATGACAAGGATAATAAGCCTGAAAGTAGCTTAAAAAGTTGAAGATTCTTGATTGTCGGGATTTCTGAGGAAATTTGTGTCCTACGTATATGATTTATTAACCTCCTCTTCTTTGGAGTTTCTAGAACTCATTCTTTATGCTCAGTATCAGTGCAAGGGCCTTGATGATGCAGCACGTTTTTAACCCTGGGTGTCGTTTCAGACTTTGTGTCCCAGATCTAATGACTTGTCAGAAGACAGCGTGATAGTAAAGGCACAAGACAGACAGGCCAGCCGGTTGTTCACAGAGCCGGGGCAGCCTGTGAACAGGTGGGAGACAGGCGTCCCACAGGCTCTCTCATACTGCCCACAGCACCTATGACCTCTCCTAGTGGCGACGCCCGGAAACAGAGTGTGAGCTTTCCAGCCTTGCAAAGTCACTCTCACAACCAGGAGGGAGCGCTGCAGGAGGCAGCAGAGAGGGGCGGCCGCTGACCCACCAGCCAGCGGGGCTGTTAGGGGACCTGAAAGGGCCAGGAAGAGCCATGCACCAAGCAGAGGGCTGAGTCAGCAGGCCCCATGACCACCTTCTAGAAGTGGAGATGGCCCCAGGCTGCCGCAGAGATGGAGGGACAGGAGTCTTGGTCCTGAGAAGGTAGAGATGGGCCGGCGGCTCATGCAGAGGCCGTAGGCTCGGAGCTCCTGGGCTGAAGCGGCATCTCCCCACTTACTAGCTCTGTGACTTGAACAAGAGGCTTATTTTCTGAACACCCATTTCTTCACCTATCAAAGGGGATAAATATAGTGTCCTCCTCGGGGCTGATCTGAGAACTGAACTAGTAATAAATGTAAAATGCTCACACAGCAAGCACCCAACAGATGTTAGCCACTGTGATTGTCCTTACAGACCAGACAATGGCAGGCTAACGACAGAAATAACAGTGGCTGTATTCTTCTAGTGGTGCCATCACGGTTAACCTGCACAACTCCAGAGCAGGGGGACATTGTTAGTGGTCCCCATTTCACACAGGGGGAAACTGAGGCTCAAGGACATCTGTTATCATATATGCTGCTGGTATTTATTGAGTGCCTACTATGTGTCATGTATTAGTTCATTCAATCCCCACAACAGCCATAGGAATACCATGATTATCCCCATTTTACAGATAGGAAACAGGCACAGAGAGGTTAAGTAACTTACTCAAAGGTCACATAGGCAGTAAGATGCAGACAGTAGAGTTGAACCCAAGTCCACCCAGCTCCAAGAGTCATGCTTCTTCAACTCAGCTCTGCTTCCCAGGTTTTAAGGCTAATTTGTGTCTGAAAAACCTCCCTCACAGCCCCAAGTAAGAAGAAACATTTGTCCAGAGAGGTCCTGTGGAAGCCTGCACGGATGGGTCTGGGGTGCTGGGATGAGCATCCCCCACAGGGTCCCACAGCTCAATGCAGCCATGTAACCAAACACGAAATGTGCCAACAGGGAGCCAACCTGCCATTTCCATGGCCTTGTATGTCACCGCATATGCAGGCAAAACTCCAACCCCACCCAGAGTCTTGTGGACCTTCAGGGGGTGTGGCTGAGTGTTTACAAAGGACTCAAGCGTGTCGGTCGCCAGGCTGATTCCTTCCAGCAGAACCATCTGTGATCTCCGGAAAGTGGATGACAGGCTGAAGACAGATGGGCTTGGGCCGGGGCTGGCTCTGACCTCAACACCACCAGGCACTTCCTCCCCACCTGTGGTAGCACCTCAGCCCCGGGGACCACCCAGGGCAGCAGACACACAGGCAAAAGCTCTGAGGATGAACCCCTGAAGCCACAGGCCATTCTCTGAGTCATCAGCTTTGACGGAGAGGGAGGGAAGGCAAAACCCATGCCAGGAGTGAAAGGATTTACTGGCTCCTTCCTGACGCCACAAGGTCATCTAAGCAGAGAGCCAGGGACTCACCAGAGTTGCAAGGACCACAGGCCACTCAGCTGCCTAGTGTCACTCTTGATGAGGTCTTTGCTTAACTGGGCTGCTCCTACACTTCACTTGGGCCTGTGGCCTCCACGGCCTCTCCAGTGAGGAACTGATCTTAGAGACCCTAGAGAGCTCGGTTGAGGGAGGATTAAGCGCTCAGTCTAGAGAACTGAGCCTCCATCCTGTCCAGGGCCCCCTTTTGACTGCTGACACTTAGAAAGCCTTTCACCCTTTGCTCTTGGCGTAAACAGGCTCCTCTCTGGTGTGTGCCCCACAGGGACTCAGCCTGTGCTAACTTCCAAGCTAGTTTTCAACAGTCTTCCTGGGTCTAGCTTCCCAAACTCCTGGAAGCTTTCATGGAGATAGAGGGGCCTAGAGCTGCTAAAGGCTGCCCCTGTTCGAGGACCCATTCCATCGAGGGGAGCCCTGCTCTAGACCCCGTAAGACTTGTGGTCTAGTTCTTACCAGGACTGTTGGAATCAGCTTCAGCCTGTGCTTTCTGGGCACTTAGGACAGGACAGTTCTTGAGTCACGTCCTGGTCTCCTAAACTGGCTCCCTTTCACAAAGACACCTGGCTTCTCGACTGAAGCTCTGGAGAGGGATGGGCTGGGTCTGCCCTGCCCTGCATCCCCCCTCCTACACTTAGCACCGTGCCTGGCCCAGAACAATGCCCAGAAAATCTTTGCTGACTGATTGCATGATGTACGGGGTCGACGGACCCTCTGCAGTGTGAAAAGCTCCAGATGCGTGTGCAACTCTCCTGCAAGCCTATGTTATGCAGCCGGGGTGGCCAAGCACGGTTGTTAACAACACCAGTAAGTCCCACAAGACGGTTCTGAAATAACCGTCAAGATGTCAAGCTCAACCCTGCGTGGACGACATGGTTTAAGGAGGAGCCCATTGACGTGATACTCATGTCAGAGAGACTGCAACCAGCTGTTCCTGGGAAAGGAGAAGCAGCACGCCAGAAAGCAGAGTAGGAAGAAGTATTTTAATAGCTCAAACTCAAAGTCACTGTGCTCCCAGTTCTGAAGAGATTCCTAAAAGATGGAATGTGGGCCATTTTGGAAGCCAACGTTCACCCTCCTGTGGTCTCTGGCATCTACCTCCTCGGGGTGCTGACTCGAAGGAAAGCCTAAACACACCCAGTACCACACACCAGATTCTGTTGGCCAGGGTGTTTTTGCTGAACAAGCAACATGGCAGTCAAAAGTCTTGGGTGTCCTGTGCCACTGGCCTAGAGTCATCACGCATCATCCACTGGAGAGTCTTTGAGGGAAACATGAAGTCCAGCTCATGCCTCTGCCTACAGGTCGATTTCTTCAGGAATCACCGTAATCATAATGTCTTCATTGCCCCTGGGGACAGCCATGTTCAGGGTGCTTTCCTTTTTAATGACGTTGCTGATGTCATTGGCAGAGACCACTGACAGTCCATTGATGCTGATTATGACATCATTTTCCTTGAGTCCACCACTGCAACACAAAGGAAAACAGAATTGTCACATTTCCATTCTTCTTGGTCTAACTGCCATGAAAAGTGATCAACTTTACATTGACAGAGGCACAGTTTAGAACCTAAAAGCCCAGAGCAAAGAGGGTGGGGTGGTGATGAACTTGTGTGAGAACGGCTTGAGCCACCAATGGGTTGCATTATTTGCTTTTGAAATTTTTAGGCCAAATCATTAATCATGTCCGTTACAGAAATGCCTACCAGCACTTGGATGATCTTAGCATAGACTGACCCCAATGGAGGCAAGGATGTACCACATACCATCCACCATGTACCATGACCATGGCCTACTTGCTTTTAATGGGTGTCACAACTCAGCGAGCAGTTCCTACAGGGGTGGGCAGAATGCTTCTATCACAAGACACTTCCTTGTGTTATTGTTTCTGTAACTTTAGTTCTGATGTATGACAGCATCAAATAAGAGTCTATGGTCCAGAATCCCAGCCTGAGCATCACGGTGGGGTGAGCTTTCCCATAATCTCTTTCCCCAATAAGATACAACAAAGGGACATTCACAGACAACAAAGGACACTCACACAGCACAAAGGGACATCGGAGAGACCCACACTGCCACACATCTGAGAGAGGACATGCTGGGGCCCCTGGAGGAAGTGAGGAGAGGTAAGGAGAAATCCTCCCCCTCCTCATCAGATCAGCGATTCGGGTCTGCATCGCTCCCAGAGAGGGGAGAGGGGTGGCCCTCTGTGGGGAAACCATAGCTCTTTAACCTCTCTCAGCCAGTGGGAAACTCCCACACAGAGGACACAGAACTGCTGCAGGGGTGCAATCAACATTTGAGCACCCCAGGAGAGAGGATAATGAGGGACAAGTGAGAAGTCCGCACACGCAGGGACCGGGCGGGCAAAAGAGAGAGCCCCTTGCCCCTGCATGCCCAACGCTGTAGCTCAGCTGACCAGTCAGAGTTGCCGCAGAACACAGGCAGCCACGGAGCACAGGCAGCTGCAGAGTGCAGGCCTCTCAGATTACACAGCCCTTGACCCCCACCCGGTGGCAGCAGGAAACTGCAACCAGATATTTCCAGGTTGATGAAAAACAAGGTGAATACAGCAAGCACGATGTAAAAGTACATTAAATCACCAGACCAGAAGGAAAATGACAAGCACCCAGAAATCAACCCTGAAGGCACAGAAATTCATAATCTAAACGACAGAGAATTCAAAATAGCTATCATAAAAAAGCTCAACGAAATACAAGAAAACACAGACAAACAATTCAGCAAGATAAGGAATTTCTTCACAAAGGATATTGAAATTATAAAGAAAAACCAATCAGTATTGATGGAGATGAGAAACAATGGAGGAGTTAAAGGAAAATCTGGACTCTTTCAAGAACAAAGCTGACAATATGGAGGAAAGAATTAGCATTATTGAGGATAGGAATACAGATATGCTCCAGATGGAGAAGGAGAGAGAACTAAGACTAAAAACAAATGAAGAAAGTCTCCAAGAAATATCCTTCTCTATTAGGAAATGTAACATAAGAATTATAGGTATTCCTGAGGGAGAAGGGAGGGAAAGAGAAACAGAGAGCCTATTCAAGGCAATAATAGTTGAGAACCTCCCAAATCTGGGGAAGGAGCAGGAAATACCAGTAAGTGATGCCAATAGGTCACCTAAATATGTCAACAGGCAAACGCCCTCTTCAAGACATACAGTAGTAAAGCTGGGAAAAGTCAATGACAAAGAAACAATATTAAGGGCAGCTAGACAAAAACAAAAAATAACGTACAATGGAATTCCCATCAGGGTCTCAGAGGATTTCTCAACAGAAACTTACAGGCTAGGAGAGACTGGAATGATATATTCAAAATCCTGAAAGACAAAAACTTTCAGCTAAGAATACTCTATCCAGTGAAAATATCTTTCAAATATAAGGGAGAAATAATAACTTTCCCAGATAAACAAAAGCTAAGAGAGTTCATGGCTACGAGACCCCCACTACAAGAAATACTCAAGAAGGCCCTCATGCCTGAAAAAAAGAAGAGAAAGGAAATAACAGAGCTTGGAGCAAGGAGAAAATTAGGTAGACAAAATCAGAAAAATAGTATATCTTTCAGAATAGGTTAGCAACCACTTAAATACCAAATACCAAAAATAAATATAACCTCATCACTTTAAACACACACCCACAACACAAGATGAAATAAGTTGTGACAAGAATAACTTAGAAGGAGAAGAGGAAAGAAATTGAATTGACTTAATCTAAGGAAATAAGAGGCCATCAGATAATGGACTATCTTATACACAAGATTTTTTATAGAAACCTCAAGATAACCACTAAACAAATAATCAGAACAAAAGTACATATGATAAATAAAGAGAAAACTAAAAGAGTCATAAGACAGAACAACCAAACTGAATTGGCAGTCTGAAACACACAGGACAAGAAACAAAGGAAATGCAAACGAACCATAAAATAAGTGATAAAACAGCACCATTAAGCCCTCATATATCAATAATTACTCTAAATGTAAATGGATTGAACTCTCCAATCAAAAGACACAGAGTGGCAGGATGGATTAAAAAGCAAGACCCAACAATATGCTGCCTCCAGGAAACACATCTCAGCTCTAAAGGTAAGCACAGGCTCAGAGTGAAAGGATGGAAGACAAATCCAAGCCAATGGCACACAAAAGAAAGCAGGTGTTGCCATACTCACATCACACAAAGTAGACTTCAAGATGAAACAGGTTATAAGAGACAAAGAGGGGCAATATATAATGATAAAAGGGACACTCCACCAAGAAGATATATCAATTATAAACATATATGCACCCAACATGGGAGCACTAAAGTACATAAAGTAACTATTAACAAACCTAAAAGGAGATATTAACAACAACACAATAATAGTAGGGGATCTTAGTACCCCCTTACATCAATGGATAGATCATCCAGACAAAAAGTCAACAAGGAAACAGTGGACTTAAATGAAAAACTGGACGAGATGGACCTAGTAGACATATACAGAGCACTCCATCTAAAAACAGCTGACTACACATTCTTCTCAAGCACGCATGGAACATTCTCAAAGATAGACAATATGCTGGGAAACAAGGTAAGCCTCAATAAATTTAAGAAGATTGAAATCATCTCAAGCATCTTTTCTGACCACAATGCTATGAAACTGGAAATCAACTATAAGAAAAAAAGTGGGAAAGTGACAAAGATGTGGTGATTAAACAACATGCCACTGAACAACCAATGGATCATTGATGAAATTAGAGGAGAAATCAAAAAATATCTGGAAATAAACGAAAATGAAAATATGCTGTACCAACTCATATGGGATGCAACAAAAGCGGTCCTGAGAGGTAAATTCATAGCAATACAGGCCCATCTTAACAAACAAGAAAAATCCCAAATAAGCAACCTTAAATTATGCCTAACAGAACTAGAAAAAGAACAAACAAAGCCCAAAGTCAGCAGAAGGAGAGAAATAATAAAAATTAAAGTAGAAATAAATGAAATTGAGACCAAAAAAACTGTAGAAAGGATTAATGAAACAAAGAGTTGGTTCTTTGAGAATACAAACAAAATTGACAAAGCCTTAACCAGACTCACTAAGAAAAAAAGAGAAAAGTCTCAAATAAATATAATTAGAAGTGAAAGAGGAGAAATTAAAATGGATACCACGGAAATACAAAGGATTATAAGAGAATACTATATGCCAACAAATTGTACAATCTAGAAGAAATTGATAAATTCTTAGACTCATATAACCTCCCAAAACTGAACCAAGAAGAAATAGAGAATCTGAATAGACAAATCACAAGTAAAGAGATTGAAATAGTAATCAAAAATCTCCCAAAAAATATAAGTCCAGGACCAGATGGCTTCTCTGATGAATTTTACCAAATTTTCAAAGAAGATTTAATACCTATCCTTCTCAAACTATTCCAAAAAATAGAGGAAGATGGAACACTTCCTAACACATTATATGACGCCAACATCACCCTGATACCAAAGCCAGACAAAGACAATACAAAGAAGGAAAATTAGAGGCTGATATTGCTGATGAACATAGATGTAAAAATCCTCAACAAAATATTGGAAAACTGAATACAGCAATACATTAAAAAGATCATACACCATGATCAAATGGGATTTATATGAGGCACACAGGGATGGTTCAACATCTGCAAATCAATCAATGTGATACACTACATCAACAAAATGAGGAATAAAAACCACATGATCATCTCAATAGATGCAGAGAAGTCATTTGACAAGATCCAACATCCATTTATGATAAAAACTCTCAACAAAATGGGTATAGAAAGAAAGTACCTTAACGTAATAAAGGCCTTATATGACAAACCCATAGCCAACATCATACTCAATCACAAAAAACTGAAAGCCACCCCTCTGAAAACAGGAACATGACAAGGGTGCCCACTATCACCACTCTTATTCAACGTAGAGTGAATACGAAAACCTCCAGTACCTGGAGGTTTTTGCCAGAGCAATTAGCAAGAAAAAGGAATCCAAATAGGCAACAAAGAAGTGAAAATCTCACTATTTGCAGACGATATGATTTTATATATAGAAAACCTTAAAGAATCCATTGGAAAACTATTAGAAATAATCGACAACTATAGCAAAGTTGCAGGGTACAAAATCAAACTACAAAAATCAGTTGCATAACTGTATGCTAATAACGAACTAACAGAAAGAGAGCTCCAAAAGATAATACCATTTACAATTGCATCAAAAAGAATAAAATATCTAGGAATAAATCTTACTAAGGACGTGAAAGACCTATACAATGAGAACTACAAGACATTATTGAAAGAAATCGATGATGACATAAAGAAATGGAAAGATATCCCATGCACATGGATTGGAAGAATAAACATAGTTAAAATGTCTATATTACCTAAAGCAATTACAGATTCAGTGCAATCCCAATCAGAATCCTAATGACGTTCTTCACAGAAATAGAA
Organism: Diceros bicornis minor; assembly: GCF_020826845.1. Lineage (NCBI taxonomy): Eukaryota > Metazoa > Chordata > Mammalia > Perissodactyla > Rhinocerotidae > Diceros > Diceros bicornis. The sequence goes on along the minus strand of NC_080745.1, from coordinate 85,376,402 downwards.
CAAAGAATACTAAAATTCATATGGGGCAACAAAAGACCCCAAATAGCTAAAGCAATCCTAAGAAAAAAGAACAAAGCTGGAGGCATCACAATCCCTGACTTCAAAACATAATACAAGGCAATAGTAATCAAAACAGCATGGTATTGGTACAAAAACAGACACACAGATCAATGGAACAGAATTGAAAGACCAGAAATAAAACCACACATATACGGACAGCTAATCTTCGACAAAGGAACTAAGAACATACAATGGAGAAAGGAAAGTCTCTTCAATAAATGGTGGTGGGAAAACTGGACAGCCACATGCAAAAGAATGAAAGTGGACCATCTGGTATTGCCATTCACAAAAATTAACTCAAAATGGATCACAGACCTGAAGGTGAGACCTCAAACTATAAAACTCATAGAAGAAAATATAGGCAATACACTATTTGACATTGGTTATAAAGGAATCTTTTTGGATGCCGTATCTACTCGGACTAGGGAGACTAAAGAAAAAATAAGCAAGTGGGACTTCATCAGATTAAAGAGCTTCTATAAGACAAATGAAACCAGGATCAAAGTGAATAGACAACTTAACACCTGGGAGAAAATATTTGCAAAACATATATCCAACAAGAGGTTAATCTCCATAATATATAAAGAATTGACACAACTGAACAACAAAAAAAACAAACAAACAAATCAAAAAATGGGCAGAGGAAATGAACAGACACTTCTCCAAAGAAGATATACAGATGGCCATTAGGCATATGAAAAGATGTTCAACGTCACTAATCATCAGGGGAATGCAAATTAAAACAACACTAAGATATCACCTCACGCCCATTAGAATGGCTATAATCACCAAGACAAAAAACAACAAATGTTGGAGAGGATGTGGAGAAACGGGAACTCTCATACACAGCTGGTGGGAATGCAAACTGGTGCAGCCCCTATGGAAAACAATATGGAGATTCCTCAAAAAATTAAAAATAGAAATACTCTATGATCCAGCTATCCCACTACTGGGAGTCTATCCAACGAACCCGAAATCAACAATCCAAAGAGGCTTATGCACCGCTATGTTCATTGCAGCATTATTCACTATAACCAAGAAGTGGAAGCAACCTAAGTGTCCCTCGACTGATGATTTGATCAAGAAGATGTGGTATATATATACCATGGAATACTACTCAGCCATAAAAGAAGACAAAATCGTCCCATTTGCAACAACATGGATGGACCTGGAGGGTATTACGTTAAGCAAAATAAGCCAGAAAGAGAAAGACAAACACCGCGTGATCTCACTCATACATGGTGTATAAACCAACATGTGGACAGAGAAAACTGTATGTGGTTACCAGGGGTAAGGGGGGTGTGGGGTGGGCACAAGGGGTGAAGGGAGACATGTATATGGTGATTGACAAGCAAAAATGTATAACCAAAATCTCACAATGTTAGACATCAATTAAAAAAAAGAAAGATGCTATGGTCCAAGCAAAGAAGTCAGCCAACTTTTCCCCTAAAGGGCCTGATAGGAAACATTTTAGGCTTTGCAAGCCACGCTGTCTCTGTCACAGTTACTCAACTCTGCCATTGTAGCCCAAAAGCCACCACAGACAGACAACATGTCATCTAATATTTATTGGCTGTGCTCCAGTAAAACTTCATTTATGGACACTGAAGTTTGAATTTCATATAATTTTCGTATGTCATAAAATACTATTCTTATTTTAAATTTTTTCAAACATTTAAAAATGCAAAATCTATTCTTAGCTCATGTCGTACAAAAGCAGGCCGCAAGCCAGAGCTGGCCCCCAGTGTTACACTTCTCTCGGGATATCATGTCAATACAGGTAACAAACCCTGATTGTTGGTTGAGCTACTTCTTTTCATGTTCCTTTGATGTTACCTGGGTTATTTTTCCAGAGGTGTGGATGGGTGTGGCCTAACTGATAGATATAATTAGAGAAGGCTTCGGGAGGAGATGCGTCCTGATGCCTAGGATGGGACCCCTGCCCGAGGTCTCAGGGACACTGCTCCTTAAACCTTCTTTCCCCAGCCAGGCCTGTGCCGGAGACTCATAATAGGTCCAATATTGCTCCTTCCATCTGGATGACCCCCTGTGAAGCCAGGACTTTTGAAGACAGGAAACACCCTTTGGTTGATGTGTCCTGAGCTGAACCAGGTTGGAAGGCCTGACTGGCAGGACTGACCAACAACGTCCGACCAGTTTACAAGGATTGTCACAATCACCTGAGCCAATGTAAACACACCGCCCCTCCCTGCCACCCCCAGGAACCACAAAAATATTAGGAGAAGGGAAAACGATTCCAACTCACGCTTCTGCTGGGGTATCAGGAATTACTTCAATGATATACGCCCCTGACAGCACGTCTGGGAAGTCTCGGTGGCGATCCTTCAGCTCTTTGGCTTTGCTGAGTGAGAGGAAAAGCACCCGGGTTAGCATGAGGTCTCAACGGGCCTCCTCTGCTGAGACTCAGCTCTCACCCAGCTTCTCCTCCTGTCCCTGATGCTAATGTCACTTCCTCCAGGAGTTTTGATTCTGCTTTAAATTGCCTGTCTGCTAGGGTCAAAGATTTACTGAGTAGCAGCAAGGGAAGTGCTTTATCATTATTACTATTAATTTTATTAATTAAGTGATAGTAGCTACTACTTAAGGAGTCAATACAGTACAGTCACGCATCGCTTAATGATGGGGATACATTCTAAGACAGGCATCGTTAGGCTATTTGGTCATTGTGCGAACATCATAGAGCATCCTTACACACACCTAGATGGTACAGCCTACAACACACCTGGGCTAAATGGTACTAATCTCCTGGGACCACCATTATGTACGTGGTTCCTCATTGACCGAAACATTGTTACACAGCACATGACCATATAGCAGATGGCCTGTTTGGAGCACGAGCTCTGCCACTGTCTAACTGTGTGATCTTGGGCAGTTGCTTAGCCTCTCTGTGCCTTAGTTTTCTCACCTGCAAAATAGGGATAATGACAAGACTCTATGACGGGGGTTGATGTGAGGATTACATGAGATCCTGCAGGTACGGCACCTGGGCCAGTGCCTGGCACAGAGGAAGCAGGTGAGAAATAGCAGCTAGCGTCACTGTGGCTGGTGACCATTGTCACCACCCACTGAGCCAAGCCTTGACACATGTTAACTCACTCGGTCCTCACCACACACCAATATGCCTGCACTCTTATCCTCATCCTAGGGAGGAGGAAACTGAGGCACCAGAGGTCAAGTCCTTCCCAAGGTCACAAGCCAGGAAGTAGCAGAGCTAGGACAAGAACCCGGGAAGCCGGACCCCAGGGCCCATATTCCCTCCCTGCACCCCCGTCTTCCACAGTTCTCAGACAAGGAGCTGATGCACATTTTAGTCTTGGCAAATCAGTCCACATTCTGGAGTGCTAAGAAAGGAACCACCATTCTTTATATGTATCTAAACTATGGTAATGTGTTCACAATTAATTAGTAGTTAATTAAGTATGATAATTAATATACGAATATCTATATTAATAGGTTCTGCCCTTTGCCGACCTTACCTACAACAGTTTCAACCATGCCCTTGGTTACCAGGACTCGTGCGATTACACCATATTTTTTCATCAAGGTTAAAACACCAGTGTGTTAGGAGCCTGGCAGCCACAACTTCCATCAGCTCAGGGAAAACAAGCCCATCAGTCATGCTGGGCCTGACCCGCATTCCGGGAGCCACAGCCCACACGCGGCAGAGCTAATGAAGGGCAGGGCGCTCTGGGGCCAAGGGAGGTGCTTGGGGCACTCCTGGAATGTGGGTTTCAACAGAACAAGTGGTGAAAGGAAGGCATGAGGGAGAGTGACCAACACCACCTGCTGCTCAGGCCTGCCTTAAAGAGGAGGGCAGAACCTTCTAGAAGGAAGGACCTGCTCAGAACACAAAAACAAAAATGAAAGATAAAATAAGAGGCCAAGGCTAACGGCCCCTCCTCTCTTTCCTAATGTTACTTAATTTTAACCAGAAACTGAGATGTCTTAAGGCAGTGTAAGTTTTCCCTTTCAGGGGAGCCAGTGAGAGCCTCCTGAAGTTCAGGTGTATTTAAATTTAAGACAGACACAGACGTCCTGGTACCCACTTGGATGTGAGCGACATCATTCGGATGCCAATGTACTTCTTCTTGGTGATGGCTTTGCCTGGTGGGACAACAAAATGACAACAGAAGGTCAGCCCAGTTGGCAGCTGTGCCGGGGACACCAGGAGCCATGAGGTCCAGTCCCCAGTTTGCAGTGTAGAGTCAGGGCCATGGGGGTTGCACTAAAGTGGTCCAAAGCCTGGCTCAGACCCCTACCTGCCATGGGACCTTGGGAGACTCCTGTCATTTCAGTCAGTGGCCAGACACCTAGGAGTGGGCCTAGATTCTTCTTTGCCTCATCTTGACATCTGATGAGGGTTCCATCCCTTATACAAATCTGGAATGTCTCCCCTTCTCTCCACCCTGGTCTGGATGACCAAGAGAGCCCCTCAACTAGCCTCCCAACTTCCACCCACTCTCCTCCCAGCCACGAGAGTGACCTTTCAAAGACATCATGAGCTTCCCTGTTCTCAATGTGGTTAAAATGCGACCCCAGCCCCTCACCACGGCCTCCTGTGACCCTGGCTGACTTCTCTCCACACCCATCTGTGACTGCGCACGTTCACAGCAATCCAGCTGCACGGCCCACTTGTGGGTCCTGTGCTCACTACGCTACGCCCACAGCAGAGGCCTGGAATCTGCTGTCCTCTGTCCAGCATGCTCTCCCCCCACATCCCAGCCTGCTGGCTCCTTCTCCTTCAGGTCTCGGCCGGGGAGGCATTTCCCGGCCGCGCTGTCTCCACAGGCCACCCCTCCCGTCACTCCCCAGCCCACCATCCTGCTTCATTTTCTGGAAAGCACTTGTTGCTATCTGAAACTACCTTATATGTTTGTTGACCATCACCCTTCCCCCTCGCCCAGGTAGAACATAAACATCACACCTGCAAGGGACCCTGTTGAGCCACGGAACCCCCAACCTGACCCCGAGCAGACAGGTCAAGAAACATTTGTGGAATAAATGATCTCCCTGAATCTCAGTTTTCTCATGAGTAAAATGGGACTAATAATTCCCACCCAAGAGCGCAAAGGAATTAAATGATACAAATAAATAAGGAAGTGAAATGATGTATAGAAATCACCCAGGATCGTGCCTGGTACAGATTAGATTAAACCGTATGAAACGTTCATGATCATAGGTCAAAAATGGTCAAACATCTCTGAGCTGATACCAGGGCCTTAATGACGTGACGTGCATTCTCTCTGCCTTCCGGATCTGACAGGCTTGGCTGATCCTCAGGTCTGTCTTTTTCCTGCCCCCAAGGTCCCAAGGAGCAGCGAAGCCTCAGGCCTGAATCCCCTGGGCTATCTGGGCCTTGCTTTACCTTTGGCTTGTCGGTCATGGGACTCCGTTAGGAACTTTTTAATCTTATCCGATGGGATTGCAAAAGAGATTCCAGCTGTCACTTTCAGGGTGTTAATTCCAATCACTTCACCATCTTGAAAAGCAAGATGGAGACAGCTTACTGAATCCCCGAAGGTTTGACCTGAAGACATGCACCAAAAGAGAACGGAGAATGTGTATGGGAGAAATCTCTGAGCTACTTCAGAGAGCGAGAGGGGTGGGGGGAGACGGGGGGAGGGGGTTCTGGGGTCACAGAGGGGAGGCAATACTTAGGCAGCGTAAGCCACGCTCAGCAATGGAAGAATCGACACCCACTCCAGACTGTACTCAGTGATCAACACGCGGTAAGCACGGCATCAAACAGGTTGTTTCAAAATGCTCATTTGCACCTTGATTCACAGGGAATACATTTCCAAAACCTCTGAGTCCTTTAGGGGGCCATCCACACCTTCCTGCTTCTCCATCTCCAATGATCTTAAGATTCCTCTGCTGATACCAGGGAGGAACCAGCTTAGTGCCTAGGGCCCCCATGCTTCATTACCAGGAAAAAGCAGTCTCGTCTCAGACAGCAGCGGGGGACGCTGCGGGGGGCTGGGAGAGGCAGAGGGCGCACCACCATGCCTCATTTCCTCTGCTTGTTGCAGGCTAGCTTTAAATCATGGAGGAAGGCAGTCTACAGGGTGTGCTTCAATTCAAGATACTCTCACAGTTTAGGGAATGCTGCACCATAGGAAACAATTCCTGAACAACAGGCTCCCCTCACGCCCTCCCACCATCATTCCGGAGGCTATTATTATATGGCGTGTTCCACTTGGGCTTAGAAAGGAAAACTGCCAGGAGAGTAGACATCACTCCTCACACACTCCCGCAGCACTGAGAATTCAGTCCCGACTCCCAGGGCCCATCCAGGAGGCGCTGCCATCCTGGGCCTTGCTAGAGATGGCCTGATTTCATCTCCTGTAAACAACAGTCGAGCTGGGTGACCCCCGAGCTGCACCCTCGCTCTGACAGTCTGATTCTAAGGCTTCCTTTTTCATGCTTATGTATTTAAACAGACTGAAGTGACATCTCTGTGAGCGGGATAACGCCTCATTCCAGGCAGGTCTTAAGGGAGGGCTCCTGGCCAAGACAAAGACTGTAGACGAGCCAAGCCAGCTCCTTCAGCAGCCTGGAGACGTCCTTTGAAGGAGGTGCCGCTCTGTGACAGGTCAGAACTGCTGACACCTTCAGAATAACGGCCTGCTCCTTTAACTCCTCCTGGGTTGGACCTGAATTCCACTGCATTTACTTGTAACTTTGAAACACAAGTGTCTCCGCTGGCATTACACTTCCAGTGCTCAACTCCAGATGCCTCGCTCTTTCCAGAAAAGACAAGAAGGGTAATTTGCAAGGATGCAGTACATTCACAGATTTCACTTTAAAGGAATTAAATAATGCACTTTGGAAAGTTCATGTGTGAAAAGAAAGCAAAAAAAAAGCATGTACATAGATTTTTAAAAGGCCTTACCAGGTTTACTAATGGGCCTCCGGAGTTTCCATACTGAAACAAAGCAAAAATTACAAAGTTAGGAGTTTGTCGTTACATAGTCCGATCTACTTCCCTGCCTGGCAGGTTCCCAAGTGTAGGTTCTCTCCTGAGATTTGTTCCTGTCAACCTAATACTTTGCTGGAAAAAAAGGACCTTAACAATTTTGAGGAAGTTTTAGATGTGCCATAAATGGGAATGTTTTTCTGCTCCAGAGGCCACCTTTGAATCCCTCAAACACCCAGCAGAACCTCCTTCTCTTGGCAACAGGCTGGCTGCCCGCTTGCTCCAGCATCACGGTATTTCAAATCTGCACAGCCCCCCATCCGTGTGACCCCGATTTTGCTGCCAGGGCTGGAAACCCACAGTTTGTTCTATTTCCATTACTTCTTGCAGATCACAAGAAAGTTTGGGAATAAAACCTGTTAGAGCAGTGAGTGAACAAAACATGTTGTGTTTGCTATTTATTAGACAGATGTAGGGAGAAAAAAACATTGCTTTTGAGAAACGTCAATCCTATAGGGAGACAGCTGCAGTGGAAAAACGTGATTTAAAAAAGATTCCATTTATGAGATTGCGTGGCACAACCCCTGGCCTCGTTAGACTTTGAACAGTGTAGGGGTGACGCTCAGACTGCGGCCCAAGGCGGAGCAGACCCCTCCTGGGGGCCACAGAGCCTGTGCCAGGGTGAGCGTCCCTCCCGCAGGAAGCAGCTCCACTGAGGGGCCGCTGACCCTCGGGGGGTGGGGGCTCCTCCCGGCGGCAGACCTGGGCACAGCTACAGGCCCTTCACAGGAGCCCCTGCAGACGGCTACGGGGGAGGACCAGCCCTCCGCCTCAGCTGCTCTAGGGGTGCAAAGGGAACCCCTTGGACAGCACCTTGAGGAGCCTGCCTCACCCCTGGTTCCTAAGCCCGGCTTTCCTAAACCCGCCCGGCCCTGCAGGCGGGGCTCACGTTGATGATGGCGTCTGTCTGGATGTAGTCCATGTCCGAGTTCCGGAGCCCCAGCTCTTTGCCGCCGCGCTGGGTGGTGCTGACGATCCCGGTAGTGACCGTGTTCTGAAGGGAAAACGGGCTTCCGATGGCGACCACGAACTCTCCCGGCCGCAGCTCCGAGGAGCGGCCAAGCAGCAGGACGGGCAGGTTTCCCTGGAAACACAAGGTTGGCATGGCTGCGTTTGGTTGAGTTCACAGGATGGATAAACGCACAGGTGTCACGGAACGCCCAGCAGTGTTCACCGGGCCTTGGGGGAAACTGAGGTCAGGCCTGTCATCCCTTCCCTGGCCGAGGGCCACACTTCCCTCCCACCCACAACAATCAACACGTCCTGAGCTGTCACAGGGCAAGGCCAAGACAACGTGGGGAAGTTACTGGAGTCTCAGCACACCTTGAAGCTGTCGGCACAGACTCGCTCTGAAACCTTGAGGCCAGGAGACAGAGGGAGACGAATTTAGGATTTGGGGCAAGACTACCTGGGGGTTCGTAGGGAGCGAAGCCCCAAAGAAGGATCCTGAGATCACACACCCCTGTGGTGGAAGGGAAAGAAGGGATCTGCCCCCCTTATCATAGACACATCCACCTGAGTCCCGGAGAACCGGGAGCACTGAATGCGGAAAACAGCACTGACTCAGTTCGGTGCATCTCTGTGCTAAGGCCCCAGCAATTCTGGGGAGGGGCCGGGATGGGCTTGGTGCTCAAGGCATCCAGGCCCCACAGATGCCAAGGTCCAAGAGGTGGGCTCTCTCCTCGCCTGAAAAGGTCTTCCATCAACCAACACCTCTGCTCCCCGGCCGGGCGGGCTGGTTAACCCAACAAGCCTGATCCTCATGCCCTGTGAAGGCCAGGCAGAGCCAGGAGCCCCAAACCACTCTTCACATTAAAACGAGACACAATAAAGCTGGCTCGAGTGCCTGGGGCTGAGGGGAGCTGGGCCTCCATCCCAGAGGGTTCAGGCCCTCCCGCCCCCATGTCCCCCTGGAGCCAAGCAAACCTCCGAGTTCCTTTCACCTTTGTTCCCTGAGTCAAAAGAAGCAGTGCCCTGAGCAATATGGACCACGCCCAGAAGGCAAAGACCTAGCCCAGGCCTCATGCTAACTGCAATTCATGTTTGTCCCCCCCAAAAAAGAAAGAAAGAGGCAAGGGGGCCAGGAGGGTGGGGTGAGTGGAAACCAGCCGTTACTTCAGCATCTCCTCTGCCAGGGATGGAGCAGAGACCAGTGGGTGAGGTGGGGTGATCACTGGGCCCATTTAACAAGTGAAGAAACTGAGGCTCCAAGTGACTGGGAGACTTGAGACAGAGCAGGGATTTAAACCTGGACTGTGGCCCCGAACCCAGACCTTCTCATCCACCTCACAGCACGGCGCCACAAAGACCCCTCCCACCCCAAATAAGGAAGGTGCTGCTGGGCCGAAAGTTCATGGAGGAAGAAGGAATGTTGGAGAAAGGATCTAAGACCTAAAACTGACTTGAAGAGACCACATGAGAAGGAACGCCCCTCAGATCACAGACACTGGGAGGCCCAGGAGAGCGCTGTGGTCAAGAGCTCAGACCCAGGGCCAGGCTGCCTGATTAGGTCCTGGCCTGAGCTTACGACCACTGGGTCCTCAGTGTTCTCGTCTGGAAAAAGGGAATGACGTAGCACACCTATCTCATTGGTTAGTTGTGAGAATTACGTGACTTAAGACCTGAACAGCTCTTCGAATGGCACCTGGCTCATGTTAAGCATCATGTAAGTGGGACATGTAAGCATCATACAAGTGTTAAGGGTTATCGTTATTAGTATCGGGGTCTGTGCAGACCCGATGGAGGAAACCACACCAACGAAACTCCCTCAGGCTAGTCTGTGTCACCCAGCCCTCCACCCAGAGGAAGGCTGGTGGTGCAGGTCTGCCCTGACAGTGACCCTTTGCCCTTGGGGTCTCCTGCGGCCAGAGAGCATGGTGCTGCCCTGAAGTGGGCAGGGCTGCAGCCCCACGCTCCCCGAGCTCATCAGCGTGCAGCAGAACCCCAGCAAGCTCAGCACGGCCCGTTTACCCTGGGCCTGCGCCAGCCGGCCCTGCCAGGAACAACTCCATCCAACAGTCGAGTGGGGGTGGGAGTGGGGCGGGAGTCAGGGCCAGTGGTGTGCACCCGGCCACTCTGGGGGAGGCACGCCGGGGACAGTATCGTTCCTTAAGGGCCAGGGAACGGCCCTCAGGGCTGGGCTTAGGGCTGGGCAAGGGGACAAAGTGGCAAAGGCTCCTGGGGCTGAGGCTGCCTGGCTGCCCAAGATAACAGTTGCTTTTCACCAACTTCAAGGCAAGAAATCAACTTCAAACAGAGAAAGGTGGGCCCAGCCCCATCAGCTCAACCACCAACTGGGAACCACATCAGGAAGCGACATGGCAGGACTCACTGGGAGGTCTTCATCAGCATCTGCTCACCACATCCCTGCCACTCCACCTCCCCACCCTGGGAAGGGGCCCGACCCAGGCGCCCAGGTCTCAGGGGGCTTAGAAGGCAGAGGAGCCTAAAGACAGTGCTCCCTCAAACTCTCCTTTTCCAGGTCTGAGCTCAGGCCCAGAGGACGAGGGAAGGAGGCAAACGCTTTTGGGGGAGCAGACGCTGTGACGACAGAGAGGAGAGACTCTCCCAAGGGGAGGAGAAACCAAGGGCCTGCGAGCCGCTCAGCCTGCCCACTGGGGACTGCCAGGCCTTCCGAGGACGCTGTCTACTGCCAGAGAGCCCAGGTCAGCCTGGCTCCAGCGCAGTGAAGTTGTCCACTCTCAGCTGACCACATGGGCTCAGACAAGTGGACAGCAGTCATACGAGCCTGGAATCTCCCTGAGAACCAGTCCTCACTTGAGCACAAGAGGAGGAAACGCAGGTCACAAGAGCCATGTAGTCAAACCTGCACCAATGGGCGACACCAATTACCACATTAAGTTTTTATTCCCTCAAACATTTCATAGATTACAAAGGACGATCATACCACAGAAAAAAGCAAATAGATTACATATTGGGGGGGCTATAGTATGAAGCCTGAATTTATGTGATGACAATCAATCCAGATGACAAAGCACTTTCATGACCACCTTGGGAGTTAGGGCATATTTCACTCCATTTTACAGATGTGGAAACGGAGGCTCAGTGATGGAGTGACTTCTCACAGCTGATGAGCAGCCTAAGAAGAAAACAGGAGTCTCAACTCTCAGACCTGCCCCTAGTACGTGTTAACCCAGAATTCTAACTGCAGGCAGAAATCTTTGCAGGGGAGTGACATGGGACAGAGATGTGGGCCAGGCCAGATTTACCGTCCTCGTGAAGTCAAAATGCTTTTTGGGAGCCATTTTGGGGGCCGGCTGGCCCCAGGAACATCAGGCCCTCCGGTCAGTTCCAGATCCAAATACAGCTCATTCTCAGCCTGAATCCTCACCTCAGGCCTGTCTGCTTGGCCCAGCTGTACCTCCGCTGGCCAAATTCCTGCTCAGTAATTGAGCATCTTATTCCAAAGCTGTCTAGACACACGCTCCATGGGGGGACCTGGTGGAGACGAAATGCAGATGTGGCTGGAAGCACAAAGCCACGCCTCAGCCTTGACCTGCAGATGCGGAACACGGGGGCCGCCCATTCCCGGTGTAACCCTGCGATGCTGTCCGCAGGCTGGTTCCTGCGCCACCCACATCAAAGCCGTCTCGGGGATCCCGGCTGCAGACACTGTCTGGTCTCCCTCTGAAGTGGCCCCGGTCACAGGCCATCTTAGAGATGCCAGCCCCTCTCCTAACAGCCACTTCCCACATCTCACCATCTCGCTGGACCTCGAGGCACGCCTACGATGTCAAAGCACAGGCATCCCCCCACTTGGCAGAGCAGGAGGAGAGGAGGAAGGACGGGGCGTGCAGCTCCCGTCCTCACGTCAGGTTCTCCAGCCACGGGGGGATGAAAATGCAAGTGGGGCGTGCGCACAAAAGCAGCGAGGTGGCAGAGCTCGCAAGTGGCAAAAGCAAAACTCCGAGGCTCCGAGGCTCCATATCAGAGCCGAGAAGGAGCCCTGGGCCCCACCTGGAGGGCCTGTAGCTCACGTGTGGCCCAAGTCCCTCAAGGACGAGGGACATCCCAAAGTGAGTCCATCGCACTGCCGGTTCTCCGGGTCACGCTCCTGCTCATGAGAGGGAGGAGCCTGGGAGGCCTAGAAAAGAAGGGACATCTGGTTGACATGCACAGCTGCCAGCAGACCGCAAGTGACTCACTGATGCTGAATGACGTCCTCACAGCAGAACCAACAAGAGGGACCTTAAGAAAATCCCCCTAACACCCGACTTGTCAGCCCACGCCACCCAGGCTGATGGAGACACAGCCCAGATGAGGCTGTGAGGAGTCCCGGGTGTGGACTCCAGACTTATCTTGTCTGTGTGAAATCACTGACCCCTAGCCACAGGCGGGATACTAAGTGTGTGGCGGATTTAATCCTGAAACTTGGAAGATGCTGGTGCATCTCAAGATTAAAGAAGGCTCTACCATTCATTTAGATCACAGCAAGCAAACAACCACCAGCAGGCCTGGCAGCACTGGGTCCAGGAAACAGCCGACACGAAAGACAACTTTCTCAACAAGATTCACGGAGCGTCTCCTATGTGCCCAGCACAGTGAACACAGAAGATCAATGAAATCCACCATGCCCCGCAATGACATCCACCACCTGACGGGTGGACACACACACCAGGACACACAGCCGTAGAAAGAGAAAGTCCATCTCCTTCCCCATAGTCAGCTCAGCCTAGAATCTTCCATAAGGGCTAAATATAGATCAACACTAAAAATTATTTCGGTGCATCAGTTAGGGTTTTTTCAGCTACAACTAATACAAAATCCAACCTGAAATGGAATAAATATCCACCTGTTCATGGGCAGGGTGGTGCCAGGGCCGATCACCTCAAATTCTCAAAGGACAACATCGAGAAGGGCTCCTTCCTTCTTTCTGTCTGATCAACTTCAGCCTGTTCTCACGGTCATGAGACGGCCACAGCCCTTCCAGACATGACATAAAGATGTGACATGCCCAGGGAAACTAAGAGGCTCTTTTCTCCCGGGTGTCTCTTCAGAACAGCTGAGAATCCAGAAGGGCCCAGCACATGGGTCATTGGCGAGCATCCGGTCATCAGGTGACCCTCAACCACCCTTTGTGGAGGGGAACGTGGCCCCATGACTGCCTTAGCCCCTCAGGATTTGCCTGAGTTAGGAATGGGGTGGGTCGGGGGGACCTGACAAGCCCAGGGTTCCGCCAGCAGGGCGAGGAGGCTGAGGGGTGGGCGGCCATCAGAGTCCACGAAGCTTAGAGGAAAATGGTTCATTTTAGAGTGGTGATCCTAACACCTACAGTGTTTGCAAAGCGCTCTAATAACTATACGCTCGTTCATGCCGGGTTTTTGGGGGGTGGGCGTAGGGGCAAGAGGAGAAGTCAGCTTCAAAGGAAAGTGATGGTCAGTGCAAGATACAAGTGGTCCAAGCAGAGCCTGGCCAGTGCCTCGTGCTCTGTCATTCCCTTGGCCTTTACAGCCAGTCGTCCCTGGGACAGAGGGTACAGGCCTTGTGCCCTTTCTGCTCACAAGGGGACTGACGGTCCCACAGCAAGGGTGGTGGTACATGACTGGAGTCCCCACCTCCTCCATTCCAGGTCTTCTTCTCTCCAGCCCACTCGTGGGGCGTGGAGGCAGGCCTCTGCGGCACTGCCTGCTTCGCAGGCTCTGAGTGTGGCCTGGGCTCCTCCTGAAGGTGAGTCACAACGGCCGGCCTCCCCAGGAAGAAAAGCTGGGTCTGTGCTGAGAAATGCCCTGGCTGAGGGCTGCTTCAGGCTTACTCTCCAGCATCAACCAACGGTGGTGCAGAAGGGAAGACTCAGACAAAATGCACACATGCACACACATGCATTCACGTGCACACATGCACACGTGCATACACACATATGCAGACGCACGCACAATGCCACACCCTGGGAGCACCCTGTCCCAGGCAGCAGGACATCCGAGTTTGGTCTTCGTCCTGAACTAACTCCATCACCTTGGGTCTCTGGGTCTCCGTTTTACCGCTTCTAAAATAAAAGGATTGAGCTGGTGACATCCAAGGCCATCCCAGCTCTGATAATTAGGGTTCTTTCCAGAAGACCTGGTTGACTTCCAAAAAAGCTATTGGCAGATAATGGCTAAATTGGTAAGATCAAAACAGGTATCAAGGTCCTTAATAAATCTCTTTCCACACATCTCCCCTAAGGGGTCATAATCCCTGCGAACTCCTACAGCTGCAAGGGGAGGGGTATTCATGGAATTCTCCAGATGCTGGCTCTGCCAGTGACCCTCTAGAGAGGTCCTAAAAGAAATAACCCATCAGCACTTCAGCTTCCGGCTGCACTGGGCTTTGCCGAACGGCCCCTTTGTGCTCATTTCATTGCAACCTCACTCCCTGAAGCTTGGAGAAAAGAGCAAGAAAATGAATCAATTAAACTAAAGGATAATTGACAGCTTCTTTTTAAGTTAATGAGGCAAGTCAACTACTTCTTTCTCTTCCTGGAAAAGTATAAAGTGCTCCTGTTACAAAAATGTTTGTTTTGCTGAATCTGCGGGAGCCACTGCATCCACCAGCTGCCCAGCTCACTCACTTTCCAGGGACCGGGCTTCCAGGCTGGTCCTGTGTGTTGACTGAAGTTTCCTTAAAGGCTAGTGTTGCAGCAACTGGCTGCTACTCAACTGAGTGATTCAACGTGGCTTCTGGAAACAGTTATGCTAGCCTCTCATTTTCTTTAAAAAATATGCAACGGGGAGAATATCACCCCCCCCATACCCAGCAAGAGCCAGTGCTAGAGAGCTTGCAGGCCCCCTAAGAAAAAACCAGGCCGCAGGGAAGTTCAGGGGGTGTTAGCATCTAAGACGTGCCTAAGAGACAGTGACCCAGCCTGAGTCTGGAGGGAAGTGAGCCCACGAGGGGGTGAGGGACAGTGGAAGGTGAGCGGATCAGTGGACTGTAGACCCAGATGAACCAAGGATTTGCTGGAGCTGAGGTACTAGGGGGAGGACCAACTACATAATTTGTGGGGCCCAGGGAGAATTAAAAATGCAAACCCCTTGTTCAGAAAGTGCACAAAAAGTGTCATTCAAGATACTAAAATATAACCCTTTTTCTTTTCTTCCACATTCTCTCCCTTGACCTGTCATGATGTTTCCTATTTGTTATTTAGTGTCATGCTCCCTGGGACACAAAGATACTCACCAGGTGAGTGTGGACACCCAGGGCCTCAGGTCTCAGTGCTCTGCCCACCAGCTACCAAATGGACCCACACACTGTGCCTGGCTGGGGGCAGTGAACTCAAGCCAGGCATCTCCCCAACCGAAGGGCCCATCGCCCAAACCACAGAGGATGAACAACCCCCAAGGGCATTGCAACTTCCTTCCAAGCAGGATGTACTAGGTACCTGGATGGGAGGGAAGAGGCCTGGCTCTGCCTAGTCACTGGAGGAACGCCCCAGGGGGTCATCTGCCCAAGCCCTGCCACCACTCGCTGCCCCAAGATGCCACGGGTTATGCTCACCTAAACCCAACTCTCCCCACGCCCACACCGCCTGGGGGACAGAGGGTGGTAGTGATCGCTGCATGGGGCCAGGTGTCCCAGGTGACAGGGGAGCAGGGAGGCTGAGAACCCATCCTGGGGAGGTAGGGAGGTGGCAAGAGGAGGAACAGTGGTGAGTCAAGGCTCCAAGCCCCCAGCACACACCCCGCTGACTCATTGGACCTCACTTAGAAAAGAGCAACTGCAAGATAAAATGAAGACAGCGACCTCAGAGCATTAACCCCCAAGCAGGGGCCCTTCTGAGCACAGGGCCTGTGAGTGCACACGTCACACGCACATAAAGCGGCCGTGCCAGGGCAGGAAGCGGTGGACGAGAGTGAGGTGCTTGGGATTCAGATTAGAGAAGGTGGAGGTTATCAGTGATGACAAGGTCAAGGGTACAGCCAAGGGAGGGTGCTGCAGGGGTGAGACCACGGGGCCGAGAGGCCAGGGCAGGCAGGATCTGCTACATGGCACTGAGGTCACCCACACACAGAACTCAGAAGAACAGGGTTCTTCCATCCGTTTCCCCACTTGACATGTCGTTGCTGCTGAACAGGGACGGCAGAAGTGGGAGAGGGGGGATGAATGGGAGGGTGGCAGGGTGGGAGAAGGTCAGATGGGAGAGATAAGAGGAGTGGAGAGGTGGAGGGAGAGAGAAAAAGGAGAGAAGACGGCTGTGCAGAAACAAAAAGAGAGCAAACGAAAACCGAAAGAGCCTTGCTCCCCACTGTTTATGAACACCACCGTAGTATCAGTCTCCTGTAAGTATATCAAGAAACGTTGGCATTTCAAATATTCCCTTGTTCTTGTTGTTTAAACCACGAAATGTCAACAGTTGTATATGGGAGCCCAGCAGCCAGTGATTGTAAATGTCCTGCGGGGTCCAGACGAGGAAAAACATCGTCTCCATCAAGCGTAACTCTTGCCTTGTCCGTACATCAGCCCCTCTGATCCCCCCACTTTCGTCCACTGACTTCAGCTTGGCCAATGTCGCTATCCCAGTGTGGCCAACAGTGTTCAGCCAACAAGTATTCACGAAAATCAATGAATGTGAAAGTGAGTAAATGAAAGAATGAACATACCAGACCCTAAACGATCCATCAGGATCTTAAAATTGGGGTTAGCTCAATAATTGGGGTTAGCCAAGTCCTGGCATTGCAGTCCAGGTAACTGACTCTGGATGCGGCCTGGTTTTCAGCCGTCTTTCATCCTACACTGTGCACAGAGGTCTCCCCAGCCCCCAGTGCCTCTACCTCTCCTCCTACTTGTTCCTTCTTTGTACTTATCACCAGATTCATTCCAGTTTAGCTGTTTCCCCCGCTAGACCACAAGCACCATGGCTTTTGCCATTACTGATACATCCTCAGCACTGAACATGCGTCTGGCCAAGACAGATGCTCAATAAATATTTACAGTCAATGAATAAGGAAGAATTGAAAGAGTGAACAAACCAGACCTTAAAAGATGATTAAGATTTAAAACTGGATAATAGGGGACGGCCCAGTGGCGCAAGCGGTTAAGTGCGCGCGCTCTGCTGCGGCGGCCCGGAGTTCGCTGGTTCGGATCCCGGGGGCGCACAGACGCACTGCTTGGTAAGCCATGCTGTGGCGGCGTCCCATATAAAGTGGAGGAAGATAGGCACGGATGTTAGCCCAGGGCCGTCTTCCTCAGCAAAAAAAGAGGAGGATTGGCGGATGTTAGCTCAGGGCTGATCGCCTCACAAAAAAAAAAAAAAAAAAACTGGATAATAATTTAAAACACCTTGGATTTCATATAAATTCCTCTCTACTGATATTACAAGAAATGGGCAAAAATAAGGCCTCTCTCTGCTTAATCCAGCAAGACCGAAGCATCGTTGTCAGCAAAGAAGCACAATTCCCTCCAAGAGAAAGAGCAAAGGAAATCAGTGTCTCTGTCCTTTCCCTTTTGGTGACATAGTGTGTCACCTCACTTGGCTTTTATACTCATAGTTAGCTCCCAGCACATTCAACTCCTCTAAGATGAGGTGTTAATCATCTCACACTGGGGTTGGCAAACTTTTTCTGTGAAAGGCCAAAAGGTAAATGCTTTTGGCTTCACAGGCCATACGGTCTCCATCCCAACTACTCAACTCTGCTGTTGCATGGCAAAAGCAGCCATAGACTCTACATAAAGGAATGGGCATCGCTGCGTTTCAATAAAACTTTATTTACAAAAACAGATGGAGGGCCAGATTTGGACTGCAGGCCACAGTTGGTCAACGTGGACTCTAACACACTGTTACACGCTCACTAAACTGTCAAATGGAATCAGTGAAGGGCACAGGAGACATTCTCGATGGGGCACCTACAAATTCAGCCCCGACAACCTGGGAACTGCTTTGTCAGAACCATAAATGATAGTCTTAATCCAGTTCCCTGAAGAGAGAGCGCCAAAATGAAAAAAGGCATTACCATATTCGGAGAAAAACATAGACAAAGAATTTCCTTAACAATCAACTGAAGTTCTTGAAACTGGGCCAGAGAACACACAAGGGCTCCGATTTTGATGGTCTGGGGAACTGAAACGTTTTCACATTCCAGAAGGAGCTGCAACCAGAACAATAAGGAGCCACGTCCCCATCAGCCTCTGGACAAAGGCTGGCACAGGGGAATAACAGCCGGCTTCCACTCTGCTGTCTGGATGTACATGACCTAATGAAATATTGATTCCCACCCCCTAAAAATGGTAAAAATCAATATGCTAATAGAAGCCTTGCAACATCAGCAGGGTCTGTGGCATCTTTAGCAAATGCGATGGCAGCCCTCAAGTTCAGGGAGAGAAAGAAGAGAGACCACAAGAAGGCCAGTACAGAGGGAGTGGGGAGAAAGAATCCAGAATGGAAACACAGAGACAAATGAAGAGGGTAACTGTGGTGGCACGCTCCACATTCCAGGCTCCCCGAGCTTTATGAGCTTGAGTGACAGACTCCAGAAGACGGGAAGCTGCTCCAGAACGGGCTCCGTGTTATCTGATTCACTTTTGGACAAGCTCGGGCGGCTTAGTCAGCCCTTCTGACAATCGGGTTGCCTGAGGAGAACCGGCTGCCGGCGGTGGGCATGAGTCACACTCAGCGCCTGGCCGCTCCCCGCCCCCGCCACCGTCCCAGGGCGCCGCCTGGAGCCTCCTCACCCAGGGATCTCGGGGCAGATTCACCACACACTGGGCCAGATTCAGGCTGGAGAAGACAGGCCTCCTGGGACGGTGCGTGGAAGGCCCCAGGCCCCTCACCCCCCTTCCTGGAGTGACCCCAGTTCTGAACGTCACTGAGATCAGTGGTGTCAGCTCTTCTGGCCTCGGCAGCCAGCTCAGCAGTAAAGGGACCCTCTGAAAACAAAGCGGCCCCGAGCCCAGAGGTCTCCCTCTCCAGCCACTTCAAACAGGCCTGAAGGTGGCATCTGGCACAAAGGTGGCCAGGGACGGGTGCAGGCCCGGCGGGGCAAGGAAAGAAAACCACCTCACAAGCCTCCACAAGGCGGCTTCCAGATATTTCCCTGGCTGCTGGCGTCACAGCAAAGCGCCCACAGGAATCGCCACCAGCGCTTTGATGTCCCCAAGACCACAGAGCTACTGCAGCCCCTGCAGAGCCACAGGCCCATCCAACTCCAGGCAGCCCTTGGGATCAGATGAGCACTGGCTGCGGAGCCTGCAGGGGAAGAGGAGGGTTCTGCAACCAGCCTGCTACAGGATCATCTCCTCATCTGAAATGAGAGAGAAGCTCACAGCGTGAGCCCCTGTTGCCACCCCGCTCCAGCATTCCACAGAGCAGAGGGCCCTGAAATTCATCCTCAGGTGTGTTGTCAAGCATCTACTACCTGAGAAGTGACCAAGACACGTGTGTCCCTCACACTCCAGCAGCGAAGATAAACTTAAATCTACAAATAAATAAGACAACAGTCAATTATGTAAAGAGAGGAGGAGGGAAAAATGATCAGCACAACGTGATCATCTCTCGGTTATGTGTCCCCTGAGTGATGGGGGGAGGGGGCATTGGGACATGGGGAGCTACCTTTGGTAGGGGGTCAGGGAAAGGCTGTCTAAGGCCGAATTTAATCCGAGACCTGAAGGATGGGAAGGTCAGCTGTGGGGAAGCTGGAGGGAGACACCCGAGGGGAGGGGATGGCCAAGACCCTCAGGAGAAGAGCCCTGTTTTGTGGCAGGCAATAGAGGAGGCAGATGGCTAAGCAGAGTGAGTGAGGGGCACAGGGAGGGAGGGGGCATCCCATCAGGCTGGACTTCAAGGCCCTGGCAAGCAGTTAAGATCTCTTTGTAAGAACAGTGGGAAATGGGTAAACGGTTTTCATACAGGGTAGACAGGACATGATCTGAAAGTTGCAGTCATCGAGGGGGGCATATGCTTTTCTCCAGCATGTTTCCTAATCAACTCAGCTGGAAAAACAGCTGGAACAAAAGGGATTTTCCCCTCTTACCTTCTTCATACATCCCCAGTATTTCTGCCCTGTACTCTGGCCTAAAGAAACCAAATCTCTCTCTTTTTACACCGCCCCCCCCCAACCCCCGCGCTGTCTCTCTCTCTCTCTCTGTCTTTCTACACTACTCAGGGAAAAACTATACTATAAAACTATAATGCTTCCTTTGGATAAAAAATTTTAAATGCTCTGCAAACACGGCCAGTGTCACGTTACACGCGTTTGGAAAGAGTTTGTCTCTGAAGCTGCACTAGTTTGCCCTCAAAGCTGCTTTCTATTGAAATGTTCACATGCACACTGTCTGTCCTTGCTTCCTGCAGCTGCCATTCCCTCTCCCGGCGAGTGGGGGCCCCAGTAGCAGCCAAGGAAAGGGGAATTGCAAATCCTAGGAGAGAAGCACAGAAAGGGATGCCTGGCCACCGTTGAAGGGGATGGGCCTGCAGGGGGAGACCCTCCACCTCCAGCTTGGTGGGGGGCAGCAGACCAGGCAGAGACAGCTGCTCTGCTGTGTACTTTCTTCCAAAAGTTCTCCCTGTCTCAAAACTCAGCAGGGAAAGTAAGTGCATTTGTCTACTCAGCAGTGAGAAGCAAAAAAGACAAAAAAAAAAAGAGTTTTGGTTGCAAGACAAGAAACGTCTCTGGCAACTTCAAGCCAAGGAGGGTTTACTGGAGATGTGAGGGGAGCTCCAAGAAGGGAAGGAAAAGTAGACAAATTAGGCTCAGAAAGGGCAGGAACTCAGACACGAGGGTCTCAGCAGCAGCGGCTACACCAGTTTCAGCCACGTAGCTTTTCTGGGGGTGACATCCAGCTACAGCTCCAGAGGGAGGATCTGCTTGGTCTAACGGGTCGTGTCCACCCCTTGGCCCCAGGGAGTGGGGCGCCATGACTGGTGGTCCCACCAAGACTGTCCAGTGGGGGAGAGGTAGACCTGAAGGAAATGCTGGCTGCTGCTCCCAGAAGAAGGGTGGCTGCATGACAAGTGCACAGCGACGACCGATGTCGTCATTAAAGTCGTGGTAATTTTCATTCATTAGAAGTGGCTCGAATACCATGCTCAGGAAGGACAGCAGCTGCTGAAGTCACGGAGAACCCTTCAAGCCAAATCATGACGCTGGGGGGAGGAAATGGGCCCAGATTATGAGCCACCAACTTAGCCATTGGGCCCATGTGGGTGGTGGGCGGTCACACCAGTTTCACTGGGTTATGTGACAATGGCCCTGGAGAGACTGGGCCATGGCCTCACATGGCAAGCACCGTTTGGAAGAGTTTTCGATCCTCAAGCTCAATTTTGTTGGTCTTGTTCTGCCTCCTCTGAGTTTTCCTGCTATTGCTTTTCTGTTGTTTCCGAGAGCGACACAATGCGAGGCCAGCTCACACCCCACCACTGCCCGCACGTGTATTAAATAGTGTGCTGGGCTGAACTGCACTCGCCGGGGTCAGATGCTCCTTCCAAACCAAGCCTCACTACAAGCCAGTCTCCACCCCGCTCCAAATCATCATCAAACTGCGGGAGTGAGAAGGAAAGAGCTGGAAGCAACGCATTTACTCTCCCCACTTCCAACTACTATCAGCAAAAAAAGCAGTTTAGTCAGTGGAAACCAGTCTTTGTGTGGGTGTTTGCAATTTAATATCCCTTCATTTCCGATTCCATTTTCAAAAGCCACATGAGTTCAACTTTAAATTTTGAAGTCCCTTTTTCTTGGGCTAGAAACACATCTCAAATAGCGTGCTGGGGGCAGAAGGGCTGGGCTCCCGGGCGCAGGTCAGAAACACTCTGCAAAGCTGGTCTGCTGAGATCTTTCACATCCTGCCTGGACATGCCAGGGGTGCCACCAGGACATACCCTCCACCTTGGCTCCAAATCTGAAAAGAATACCCCCGGGGCCAGGAGCAGTTACACGGTATGCGCCCACGCGTTCCAAACACAGAATTATTCAGCAGGGGCAGCTCACGCAGTGTCCGGATCAGCGCCCTGATCAGCGCCCCGCCTGCAGAGCCCCCACTGCTGGCCGCCTTCCAAGGGCTCGGTGGAGCTGAGCAGTCCGCATGTGGCCACAGGATGTGTTATTCTGGCCGGCCTCCTTCCAGTGAGACTACCACATCCTGGACACCTTTCTAGCAGCATGTTCCTAAAAGGGGATGCACCAGCCTTCCCGGGGGCTATTTAAAGTCGAGCCCTCCCTTCACACCAAAAGATCAGGCTCCATCCTTGGGCACTTGGGGAGCAGCAGCCTGGCTGTCTTAGGAGCCTATAATTTCACCGCAGCGTAGCTGTGTGGCTTGGGCAGGTTCATTAAGCTCTCTGAGCCCTTTTTTCCTCCTCTATAAAATGGGGATAATATAGCTATCTTACAGATTAGGTGAAAGTTACAAACGAAGGCGGAACCTGGCCCAACATTGGAGCTTATCAAATAGAAGTTATTATGATTATACTGTGACCAATAAACACATTTGGAAAGATTAGTTGTTGCTCAGAAATTCCACAGTAACCTAAGAGAAAGAATGTGCAATTGCGACCTCGCCAAACGGCAGTTACCTACACCGGGCACAGAGCCTGTTTCTGCCCCGCTGAGCAGCACAGACAAAAATAGCCTGCGCAACACCACACTGTCTGACCTCAGAGCCCACATCCAGGTAAAGTCACGCAGGGAGCTGGAAGAGAAGATCCCTCCTGGCTCTCAGTCTACGATCTTTTCCCAGGCCAGCAACGAGATTCCAACCTACCCTGATTCTTCCTTCCATATGAAGCCTGGAAAACTACAAGGGTGTGAAGAAACCAGAAAATGCAATCTCAGTGCACTTGCCACACAGCCAACCAAACCTCCGAAATCAACACACCAATGAGTGGGAATTTTTGATGGTCTAGTAAGAACTGGATTTATTTCAGGTATGAAGACTTTGCTAAAGAAATCAACAGAGCAAAAATGGCTGCAAGGAGAATATTTAAATAGAAAGCAAACCATTTTCAAACACAGTATTTCCCAAATTGAGCTCACTATGTCTCAGTTTTGAAAAATCAAGAAAAAAGTTCTATACTCAGATCATTATAATTTGGCGTATATACCTGTTTGCAGAAGAGTCATGTGCACATTAGCATATTAAAAGCTCTGAGATGTTTTGTAAGGAAGAAATCCATTAGCTTTGTCTTAAGTCAAGGTTTCCAAAACTTTTTGAGTATGGAGTACTGTTTTAAAGCACATTTAGTAACCCTGCAATAAAACAATAACAATTTGGGAGACCAGGCTTGGTTTCAAACCTGGTTAATGCACAAATGAATAAAACTCTCTAACAACAGTTGACTCAGGGTCGGGAATGGAAAGGAGACTGAATTTTCACTGCTTACCTACTAATTTCTTTATAAACCTGTTGTTTTCCTTTATAAAAAAGAAAAATACTGTTTTTACAACTCTCTGATCTTATAGCCTGCTTATTAAAGAAGCTTCCATGAGCCCCACTCCCCACCCCAGGCCACACTCAGCATCTCCTAAATGCTCAGACTTGACAGGTTCAGTCCGGCTTCAGCTCTCTCCCTGAGAATCTCTTGGAATCGGGGAGCTCTGGTGCCTTGTGACCTCTCCAGGTTTTGCCACATTTAGCCAGGGCCTCTGAGAACTCGGTTCTGCGGGTGGGGAACACACTTACCTCATGGTCAGTTTTGATAAGTGCAATGTCCGCCTTCTCATCCACATCCTTGATTTTGGCTTCGTAGGTGGCGCCACTCTTCAGCTCCACTTTGACCTGGTGCTTCTTGGTCACCACGTGGGCGTTTGTCACAATGAGTCCATCTTCGGATACTATAAACCCAGACCCACTGGCCACGGGCACCTCCCTCTTAGAAAAAGGAAGCCTAGAACAGAACCCAAAGGAGCACCTCGTTCAGCCTGAAACACCTTAAAATCACCTCTTCAACACATCAATGGTTGGTTTTGCAAAAGCAACACACATCTTGCAATTATTACTTTACACACTGGGTTTATTTAACATTAAAAAATGGAACATCAGGCTGACTTTTACATGTACTAAAAAATTCCACTTTGAAAATGTTCTTAGGGAATCTCTTCAGAGCCAGAGGCTCTTAAAACATCTAGAGGGGTCAAGAATGTAAATTTAAATAGTCAAAAGGGAAAACATCGTTAGGAAGAAATGATATCTTCCTGTAAGAATATATTCAGTGACACTTTGACACTTTCAAGTGTGTCAAAAATAGCTCGGATGTCATGCTAACGGCAGCATTTATTGGTGGAAGCTTCAGAGGTTGTAAGAAAAAAGAATGCCCTCTTTACTTGCGAAACAATTCAATGTGAACCACGGCAGGCGCGATCTTCTCTATCATGTCGGCAATAAAGTTGTATTTGTGGCCCAACTGTTGGGATCTTCCTGCCCTGAGAACAAAACCAAAGACAAGACATGTAATGATACTGTGCTTTGTGCTGTGGCCACCTAGAGAGGGACAAAGGTGAGAAGGAGCCAAGGTACGCACTCAGAGGTCTTTGGAAACCGGGAGAGGGGCGAGGACAAGACCACAGACCTGCAAAGACCCTTCCCACTCTCAAGGAAATACTCACTCAGATAAGAGAGCAAAAACTATCAAACATGACCCCTTTACTCAGCTTCTTTCCTCTCAATAGTTTCACCGTGAAAATATTGAGCAAGAGACACTCACAAATACCTGGACGACCTACCAGCTATTCTAAAAAGTTGGTCGCCCAAGGGTCACCTTGACATGGCATCATCCTCCACCAGTGTTCCTTCCCCGAATCCCACGGCACCACAAAGAAGCAACCCTTCTCAGCAAACCACCATCAAGGGGGGCTGAGGTAGTTTTTGACGAGATGCTCATCAGACATTATAGATTTAAAAGACTATTATGAAAAAGCATTAAGGCAAAGATGCAGATCCTCTTTCCCACTGATACCACAGAGCTGGCAGAGGCCACTGTCTGTCCCCAGAGCAGTTTTCCACCACACCTTAACCATTCATTCCAACCCCCGGGATGTCCCAGGCCAAAAGCACAGGAGGTACCTTGATACTATTGGAAAAAAAGAGAGAAGAAAGTCCAAGGTGACTGCTTGCCCAGGGAACTGAGCCATGACCATGGCCCCTGAGTCTGGAACACGCCTCGGGCCTGGGACCTCAGGAGAGACACGGAGGAGGTGTTCTTGTGCTCCCGCTAGCACCGAACCGAGTTTGGCCCTGCAGCTGGTGAACGGAGGTGATCGGTGTCAGGGCCGGGTGGAGGTCCTTACCGAGGCTCGTGGGGCACCGGGCCACGTCGGCCCCAGGAAGTGCCCGCTTCGGTCAGGGCTCAGGGCCGATTCTCCTGGACAACATGGGCTGCTCAGGACACGAGTCCGACCTGTGGAGCTGCAGCCACAACGGCTGGAACAGCCACAACTGTGGTCACCACGAGGATGCCGGTGTCGTCTGCTCAGGTGGGCCTCCGAGATCCCCGGATCCCCTCCCGGGCGGGGGGGATCTTTGCTGAGAACAGACACACTCTTCCCGCCCACTCGGGGCCCCCACCCGAGCCCCTCCCAGAGATCCTGTGCCTCCCAAGGTGGCCCGGGGGCAGCTGGTCACAAAAGCGAAAGCGCTAGGTCAGGGTGTGGGGGGTGAGGGGCGGCAGGGTCAGCTCCCCTCTCCTCTTAGGCCAACAGCGAGGAAGCAGAACTGCTTTGGAGCCGTGACGGCACAGTGGGCCGCAGAGAGCGCCCACCGTTCTGCGGCCAGACAGAACGGGCCTCCTCCTTCTCAGCGGGGTCGAGGGCTCAGTCCACACCCGCGTTTCCTCTGGGGCTTCCTTCTCGGCGCACCGCTTTTGGGGGTGCCGTTGGAAAATGGGCCACCCTCACCCCTCGACGGGTGCCTTCATTTGGGTCTTCCCAGCAGCCGACTCAGAGAACAGGAGTCCAGGCTCCGGCGTGAACCGGGGAGGGCGAGAAGAGCAGTGGGGAAGGGGGCCGCCGGGCTGTGGGCAGTGGCGGGTCGCTGAAGCCCGGAATGCTGATGAGCCAGCGAGGCCGCTGGGGCTGGAGCTCCATCCCCAGCAGGGTCTCGGGGGCGGCCCGATTAGTCTCGGACTCCCTGCCCCTGGGCTGCCGGAATTGTTTGGAGGGTAAATTTCACACCTCCCTGAGATAGGAAAAACAGCATTTGTTCCCAGGTACAGTTCGAATATGTTTCAATTCCATAAATTGGTGTTGAGGCTTGTCTTTTTCACATTCTATGCTTTTGGTTCAATCCACAGCAGCCCCTTGGCAGCAAAGATGGGGGAGAAGCTTACTCTGATCCTCTTTTTGCAAACAGTAACAAGCAGATTTCTAAATTTATGTCAAATATTTGAAATTAATACAAATGAGTAAATGTTTTAGTTCTTCTTTGCTAAAGAATTCTTTTTGTCAATTCTGGCGTATATATGTACATGAGATAATGCAATTTTCTGGGGAGGGGGGATGTGCACGTGGGGATGGATGTGTCCCCACTGCTCCTGGAGCACAGGGACTGGTTAGCTACACCTGGGCCTCAACCACTAGATGCCCATTAGAGTAACCTGGAGCTTCAAGCACAGCCATGCCCGGGCCCACCTGCACGTTCTTTCTATCTGGCCTGCAGTGGGCCTCGGATATCTGTAGGGTAAAAATTTCCTGTGCTGACTTGGGAGTGCTGCCAGAGTTACGGAGCTCTGGCTACAGAGACTGCCCTGACTGATGTAGTTTTATGGGAGATGCAGTTACTGCCCGGCGGCCCCTGAGTTCCCCTGGCCTCACTTACAACTGTCCCACCTCCTAATGGGTCTTTTCCCATTAGGGAAAGGAGCCCTGGGTCCTTTCTCTCCCATCTTTGCTGCTAAAGTGACTGCTGGGGAACAAAGGCTTTGTATTTGATTGTGAGTTGAGTGTGGAAGAAGGAAGCTCTTGAAGGCAGAAGGAAGACAACGAGGGACCCTGGGTCACGTTTCCGGGCAGAGCCAGGCTGCCCTGGTGACAGCTCCCGTTAACCACAAAAACTTTCTGCCCCAAACCCCGTGGGCCAGTTTCCTTGCTCTTCTCGTTGCCGCATCACCTGAAATCCTCCCGCTAGAGACGCACATAGTCCAGCGCGAGCTGCTCTCTCCACTGGATGTAGCTGGGAGATGCACCCTCAGCATAGCTTAGTGAAATCTCTTTTAGTGGATTCTTAGGTTGTTTTCCTTTTAACATCAGTGGAGATGAGGTGCCCGAGGGGACGAGGAGGTGGTTGATATTAGGGTAGGGGGTCCTGGAGGATACTCCGGCCCATGGGGAAGGTACGGCTGCCCAGGGCGCAGGGCAAATGGAGGTGGGTCAGGAGACACAGCCCTGGAGAGGGAGGACACCAAAGACACCAGCAGGTTTGATGGCATCAGGGAGGGTTGCAGCTAATCAGGGACAGCCTCTGCTCATGGTCATCAT
Organism: Diceros bicornis minor; assembly: GCF_020826845.1. Lineage (NCBI taxonomy): Eukaryota > Metazoa > Chordata > Mammalia > Perissodactyla > Rhinocerotidae > Diceros > Diceros bicornis. Next base: position 85,348,952 of record NC_080745.1, on the reverse strand, counting down.
CTCCAGGGGCCCGTGGGTTCGACCTCTGAGTCTCCTCCTGATTGACCATGTTTGGCTGGGACACATGGTGTCGACCTGTTTGCACCTGGAGAGGCGGCCTAGTCGTCTGTGTGTGTGCAGGCTGAGGGAGGCTGTGTGCAGCCTGGGTGCAGAATGTGGTGAGCGAGGCTGGAGGGACGCTGTGTGAGTGTCGAGTCCTCTGCATAGACAGCTAAGCCTGGGAATAAGAAACCCACGTCCTATGGTTCAGATGGAAAAACCTAATAAATCTTGGGGGGCGGGGATCGAAGAATATATTCCAGGCAGAGGAAATAGAGTGAGAAAAGCGTGGAGCTGCTAAATGGTCTGATGTGTCCATAAAACTCAGTGTGTGATGGCTCATCACGGGGAGAGGGGCAGAGGGGAGAAGTGATTAGAGGGGAGGAGATGCAGGGGCCGGATGATGAAGGATTTTGTAAACTACGGAAAGGTGGGTAAACTCTATCCAGGAGGCAGGGAGCCATTGCAGGGTTCTCACCGAGGGTGGAAGTGGAGTCGGATTGTGTTTAGATGCCTGTGCTGGATGGAGGAGGGTGAACTGGAAGAGGCCGAGGTGGACTCCTGCCTAAAATCCACATCGACGTCAGCACAGAAACCCACATCCTGAGCACTCGTTGAGGAAGGAATCCCAGCATGTCTTGGCTTCATGAGGATGGTCCAGACACAGGGATTGTTGCTCCCCAGGGAGCTGAACCTGCTGGAAGGGCTGTGAAGAGGCCCCCACGTGCCCCAGACTCTACAGACAGAGGGACAGGACCCGGAGCAGCCGAGGACGGCTGCAGGCCAGTGAGGGGCTGTGCCTTTCAGGGGGCCGTGTCCTTTTTGATCCTCCTCACTCCCTGGTCGTGTTGGATTCCCAAGGGGAAGGGGAGGGAAATCCCAACTCACCAGGTCTCGGGATGACGCGGGCCCACAGACACAGAAGACCGAACTTGATGCAAACGCAAGAGGTTTATTGAACGGAGCTCCGGGTCGACTCGTGTCTCTCGCAGGAGACAGAGGGGTCGACCCCGAGCCTTAGGGGGCAAGTTCTTTTATAGGATTTGGGAGCATAAAGCGGGAAAAGGTTGGCGCGGTTTTACATGATTGGTTAATTCAAAACATTCAGACAGTTACATTTTATGGCGCGAATTGCTACGGCGCGAAACAGCTATCAAGGTGCACACACATGTCCCCATCTGGCCCCCCTCCACCCCGACCCTCCCAAACTTATCCCTCTGTAGCACTCCCTTGTTCTCAATTTTCTCTGAACAGTTTAGGGTGAGTCTTCCGCGAACAGAGTCAGTTGGGATCGATAGACTCTATTCATAGAAGACTCGCCCCAACTGCCCCTTAAGGTGTTAACATATTAAATTTTTAACATAATTTACATTCTTCAGTCGTCCAGATAAGATGCAACATCAAAACCCGAGTTTAGTGACCCCACGAACATCGTGGGCCTTTTGTTTCATTCTCTCAGAGCTTTTGTAGAGACCCACACCCTTGTGTAACAGAATTTGTTGTTGACTGGTGGGAAACAAGAAATTTAACACATCTACCCCAAAATATTCTTGATCGTCAACCGCATTGCTGGAAAGGTCAGCAGAAAGCCAGCCCAACTAGGCCGTCCCCTGCCCCAAGACAGGCCTCGGACACATGAGAATCCATCTTATTTTAAAGCCCCGTCGGGAGGGACTTCAATCCCTCTCAGTCATGCCTGAGGCTCCAACACGGAGAAATGAGGATTTTCAAATGAAAAACCAAACGCAGACTTAGGAAAAGAGAGACTTTATTCAACACGATCACGGCAATAAGTAGAATGCCCCGACCACAAGATGGGCAAGTATCTCAAAGGTCAGGAGAAAGGACGTTCCTCTATAGGGAGGAGGACAGGAGGCTGGGGAGGGGGAAGGAACGGAGGAGCAGGTGTGATCAGACAGATGACCAGGAAATGTCTCTCCTCATGGTGCCGGTTCCAGAAGGGTCTTCACGGAAGACTGTTCTATTTGCAATGCTTGTGCACCTTCAGGGGTAAGTCAGAGATGGGGTGCTGTGGGGGGGAGAGAGCTTAACTAGAGTTTGGTTAAGTCAACTTAACAAGCATTTTATTCCAGTTGAGAAGTGGGGAAAAACAGTTTAGCTAATCATTGATGAGACAGAGCGAGAATCTGTGGGACCACGTCTGGATTGTCCTAGGAAAATGAGGGGGCGTCTGTGAGTCTTCTATGAGTCAGATGGGGAAGGATGGTCTTCTAACTTCCCTGTGTTTCTGGGTCACAGGCCTCAGGTAATGTTCACCATTGTCAGGATAAGGATTGTCCTACCTCAGGGCTGTTCTAGGGTCAAATGTGCTCAGGCAGGTAAAGGGCTTACCCCACACATCGCCCCTCACAAGCACAGATAACTTAAAACATTTGAAGTCTCCTGCATCGTGAGGAAACCCTCTTCCCTCTTCCCTCTAACCCACATCCCTCATGCTGTGGTCGCCCCTCTCTCCTCAGTGCCCTCATTAAGATGGACACACCCCTCAGCTCTCCAGACCCCAGTGGTTTGGAGGAGCCTCCATTCTCCTTTGACCCAGGCTCTGTGGAGAGGCGGCTCCTCTCCCTGCCCAGTGAGGCTGTGCAGACTGGACCTCTGGGGAGGCTCCCTGGACTGTGGAGGATTTGAAGGGGGAGGTTTGAGGAGGAGCAGGGAGGAAGTCTCGAGAAGTTCTCCCAAAAAGGAGGATTTAGGGATTGTGAGGGCTGAAGCTGATGGAAAGTGCAGATGACACTTTCTGATCAAGAATGTGTCCCAGGTGCATGCGATTCCCAGCGAGCCATTTGGGCTTCACCTAAATGCAGAATATCTGAGTGAAGAGAGGGAATGGTGAAATAATACTGCCCACATTTATCTTTTCTCCTTCCAGGGACACGGATTGCTGCTGAAAAGTTGCCTAGACAGAAAAACAATGTGAAAAGCTTGAAGGTACTGCTGGTTCAAGGCATGAAGATGGAAAATTCACACACTGTCAAGAGAAGCCTGAGTGCTAGGGGACAGTGCTGAGCGCGAAGACGAGAGAGCATCACTTTTCTCATCCCAGGGACAATCCTGGTCACACAGTGGGAAGGGCGGAAAGAGGATCTGGAGCTCAACGTTCAACAACTGGCTCATTCAGCTGCTTTCTCCTTCTTCTCCAATTCCATTGAGTTAAAGTACGATCTTCCCACTCTGGAGCCCAGTCAGAGAGGTCACTTCTGACCCGGGGACCAATGTTCCTGGTTTTAGCCCTGAGAGTTCCACGTCCCAGCAAACTCTCTGTCCTAGGCAAACCAGGACAAGTGATCATCTCAGCCTGACCTGACATTTGTTGTTGTACATTCTGTAATGAGATTAGTGATCAATCTAATGTTGGAGTAAACTGACTGAATAAAATTTTAGGTGAAAATCAACCATCTTAACTTATGGACGTTATGTCCCTAATAGGACTGAAGAAAAGTACTTGAGATCCAAAGAGCTCGATGCAAACGCATGACACTCATGGTTGAGATGTGGCTGTGGCTTATCCTCACGATCTAAGGGAATATGTGTGAGCACAGATTAAGATCCAGAAGGCCCTGGGTTGAGTGCTGGTCGGCACTTAGTAATTGTGTGGCCTTGGAGAAGTTACTTGTTCCCTTTAAACCTCAGTTTTCTCGTCTGTAAATTGAAGTGAATAATACCAACCACATAGATTTCATTTCAAAATGAAATTGCTGCTTAATTTCTTAATGGATTACCAGAGTACTATGCATACTATACACTATCTATGCCAACAATATATATAAATACAGTCATGTGCCTCATAATGACGTTTTGGTCAACAACGGACTGCATATACGACAGTAGTCTCATAAGATTAGTACCATGTAGCCTAGGTGTTAGTAGCCTATACCATCCAGTTTTGTGTAAGTATACTCTATGATGTTTGCACAATGATGAAATTGCTTAATGACACATTTATCAGAACGTATCCCCATCGTTAAGTGACATGTGACTATACACAAATAAATCAGAAATGGTTGTAATAAGTGAATATGAAATTTTCAATAATATGAAAAATATATTTGGAGGATTTTATGCCCATCATCTGGATGAAAGATACAATTCAAAAAATACTTTTAATAAGCATGTACTCAAACCTAAAGGTCTATTATGTTAAAATGCTGGGAAGAAACTTTCCAGTAAAAATAGGACCTCCGAATGTTTCTGGAACTGGTCGCTGGTTCACACTGACTCCCTCGCCTTGTGGTAGTGCGCCAGGACATTTGCTGTAATGTATTTCAAAAGTCACAAAAACTACCCCATGCACATGATGCCGCATAGCCGTGACTGAGTGGAGGGGGAAGCATCAGAATGTACCCCACCCACATCTACCTTTTTAAGAATGAGAGAAATAGGCATCAATGAGAAAATCAATGGATTTTCGGGAATATGAAGTAGTTAAGATGATTGGCATTTGGCCAGTAGACGAAAGAGATGCCTTGGCAAAATTTCCCAAGGGAATAGAACCTGAGAGATCCATCCAGGGCTTCCACCTTCTCACTGGTACAGGTGAGGGTGTTGGGGCAGAGAAATAGTCAGAAATTAGCATTTGGTGTCACTCTACCTCCAGCAGACAGCCTCCTGCCAGCAATGAATAGAAACCAGATCACATCGGATTCACTCATGAGAAGTGAAAGGCCAAATGTGGACAAGGGAAGGAAAGTCTGTTCTTCTGAAAGAGGACAGTCATCCCTGGAACCTTATCAGCTCCTCCCCAGAAGGGTTTCCCTCCTCCTGGGCTTCCAAGTCTTATGGTTTCCAAGTCTCCCAAGAAGCTCTGCTCATGGTTCTGGGATTCTGAAATGGGCATTTTAGTCTTAGAGACCAGGCTGTGTTTGGGGCCCCCATAAACATCAAAATCATTCCAACCCAGTGTTGTGTTTCCTTGGCTGGCCACTGTCTCAGTGTGAGAAGCCCCTGACATGAGTCTCTCAGTCTTCGGTTTCTGCCTCCTTTTACCCTGGAAAATTGGGCATGAGGTGACCAGCCTGGCCCAGATGCCCAAGCTTGTCCTTCTTGACTCAGGGCAGAGGGCAGAGGGCTGCCATCTCTACCTAGTGTGAGACGAAGTACATGTGGAATGCTCTCAACCTACTTCTCTTTCCTTCCTGCATGGCCCCTCTATTCTTCATCACCTGATCTCCCACCCCTCATCCTCACGTAGCCTCTAGCCTTTCTCATGGTCACAGGAACAAGGCCTGGGGCTCTCTGGGTTATAACAAGAAAAGGAAGGAAACATCCTACCAAGTGACAGACATAAGGCCCCCTTTATATGAGTTTTGCTCTTAGCCTCAAGGTCTCCTTAGTGCCAGGGACATTCAGACACAAAAGCAATCTTTAAACCATACAAATGGCCAATCTAGAGACATTTTCAGAATAGTCCATCCCTCTGATATTTGGAAAGATGGTGATACAGGAGATGCCTGTTTGTTTCATCTCTGACCTCTCATAACACTTTTCCTTCATTGTGTACCCAAACCCAGTCTTCTCCTCTGTACTCCCTTTTTCACAAGCATTGGGACAAGATCTTGGAAAATGAAACAATCCTTGTTTTTGATTCAGCACTTTCTAGGTTGTTCATCCAGCAGAGAAACTATTGGCAGTTCCAGCTCTGTAGCAGTTCTGGCGTGGCAGGGGCCCTTAGTCACACAGATTACATCGTCTGCCCAATCCACCATTGTGGGCTGTGTTTGACTTTGATCTTGAGTTGATGAAAAAGTGGCTTCCATGTTATAACCTGAAGACTCTCCTGCGATACAAAAGCTGTAAGGTATTCCTACCTACAAACACCTTTTGTGGCCTCATTTCTGCAGACATTCCTTCATTTATTCATGTAAGAGATACTCTTTGAATCCTAAAGATAGATCTACCATTCCGTTAGAGGCAAACAAATAAATAAGCAAGGGCAATGTATGCTTTAAAATCTACCTAGAGAATTCCATAGAGTATGGAAAGAGGCACAAAGGGCACAAAGACCTGAACACGTGGGGAAGGAATCAGGAAACCTTCATGGAAGAGTTACCCCTTGAATAACATCATGAAATACAAATAGAGGCCCCTAAATATAAGGCAGATGAAACTAGTAGGGGTGCAAGGATTCATTTCAGGCAGAGAGCATAATATGAGCAAAGTTTGAACCTGCTAAATAATGTTGTGTCTACGATGGCTCAAGCACAGAGAGGGAAGTCTGAGGGGTAGAATTGATTAGAAGGGAGGTGAAATTCATGAGCTAGATCATGAAGGATAATGCAAAATCATTCTAAGTAGAGTAAACATTATCTGAAGGCATAGCATCATTGAAGGGTTTTCAGCAGGAGTGAAGAAGTGAGTCAGGAGAGCACCATCATAAAGATGATGGAGTAAGAAACTATTGGAATTGGTCCTTCCAGCTAAAAAACTATTGAATTTGTAAGAACTAATAGAATCAACTATGTCAGAATTCTGGAGTCTGTTAAAAACTTGCAACATCCATGGAGTGCTTGATGAGGAAAGAGACTGGCATTAATGAAACTCTCTGTCAGGTCACTGGCTGACTGTGGAGAAAATGGAACAGAGGCTTCAGTGACCACACATGGCAAGGCATATAGTCTTTGCAAAAATAGTTCAGAAATGTCACTAAGCCAATGGAAGACCATAGACCTCAACAAGAAACAATTGTAATCCTGGGAGAGGAGAGTATCTAATATCCATAGTTTCCACCTTACAATATTCCAAATGTCTAATACTCAACAAAAAATTGTGAAGCATAAGGAAAGAGGAAATTATGGACACACTCACAGGCAAAAAAAGAAATTTACAGAAACCATCCACATTGAAGCCCAATCAATGGGGTTACTTAGCAAACACTTAAAAATAATACTCTTAAAAATGTTGAAAGAGCTAAAGGAAACCATGTACAGAGAATTAAAGGAAATCATAAGAACAATGTAATAAACATGTGGGAAATATCAATAAAGACCTATATAGAAATTATAAAAGAAATGAAAGAGAAATTTTGGACGTGAAAAAACAATAGCAGATGAAAATGTCACTAGAGACAATCAAAAACAAATATGAACAGGTAGTAAAAAGAATGAGAAAACTTGAAGATGACACAATTGAAAGTACACAGTATAAGGAACAGAAGAAAAAAGAATGAAGAAAAGTGTACAGAGTTCAAGGGACCTGTGAATCTCCTTTGAGGAAAACAACATATGCACTATGAGTCTCTGAAGAAGAAAAGAGAGAGCAAATATTCAAAGACCTCATGGGAAAACATCTCAATTTGATGAAAGACATGTATCTACATATCCAAGAAGCTCAATGGACTCCAAACGGATTAACCTAAAGAGATTCCCACCAAAACACATTATAATCAATCTGTTATAAACCCAAAACGCAGAAAGGATTTTGAAAGCAGCATGAGAGAAGCAATGTGTCCTGACAAAATATCTTCAAGATTAAAAGAGGATTTCTCATCATAAACCATGGAGACCAGAAGGCAGTGGGATGATATATTTATTGTGTCAAAAGTATAACTGTAAACCAAGAAGTCTATCTCTCACAAAACTTTCCAACAAAAATGAAGGAGAAATTATGATATTCCCAGTTAAACAAAAGGCCAAGGAGTTTTCTGCTAACGGACTTGCCTTACAAAAATTCCTAAAGGGAATCCTTTATTACATATACACATAATGGAATATCACTCAGACATAAAAGGAATGAAGTACTGACACATGATATAACATGGATGAACCTTGCAAACATTGTTAAGAGAGAGAAATAAGAAACGAAAGGCCATATATGCTTTGATTCCATTTTTATGAAATACCCAGTATAGAAAATTCATAGAGAGAAAAAGCAGAATTGATGTTGCCAGGGAATGAGGAGAAGAGAGGATGAAGAGTGATTACTTAATGGTTACAAGGTATTCTTTTGGGGTGATGAAAAAATTTTGAAACTAGAGAGTGGACGTGGTTGCAGAGCAGTGTCAGCGTCATAAATGCCAGTGAATTGCACACTTCAAAATTGTTAATTATGTGTTATGTATATTTCAATGCAATTAAAAAAAAGAGTCAGATTTTGTTTTAGATGCCTCTGGGAGTTGGGTGGAGGGTAACCTGGAAGAGGCAAACATGGATTCTTTCCTGGAAAATGACAACATCAGCAAAACAAACTTCAATCCTGCACACTCACTTGTGAACAGGATGTGCCTGAAGGACTTTCTCTGACGGCTTCAGATGGACACTGCAGACACAGACAACTTTGGGCCCGAAAGAGTTGAGAAGCCTGTCTGAAGTACTGTGAGGTGGTCCCCACAGTCGCCAGGCCCTGCAAACAGAAGAGGATGCTGAGGGGTCCTGGCTAGCACACGGTTTTGAGGGTCTGTGCCATCCCAGGGGTCTGCAGCCTTGTCAATAGTCCTAACTTCTTGGTTCTTAAGGACACAATCCAGTACAGATGACCGAGTTTGATGACCTCACAAACAATGTGGATTTTTTTTGTTTTACTCTTTTCAGAGATTTTTAAAGGGCACAATCTATTTGTACAGTTTGTTTTTGACAAGTGTAAAATAGAAGAAATTTCACACCTCTTCACCAAAACATTCTTTATTGTCAACAGTGTTGCCACATTGAAGATCAAAAAGTTGACAACACCTCATTTCTGCCTCCCTGAAGATCTTTTCCAGGTGCAGGCCTGAGAAATAGATAATATGCAATTCTCTGGCACCAGAGAGGCCTAACCCTGCAGACAAATAAGGATCCATCTCTTTGTAAAACCTGTGGGAAGAGACTCCAGGGGCCTGCTCTGTGATGCCTCAGGCTCTGAATCTGTAAATGAGGACCAACATAGCACCTTCCTCAGGGTGTTCTAGGATCCAATGAGTTCTGTTTAAACTGCTCAGTCTGCACCTAGCATTTCGTATTCGCTAGGTAAATAAATCAATCAGCAGGTGGACTGCATAGTGAGGAAACCTTTCTTCCCTCTATGCCACATCCCTCATGCTGCAGTCTGCCCCGCTCCCTTCAAAGCTCTCATTTCTAACTCTGAAGACAGTGCCGGCCTCAGCTCTCCAGATTCCAGCTACTTGGAGGAGGCTCCAGTCCTTCCTGTGACCTGGGCTCTGTGGAGAGACGGCTCCTTTTCCTGCCCAATGAATCTGTGAAGACAGGAGGGCCAAGGAGGCTCCCTGGGCTGTGGAGGAGTTGTAGTGGGGTGGGGAGGAAGAAGAGGAATGGAGTTCGAGAGGTCAGGAGAGAGAGGAGCTTAGGGATGGTTAAGTTTGAAGCAGACTGTCAGGTTCAGTAATTCCAAATTCTTTTGGCCAAGAACATGTCCCTGAAACTTAAGATTCCAGGCGAGTCATTTGGACTCCATCCACAAGACCCATAGGCTCTACGGGAGAAAAAGGAGAAGGTGAACATATTTACCTCTTACTTTTGTTAGTGCTTCAATTATATCTGAAAAGACAACAGAACAGAAAAACAAATGAAAAGCTGGAATTTACTGATGGGTGGAGGCATGAAGATGGAAAATGCTCACACTGTGAAGAGGAGCCTGAGTGCTGAGGGACAGTGCAGAGCACAAAGTGAAGAGAGCATCGCTGTCCTCATTTCTGGGGACAATCCTGGTCACACACAGGGAAGGGCAGAAAGAAGGTCTGGCACTCATGTTCAGTAACTAGCTCATTCAACTGCTTTTCTTTTTCTTGATTCCACTTAAGTAAATTACAGTCTTCCCATTGGAGCCACTGAGAAAAGTCAGCTCTGACTATGGTTACCAGCTTGTCCCCACTTGCCCAGGAATTTACTGGTTTTTGCACTGAAAGACTTGTGTCCCAGGGCACTCCTCAGCGCGTGGTAAACCAAGAGAGTTGGTCATCATACTCTGACCTGATCATTTCTTGCTGTAAATTCTGTAATGAGGTCCATGATCAATTTGTTGTTGGTTTTAAGCAATTGAAAGAAATTTCCTAGTGAGGACATATAAGGCATCTTAATTTACAGCTGTTTCACCATTTTAAGTACCCAGGTTAGATGCTTGGATCCAAGAGACCTGATTGCAATCACATGGCTTCCCAGGGTTGCTGTGGTGCTGTGGTTTATCCTCGGGATATAATATAGTGGGTACAGCACAGCTTCGGAATCAGATGAGCATGGGTCACAGTCCTTAGCTCATTACTGGGTGGCTTTGGACAAGTTATCCACTTTCTCTAAACCTCAGGTTTCTCATCTGTACAATGTGTATCATAATACCAACCAAGAGTTCTTTTCAAGATGAAATTTGATAACCTGTCTAAAGTACCCAGTGTAGTACCTTGAGTCCCATAATTGCTGAACAGTGTTACCTGACTGTTATCATTATTATATAGTTAATGTTATGTTGTTCTATCCTCATTTTCTAAGTGAGCAACAAAATTCAACAACGAGGAAAGTACTTACCTAACGGCAGCCGACAACTATGTACCAGAACTGAGACTAGAAGAAGTCTTGTTATATTTACTTCCAGCTCCATTTTGCTTGAGTTTGACTGGCCCCTTTGTAATTAAAGACTATAAGGACAGTGAATAGAAGCCAAGACTTAGCTGACAATATTGTGTTACTCAATATCGGGTGTCCTTTGGGACCTGATGGTCTGGAACTGCACACACTGAGTCCACGCTTACAGTGTGCTGAGACCCAAAGCAAGAGGACAGGACACGTGGGAGATCAGGCACGGGAGCAGGATCTGAAAAGTTCACTAGGATTTGTTTTTCTTCTCAAAAATGTCAATGAGCTTTAGGTGATCTTTCAATCTCCAAGCAAACGTTCTGGCAGAATTCAAATGAAAGGAAAAGGGATTTGGAAGGAACACCCGCCACACGTACTTTGGGAATCACTATAGTAGTACGCATCGAGGAGTGTGGGCTGGTGGCTGGCATTTCTGGAGTATAACATGGCTAAGTGGTTGGGAGAGGGTTGGTAGAAGAGAGACAAGGATGGACAAATGATTCCAAGGGAATTAGACCCGAAAGGTCCATCGAGGATTTCCACCCGATTTTTCTCACAGGTGAGGCTGTGGGCTGAGGGAAAGGCAGGCATCAGCATTTAGAATTGCCCTCCATCCACCGGACCGCTGCCCAACACCAATGTGTGGACACCCAACACCCAACACCAATAAGTGGACACCAGGACAGAGCAGCCACACTTGTGAGAGGGAAAAAGCCAGATGAAGACAAAGAGTGAAAGTCATTCGGTTCTTCTGAACGATGACAGTCACCTCAGCCTTTCCAACACCTGGAGTCTTCCCTCCACGTGGGCTGCAGGTGACCTCCAGAACTTCCAGGGGATCCTGCCTATGGCTCTGAGATTCTGAAGCCGAAATGGTAGTCTCAGAGGTCAGCTGTGTTTCAGTCCCTCCGAAGCATCAAAATGAAGCCAACACAGCAGTGAGTTTCATTAGACCACAGACTCAGTGTCAGAGTGAGCAGCCCCACACCTGAGTGGGTGGATGTACTCCCTGGTTTCTGCCTCCTCTCACCTGCCAGATGGGGTCCAGCAGCCCAACTTTGCCTTCCCTGACTCAGGGTAGCAGTGCCAGGGCGTCCAAGCCCTCCTACTGTGAGTTCACATGAACACGGGCTTGTCATACACCTGTTGAGGTCCCCTCTCCTTCTCCTCCCCTGCAAGGCCCATCTACCCTTCTGCACATGAGTTCTACTCCTCTTCCTCAGTTCGCTGCCAGCACATCTCATGCTCACAGGAGAGAGCCCAGAGTCTGTCGTGGTGTAACAAGACAAGGAGGGGACATCTCACCAGGATGCACACACAGCAGACTTTATACTAGTTTGCTCTTGCCCAGCCTGAGTCCTTCCTTGGTGCCAAGAACAGTCAGATCCAGCAGCAATCTTTGACAAGAACAAAGGGACAATACGGGGAAATTTCAGGACAGGCTCTCCCTCTGACCCCTGGTGAACTGTGATGCAGAATGCTGCTCTCATCCCTGGCTCTCTCCTTAACTTCTGTCTCCTTATTGTTCCAAACCTGATCGTGTCAGCACATTTCCTTTTCCAGAAGCATGGAGCAAGTTGCAGTAGATGACCTAAACCCTATTTTTGTCTCTAAGCAGTGTCTAAGGTATCCTTCATCCTAGAGATAACCTAAACCTGCTGGACTTCCCTAACACTCAGCAGGTCTGGAGAGACAGGGGCCCTTAGTCACACAGATTACATCATCTGTCTCAGCTACCACTGAGGGCTATGTGTGGCTTGGTCTGCAATTGATGGAATGTGGCTCCTATGTTAAAATCTGTGAAGAAGGCTCAGGGATAGAAATCCTGTAAGTTAATGATGCATTGGAAATGTCATCTACAGCTTATCATTATGTTCCCTCATTTATTCCTTCATTCACTAAAAAAATATTTCTTAACCCCCAAGTTGAGTCCCATCTAACAGACAAAAACAAAAATATCAGCAAGGGTAATTTTATGCTTTAAGGACCACCTAGATTTTGCAAAGAGTATCTGATAGAGGATAAAGGAGAGAAAGAGATCCATTCACTTGGGAAGGAATCAGGAAGACATGCTGAAGAGTTAGCAGTCAAACCATGCTGTAGTAACTGAGGAGTCTGGAAGGGCTGGAAGGATGCATTCCAGGTAGAGGGAGGGGACAGTGTGAAGAAGGCATGGAGCCTCTAGACAGTCTGATCTGTCCAAAAACTCAGTGTGTGATGGCTCAGCACAGAGAGGGAGCAGAGGGGAGAAGTGGTTAGAAGGGAGGAAAGGCCAGATCATGACGGATTTTGTAAATTATGCTAAGGTGGGTAAACTCTCTCCAGGAGGCAGGGAGCCAGTGAAGGGTGTTCATGAGAGAGAGGAAATGGAGTTGGACGGTGTTTAGATGCCTGTGCAGGATGGTGGAGGGTGAACTGGACGAGGCCATGATGGACTCCTTCCCAGAAAACTACAACATCAGCAAAGAAACCCACATCCTGAGCACTCACTTGAGGAATGGAAATCCCGGCGAGACTCTCTGAGTTGGTGGGTGGTCCAGACACGGGTAGTGTTGTTCCCGAGGGAGTTGATCAACCTGCCGGGAAGGTCTGTGAAGACCCCTCACATTCCCCTGACCCTACAAACAGAAGGCGAGGACACGGGGCAGTCTGGGACAGCTCCAGGCCCGGGAGAGGCTGTGCTGTTCTTGGGGCCCCAATGGTTCCTCACATTCCTGACATCCCGGAGTTCCAGGGAAGCGCAGCACAGCCCACCCGAGTCTGATGACCCCACAAAGGATGTGGCTTTGGTTTTCTCTTCTCAGAGCCGTTACAGGGACCCACACTCAGATGTAAAGTACAACTGGTTTTTGACCAGCGGGAAAGAGAGGACATTTAATACCTCCTCACTGAAAGACTCTTTTTCACCAACCACACTCCCAGACGGTGAGCAGAAAGCCAGCATGAACAGCTCATCTGTGCTCCCTGGAGATCTGTCCCTAGTGTGGGCCAGAAATCCAGCAAATAGTCTCTTCTGTCTCAAGGGAGGCATATCCTCTCAGAGAAATGAGCAGCGTCTACTTTAGAGACTTATCAGAGTGCTTCCTCGTTACTCTCAGTGAAGCCTCAGTCTCCAAAACTGTATAATGAGGATAAAAATAGCACTTTCCTCAGGGGATGTTCGAGGATCCCAAGTGTTCACATTTATGAAATACTTTACCCTACCCTGCAAGTCACAAGCATTTGATCAATGGTGGAGTCAGGACACATTACCACAGAACATGGCTCGTTGCGGTGTTGAGTAACTTAATAAGCTTGAAGAGTTTGTGAAGAAGGCAGAGGCAAGAAGTTCACCCTGACCTCCCCCTACTCGCCCTTCTTTCCTGAACCAGCTCATAAATCTCTCCTGTGAAAGGTGCCCTCCCTGGACCAGGAGGAGGGAATGCATCCTTATCACCAGAGACGAGGAACTCGGTGCTGACAAATCTATCCCAACAAACCTTGTTATTCTAAGTCCTATCCTCCTAGTTGCTTCTTTGCCAATTACCGGCCCTAGCCCTAAGCCCTTTGTCTTGTCAAATCTTCATATATTCATTGTTTCTTTGTCTAAAAGGTCTGGTCCCTTCGGATCTTCATTGTCTTGTGAAGGTTCTCGTGTCCATATAAAAAGTAAAAATTTGTATGCTTTTCGCCTGTTCATTTGTCTTTGTGAGTTTAACTTTCAGACTCCCAGGGACCCTAACAGGGTTGAGAAAAACTTGTTCCTCCCCTGGAATAAATAAATCCATCAACAGTGGCCTACACAGCAAGGAAACCTTTCTTCCCTCTGACCTGCATCCCTCACGCTGCAGCCCGTCCCCCTCCCTTCATTGCTCTCATTTCTGTTAGTGAAGATGCTGAAGCCCTCAGCTCTCCAGACTCTGCCATTTGGAGGAGACTCCATCCTCCTGTGACCTGGGCTCTGTGGAGAGGCGGCTCCTCTCCCTGCCCAGTGAGGCTGTGCAGACGGGAGGGAGGAGGCTCCCTGGGCTGTGGAGGAGCTGCAGTGGGGTGGGGAGGAGGAACAGGGAGGAGCCTTGAGGGGTCGGGGGGGTGGTTTAGGGATGGTTAAGAATGAAATCGACTGTCAGGTTCAGAAATGCCAAGTTCTCTTGGTCAAGAGTGTGTCCCTCATGCATAAAATTCCAGGTGCGTCATTTGGATTCCTCCATAAAACATTTATTATCCTTGTGAGGAAAAGGAAAGGTAAAGTAATTTTAGCCAAATTTACCTTTTCTCTTTGTTGTAAAATAAATTAGCCCGGAAAAGACACAAAAACATAAAGCAATTGGAAAGCTGAAAGGTGCTGATGGGTAAAAGTAAGAGAAATGAACATGCATTCCCCTTTGAAGAAGAACTGAGCCCCAAAGATGATGCTGAGCACAAAGAGGAGAGAGCATTGTTGTCCTCGTCCCTGGGGACAATCGTGGTCACACAGAGGGAAGGGCAGAAAGAAGGTCTGGCACCCAGCATTCAAAGACTAGCTCATTCAGCTGCGTGCCCCTATTTTTTATTCCATCAGATTGAAGTGCAACGTTCCCACTGTGGAGCCACAGTCAGAAAAGTCAGCTCTGACCTGGCTGACTAACTTGTCCAGTTTGCCTGCTTATCTCTCGCTTTATCATTGAAAGTCCACTGGGTCACAAATCCTCAGTCCTTGGGAAACAGGAGAGCTGGTCACTCTAACTCTGACCTGCATGTTTCTGTTGCGTATTCTGTGAGGAGACCAATGACCAGTCTGATGTTGGAGGAAATCGACTGAATAAATTTTTGAAAAAGAAAGATCAGCCATCTTTATAAGGAAGTTTTACAATTTCAGGGACCTGAGTAAATTCTTGATACCAAGACACCTGACTGCAATCACAGGGCCTCCCACGGGTGACAGGCAGTGGGTTATCCTCATAATGTGACGTAGCAGGCACAGCTCAGCTGAGGAACCAGGCTGCCCTGGGTCACTGTCCTGGGGACATCAGTGGCTTTAGACAAGTGATTGACTCTCTCCAAGCCTCAGGTTTCTCATCTGTAAAATGGGGAACCAAATACCCAACCACAGAGAGCTTTTTCCAGATGAAACTTGCTAACCTCCCCGAAGTTGTCAAAGGAGTTCCCAGAGTGTGGTAAGTACTGAATAAACGTTATCTGGCTGTTACCATTATTATGTACTGATTGTTACACTATTTCCACCCCCAATTTATAAATGAGCAAACCAAAGTCAAAATGGGTGAAATGACTTATTTGAAGCCACGTGGTAAGCAGCTATCAGAATAGAAACTAGAACTTTATTGTCACCTCTCTGGCTCCTTCTGGCCAGAGATTGACTAGACTCTTTTTAATCAAAGACCATAAATGCGCAGACCAGAAGCCAGGACTTAGCTGACAGTATCTTATTATTCTATCTCAAGAGTTCTCTGGGAACATCCAAGGTTCTGGAACTGCAACACTAAGTCACATGCTTACTGTGTGCTGTTAACATATATGCATATACTTATATATTGCAATTATATACACACATAAATACATACAATTACATACAGAAGCAGATACACATATTTTTACATATATATAGTGTATGTGTACTATACACACATATAATACAGTAAGTATACTATGCACTATGAATAAATATATTTCAAAATGCTAAATGACATATAATAACATCAATAAAGAGAAAAGATTCTTTTTCTGAGGGATACGTGTCCTGACATCTGGATGGAAGTTACAACTTGGAAAGATTTTGGGTCTGGGTATGTAGAAATGCTGAGACAGAACATATCTGTAAAGTGAGAGCACCTATGTAGGTTTTGGGAGAGGGCCACAGGGTCACACTGACTCTCTCTCACTCAACAAGCCTCCAACTGAACATTGACTCCACTTTATTTCAATGGTCACATAAACAGTCACATGCATGTCTTGTCACAAAGCCAGGAGAGAGGAACAGCAAAGGATCTTCTCCCATCACCATAGTAATATGCATCAAAGAAGGTGGGTGGCTTGCTGGAATTTGTGGAATACTTTATGGTCATGCTGTTGGAAGATGATTGGTAGACTAGAGAGAAGACTTGGCAAACTCTCCCAAGGGAATCAGACCCTGGAGGTCCATCCAGGATTTCCACCTGCTCAGTCTCACAGGGGAGGCTGTTGGGCCAGAGGGAAAGTCAGGATTTAGCATTTGGAATCACCCTGCTTCCATCAGGCATCATATCTTCACCAAAGACTGGAAAACTATCACTCCAGCTTCACTGGAGACAAATGCAAGGCCAGGTGTGGACAACAAGGGAAGGAAAGTCTATTAGTTCTTCTGAATAGACTACAGTCACCCTAGGACCCTCCTAGCTCTCCAGGAGGCCCTTCCCTCAACCTGGGTTGCAGCTGGCTTCCAGGGCTGCCAGGAAGCCCTACCTATGGCTCGAAGATGCTGACATAGGAATTTAGGTCAGGAGCCACATGTTTCCAAATCCACAAGTGTGACAATACAGCCCACACAGTGGTGTGATTCCTTGGCCACAACTGTTGTGTCAGGCTGAGAGGTCACAGACTTGAGTGTGTGGATTCCATTCCTTGGATTCTGCTTTCCCCTCCACTGTCATATGAGGCAGCATGGCCCCAGCCTCCCAACCTTGGCTCCATGACCAGAGCAGAAATGAGAGTAGTGTCCATTTCCAACTAGTGAGAGACAAATTGCGCATATGGGGTGCTCTCAGTCCTGTGAGCACCCCCACTTCTCTCTCCACCTTCTACTCTTCAGACCTGATCCCCCATCCTTACTTAGCCTTGAGCGTGACTCATAGTCACAGGAGAGAGACCAGGGTCTCTGTGGGATTTAACAAGAGAACAAGGAGAACATTCTGCCAGGGCACATACAAATGGTACATTTTAAAATAGTTTTCCTCTTGGCCCAGCTTGAGCCCTTCGTGGTGTCAAAAATACTCAGATCCAAAAAGCCTTTAAAGGACAAAATACCAGTATAGGAAAATTTTACAGAATCCTGTCTCCTTTGACCATTGAAAAATGATAATGCATTTAATGCCTGTAGATTGCATCCCTGGTCCTCTCCCCAAACTCCCTCTTTCCTTGTTTCCAAACATGACGCTTTTAGTGCCTTTCTTTTTCAGAATTCCTGGGGTACGGATTCAGGAGATGGTCTAAGATCTGTTTGTGGGGCAGCTGTCTCTAAGGTGTCTTTGATCCCACAGAGCCCCTTGTAACCTAGCAGAGTCTCCATCCCCAGCAGGTCTGGACGGGTACGGTCCCTTAGTCACACAGATTTCCTCTTCCTCCTTAGCTGCTATTGTGGTCCGTGTTTGGCTTTAGTCTAGAATTGATGTAAATGTGATTCCCATGTTAACGTCTGTCAACTGCCCTGGGAGGAAGTGCTGTAAATTATTGATGCATTGTAATGCCTTCTGTGGCTTTATCAGTTCATTCACTAATTCATTCACTCACTCAAGAATATAACTTGGACCCTGACATTAGATCTCCCGTTGTGGTAGACCAACCAAATAAATGAGCAAATGATATTGTATGCTTCATATTCTGCACAGCTTTGCATGGGGTAACTGAGTGGTGAACAGGAAAGAGATCCATCCACCTGGGGGGAGGTCAGGGAGATGTTATGGAGGACTTAGTTCTCAAGCTCAATCATAAAATATGCATGGAAGCCCCTAGGCAGAGGGCAGGTGCGCCTGGGAGGGTGGACGGCTGCTCTCCAGTCAGAGGGGACAGTGTGAGCAAAGGCATGGAGTTGCCAAACAGTTTTGTGTGTCCAATGCTCAGGCTGTGATGGCTCAACACAGAGCAGGGGTCCAGAAGAGAGAGGTGGTTAGGAGAGGGAGAGATTCAGGTCCAGATCAAAAAACAAGCCAAACCAGTGAAGGAATTTGAAACCCATGCTAAGGAGAGGAAACTTTACCCAGAAGGCAGGGAGCCAGTGAATGGGTTTCAGTCAGGAGTGAAAAATGAGTTAGATTGTACTTTAGATGCCTGTGCTGGATGTGTGGAGGGTGAAGGAAACCAGCACACGTCACAACAAAATACGCCTCTCTGACATAAAAATTATTTTGAACTGAGGACAATTAACAATCAGCAAAGGAAGGAAAAGCTCTCTCTGCCCTCCCCCTCTACTGCCTAAAGGCAGGATGGAAATTCTCCTTTAGTGGAGAGACTGTGGACTATTATCAGCCCAGATACTGCACCAGAAAACTCTGCAGACAAATTGTACTCTATTAGTTTCCTCCATATGTTTACCTTCCCACCATTTGCCTCACTGGAGACCCAAAACCACTTTCTTATCTCCTGTCTTTTCTCTGCAAATTTATTCGCCTTTGCTGAAGAGGCGATATAAGCTGGGGTTCTTAGCCACCACTTTGAGTTATTCATTCCCTTTCCCTGAGGTTTCTCCCATGTATGTGTGAGGTAAACATGTTCATATTCTTCTGTTTGTCCCTTGATAATCTGTGTTTTGTACAGCAGCCCCAGATGAAAACTTAAAAGCGTAGAAGGTAAAGAATTTCTGCCCCTCATGAGGGAGAGCTGGAAGAAGCTGAGATGGACTCCTTCCTGGAATCTACAACAACATCAGCGAAGAAGACACATCCTGACACTCACTTGAGGAAAGGAAATGCAAGAATTACTTGCTGAGGTGGCTTCACCTGTATGGTCCAGACACAGGCACTTTTGTTCCCTGGAGAGCTGGTAAACTGGCCTGAGGCATTTGTGAGGAGGCCCCCATATTCACCAGGCTCTACAAACAGAAGACAAGGACACAGAGGCAGTCCAGGGCAGCTCCAGGCCTGGGAAGGGCTGTGCCACTCACGGGCCCCACATCCTGGTTGATTCTCCTAACTTCTTGGGTGGTGAACAAAACGTAACACGGATGACTCAAGTGCTGATAACACAATCAAGCTGCATTTTTTGTTTTATTTCTCTCTGAGATTTTTAAGGACCCATATCCGCTTGTAGTACAATTTACTTTTGAAAACTTGGCAACCGAAGAAACATAATGTCCCTCATCAAAACATTCTTTATCATCAATCCCTTTGACAGATTGGTGAGTATAAAGTCAGCATGAACAACTCATTTCTGCCACCTTGAAGGTATTTTCCATGTTTGGGCCAGAGAAATAGCAAATAGGCAGTTCTCCGGCCCCAAGGGAGGCCTCACCCCTCAGAGATACAGAAGCCATCTCACTGTAAACACCTGGGGAAGAGGATCCAACTGTAAATGAGGATAAAACTATTACCTTCCTCAGGGGTATTATAGGATGAAATGTGTTCATGTTTGTAAGGTGCTCAGCCCATATCCAGCACCTCCGTAAGTACTAGGTGAATAACTAAATTAATACGCAGCCAGCATCATGAGGAAACCTCTCTTCCCTCTAACCCACACCTCACGCTGCTGTCACGTCCTCTTCACTCACTGCTCTGGTTTCTGTTACTGAAGAAGGAGACGCCCCCCAGCTCTCCAGAACCCAGGTGTTAGAGGACTTGATCCTCCTCTGGCTCATGCTCTGTGGAGAGGTGGCCTCTCTCTCTGCCTAGTGAGGCTGTGCAGATGGAGGTGGAGGAGTCCCCACTGTGCCAGGGAAGGGTTGGGGACTGAGGGTGGGTGCACCTGGAACAGAGCCTTCAGCGGTCACATCTAGTGTCTGAATACATCAAACGCTCAGTCCAGCGGTCCTGCTCACCTGACCCAGTGCAGGCTTCTCTCAGCCAGATGCCCAGAGGGAGTATGAAGGAAGAACCTTTCTCTCTTTGTCCTTCAAATCACCCCACTTCATTGACTCCCCACCTTGCTCATATGGCACCTTCTGCTCAGAACATTCTACTCTGGTCTCTCCAAATTCCCCATGCTGGATGGCCTGGCTTGAGCACCACTCACCATCACTGTGAAACCCACATGCCCCCTCCATCTGGGGAGTCACCTCTCCAGCAGTGCCTGCAACTCTACCCACTGCCTTATGGTGGCATCCTGGAGCCCGTGCTTTCTATGTCGCTATTTGACATGGATCTTTGGTTTCAGGCTCCAACAGAATTATACCCTCTTGGGGATAAAGACTCTGCATTGTACCACTGAGTGTGTTACAAAGTGGTGAATAAAAATATCCTTGACAATCACCAGACTATAATCACATGCCACGACACTCTTTTTTGCACTATACATAAATACAAATATATATAAACATATACGTGTATATATATATATATTTTATATATATTGAATATGTACACTATAAACCAAGTATACTGTACATTAAGTATACTATACATACACTAGAAAATGCCAAAGACTTACCATAAATCAATAAAGAGAAAATGTTCTGTCTTTTGAGGGATACTTGCCTCATCTTCTGGATGGAATTTACAATTCATCAAAAGTTTTCCTTTTGGGTGCACCCACCTGTAGGTCTGGAAATGTAGAAATGCTGGGGTAGACCTTCCACAAAATGATAGGACCTATGCATGTTTCTGGAGAAGGTCACTGGGTCACGCTGACTCTCTCTCACCCAAGGTTGGTCCAACAGGAGGTTGGCACCACCTTCTTCCAACAGTCACACAAACAGCCACGTCCCCATCCTGCCGCAAAGCAAGGTTTGCATAGAGGAGAGGGAATGAGCAGGGACCCTTCCCCCACCTACCTTCTCCACCACTGTGGTAATATGCATCAAAGAAGGTTGGTGGGTGGGTGGAAGTTCTGGAACACCAGATACTCATGATGTTGGAAGAGGATTGGTCGAAGAAAGACATGACTTTACAAATTTCGCTCAGGGCATTGGACCCTACAGGGCCATCCAGGACTTCCACCTTTTCACTCTCACAGGTGAGGCTGTTGGGGCAGAGTGAAAGGCAGGCATCAGCTCTTGGAACTGCCCTCCCTCTATCAGGCAGTCTGGGACCCCCAAGACTGGACACCAGCTTCACTCTTGAGAAGTGCAAGACCAGACGTGGACTAGAGAAGGAAAGTTTATCACTTTTTTGAAAGAATGACAGTCATCCCAGAACCATCTGATCTCCCCAGAGGTTGTCCTCTACACCTGGGCTACAGGTGGGGCCCAGGTCTCCCAGGGAGCCCTGCCTATGGCTCTGAGATTTGCACACAGCAATTTTAATCTCAGGCCCAAAGCATTAAATACAGCTACCTCAGTCATGTGTTGTTTTCAGCTATGACCTCACAACAGGGTGAGAGTCTCCCGACATGAGTGCGTGAATGCCACTCCATGGTTTCTGCACCCTCTCTTGTGTCAGATGGGGTAGGAGGTGAGGCAGCATGGCCCCAGCAGCCAAGCTTGCCCTCCCTGATTCAGGGCACATGGGAGAAGGATGTCCACCTCCATCTAGTAAGACATAAAATGAACATGGGTGCTCTCAGTCCTGGGAGGTCGCCCCACCTCTCTCTCCAGGCTCTGCCTTCAAACTAGATCCCCACGCCCCATACCCACATGGACACTAGCACTACTCAGGCTCACAGGAGACAGTTGGAGCCTCTCTGGTTTAGAACAAGACAGGGAGGGGACATCTCACCTGGACACACGTGGCACACTTTACACCGGTTGGCTCTTGGCCAGCCTGAGCCCTTCCTTGGTGCCGAGGAGAGTGAGATCCAAAATCAGTCTTTGAAAAGGACAAAGGAATGTTTTAGGGAAATTTTCAGAAGAATCTATCTTCCTCACCCAGGAGAAATGGTGACATAAGAAAATCCTGAATCCTTCATCCCTGATCCTCTCCTCAACCTCCTCTCTCTTTATTTCCCCAACACGGTATCCTATACAACAGCTCTTTTTTTAAATTCATTGGGGCAAAGGTTGAGATAATTGACTAAGCCCTACGTTTAGACGGCCATCACTAAGGTGTTCCTCATCCCAAGAGAATCTGTGTACCATAGTTGGGGTCCCAAAGCATCAGCAGGTCTGGAGGGGCAGGGTCCTTAGGCACACAGATTACATGGTCTGGGTCAGCCTCCCTGTGAGCTGTGTTTGACTTGGTCTGGAACTGATGGAAATGTGGCTCACATGTTAAGATCTGTGAAGACTACTCTGGAATCGAAATCTGTAAGTTGTTCTTTCATCAGAAATGCTGTCTGAGGCCTTATCACTCTAGTCATTCATTCATTCATCTATTCGTTCATTATAGAAATTTATCTTGAACTTGAAATTAAAGCTTTCGTTCCAGTAAAGACAAGGAAAGAAACAAGAGCAACTGTATGCTTCAAATTTACCTGGGAAGCTGCATGAAGCATCTAACAGAGCACGAAAGAGAAAGAGATCTGTCCACCTGAGAGGGAGTCAGGAAGACATTACGGAAGTGTTAGCTCTCCAGCTGAACCATGAAGTACTAATGGAGGACACTAAACAGGAGGCAGGTGAGTCTGGCAGGGGTGGAAAGAGGCAGAGGTGACAGGGTGAGCAAAGCCATGGAGCTGCTAAAGGACCTGGTGTGTCCAAAACTCCACATGTGATGGCTCAGCACAGAGAGGGGCAGAGGGGAGAGAATGTGAAGGGAGGGGAGCTCCAGGGGGCAGATCAAGAAGGCTTCCAAAGCCATGCTGAAGAGATCAACTTTACCCAAAGGCAGGAAGCCACTAATGGAGTTTTCAGCAGGAAATGAAAGAGTCCAATTTTGTTTTACACGTCTGGGGGTTAACCGGTAGGGTGAACTGGTAGAGGCCAAGATGGTCTCCATCCCATAAAACTACAATGTCAGCAAGGAAAATACATTGTGAGCACCCCCTTGAGGTGATGAAAGGACAGATGGACTCTCCGTGTTGGCTTCACCCAGATGGTCCAGACACACACTGTATTGTTCCCAAGAGGGTTGACCAACCTGCCTGAAGGATGTGTGAGGAAGCCCCCACATTTCGCAGATTCTATAATCAGGAGAATAGGAAGTTTTGGGGATCCAGGGCAGCTCCTGGGCTGAAAGGGCTTTTCCATTCCTGGGGCCTGATATCTGTTTATTCCCCCTCAGGTCCTGGTGAAAAATTGATGATCTGAGAACAATCCCCAGCTCCAAAGGGGCATTTCTTGTTTCATACTTTTCAAGGATTTCACAGACCTCATATCCATTTGTAGTATAATCTCTTTTAGCCCCCTGAGAAATAGAATATATTTAACACTTCTTCACCAAAACATTCTTCATCACCAACCGCGTCACCCTATTGTAGAGCAGAAATCCACCCAAATACCTCATTTCTGTCTCTCTGAAGATCTCTTCCTAGTGCGGGCCTGAGAAATAGCAAATAGGCAGTTCTCCTGCCCCAGAGAGGCCCAGCCCTTCAGAGAAATGAGAATCCATCTCCTGATAAAGACCTGCAGGAAGGAGTTCCACACTCTGCTCAGTGATGGCTTAGGCTCCAAATCTGTAATGATGATAAAGACAGCACCTTTCTCAGGGCTGTTCTAGGATCCAATGAGTTCTTTTTGTAAACTAAACCAATATCCAGCATGCGGAAATCACTAGGTATCAATCAATCACCATGCTACCTGCATTTCGAGGAAACTCATCTCCCCTCTACCCCTCATCCCTCATGCTGCAGTCACTGCCTCTTCCTTCTCTCCCTTCAAGGCTCATTTCTTACACTGATGATGGTGATGCCGCTCAGCTCTCCAGACTCCTGCCCTTTAGAGGAGGCTCCATCCTCCTGTGACATGTGCTCATTGCGTACGGGGGATTCTTATCCAGCCTTGTGAGGCTGTGCAGACGGGAGGCCGAGGAGGCTCACTGGGCTGTGGAGGAGTTCTAGTGGGGTGGGGAGAGGGCCTTGAGAGGGCCCGGTGGAGAAGCAGATTTAGGAATTGTGAAGTGCTATGGAATACTGTCAGGTATAAATGTAACCCTTTTCTTTTTCCCCAAGAATGTGTCCCAAGGTACATGAGCACCCAGAGAGCCATTTGGACCCCAACCCAAAAGCACATTGTCTCGAGGAGACAATGTGAGAAGAGGAGAAGGGTACAATAATATTGCCCTGTTTACCTCTTGGCCCTGTTGGTGATTCCATTAAATCTGAAACACCAAACAAAATCAAAAGCTGGAAATTACTGATGGGTCAATGGGTGGCGTAAAATGGACACCCTGTAAAGAGGGGCCTGAGTGCCAAGGGACGGTGCTGAGCATGAGGAGGAGAGAGCATCGCTGTCCTCGTCCCAGGGGACAATCCTGGCCACACAGAGGGAAGGGCAGAAAGAAGGTCTGGCACTCAGCGGTCAGCACCTGGTTCATTCAGTGCTTTCTCTTCTTCCCCAGTTCTGTGAGTGCAATGTTCACGCTCGGGAGCCCCAGTCAAAAAAGTCAGCTCTGACCAGGGTGACCAACCTGACCCGGTTTACCCACGAATTTCCCAGTTTTAGCACTAAAAGTCTCCATGAAACCACTCAGTCCTGGGTGAACCAGGACAGTTGGTCTTCCTAACTCCGACCTGAACATTTCTTGTAATTTCTGTAATGAGACCAACGATCAATTTGATGTTGGAGTAAAAACATTGAATGTAATTTTCAAGCTAGGAGAAATAAACTGCCTTAGTTTATGGAAGTGTCACCACTACAGGGACCCAAGTAAGATACTTGGATCCAAGAGTCCTGAATGTTATACACGGAGTCCCATGGTTGACATGGGGCTGTGGCTTATCCTCATGATGTCACGTAGTGGGGCAGCACAGCTTCTGAATCAGACAGGCCTGTGTTACAGTCCTTGTGGATTGTGGCATGAAAGCTGAATGGCTTTGGGCAAGTTATTTACCCTCCCAAAGGCTCATGTTTCTCGTCTGTCAAAGGGGCGATATAATTCCAACCACACAGAGGTCTTGTCATGATGTAATTAGATAAACTGTCTGAAATTATTAATGTAGTACCTGGAGTATCATAAGAGCTGAATCAATGTTAAATGGTTGTTACCATTTTATTTATTCGATTGTAATCTGTTTCTATCCCTAATTATAAAGATGGAAACCATACTTGAAATAGGTGAAAAGACCTACCTAAACACACATGACGTGTTAGCAGCATATGGAGACCAGGTATCTTGTTACTGTTCCTTCTCTGGCTCCTTTTGCCCAGGGTTTAATAGGACTCGCCCATCAGACCATAGTGTACTAACCAGCAGCCAGGATTTAGCTGGTAACATCATATTATTCGATCTCAAGGGTTTTCTGGGAACATCTAAGGACCTGCGCTGCACACTGGTCCCAGGCTACTGCGTGCCATTAACCACAGCAAGGGGCCAAGGCCAACCAGGTGGGGGCGGGGTCTGCTAAGTCAGAAAAGCCAGCAAGGTCAGCACTAGGATTTGCTTCTCTTCTCCAGACATGTCAGTGAGTTTCAGGTGATCCTTCAAACTCCAAGACCAAGGTTCTGGCACAACTTAAATGACAGAGAAGACATGCTCACTTCCTGTGTGGTTTGCAGGAACCAGATGCCCTTTCCTCTTCATGCATGGAGGCAGATCCTGTAAGGTCCCATCAGGAAGGTTCCCAGACCTCTGTGTCCTGCTCACCTCCTGACGACATCCAGGGAGAACAGGGGACCTTACTGGGGCCTGACAAGTTTCCTGGAACAGACGAGAGGCCCACCGGGATCAAGAAATGAGCCAAGACCTCCTCTGGTCCAGACAGACCTCACCAATGGTGAAAACAGAGTGAGCAGACCCAGCAGTGTGCCGGAAATGCTTTCAAACTTCACTCCATCAGCTCTGCCCCACCCTGGCCCCAGTGTGTGCTCGTCTTGTCTGGAAACACTCAGAGGGACTGTGGAGGGAGCACCTTTCTCAGTGGCTAAATTCATCACGCTTTTTTGACTCTCCATATTTGCTCACATGGCACCTCCTGTTGTGACCATTCTACCTGGGCCATCCAGGGACACTACTACCTGAAGGCCTGGCTTGACCACACCTTCCTACCAAATCTTCCATGATCCCTCCAGCTGGGCAGTAACCACCCCCTGAATCTACAGTGTCTGCACCTGCCATTCACTGCCTGAGGGTGGTGGCCTAGAGCCATTGCTTGTTACGTTGCTTTTTTACTTTTATACCTGTTGGTTTGGGCCTAACTGAACTATAAGACTTGTAGGGGAAAAGTTTGTGCATTGTACCATTGAGTATTTCACAAAGAGTTGAAAGAACATGTACTCATAGCCCATCAGCCTATAAACACATGCCATATCTTTCTATAATATATACGTATAATTCATACACATATCGTTTCTATAATATACACACACATATTTACGTAAACGGCATATGTGTACTTTATACCATGTATATTATATACCAAATATACCTTTCAATATTTATCAATATATCATTAAATGCTAAAGGCTCATAAAAGATCAAGAGAAAATATTCTATATTCTGAGGGATACATATCCTGCCACCTGGTTAGAAGGTAAAATTCAAAAAAGCATATTCATATGAGATCTACTTGGCACCAAAGATCTGGGTGTGTAGAAACAGAGATGAGACTTTCTATAAAATGATGGGACCTATGTATGTTTCTGGAGAGGGTCGCTGGTTCTCTCTGACTCTTCTTCACCCAATGGAGATCCAAAGAACTTCATGTCAACCCCATTTCAATGGTCACACAAACATTCCTGGCCCTTCATGCCATGAGGCCAGGCTTGGGATGGGAGGGAGAGCAGCCCCTGCCCTCACCTACCTTGTGACTGACCATAGTAATACATAACAAAGTATGTCGGCAGGTGGCTGGCAATTCCGGAGTACTTGATGGTCATGATGTTGGAAGTAGATAGATAGACAAGAGAGGTGCCTCGACAAATCATCCCAAGAGAATTACAGGTGAGCGCTCCATCCAGGATTTCCACCTGCTCATTTGCACAGGTGAGGCTGTTGGGGAAGAGGGAAAGTCAGGCATCAGTGTTTGGAATCACCTCCCTCCAGCAGGCAGTCTCCATCCACCAATGACTGGATATCAGATCACACCAGCCTTGCTCATAAGAAGTGCAAGACCAGATGAGGATAGAGGAAGGAAAGTCCATCAGTTCTACTGAAAAGACAACAGCCACTCAGAACCTTCCCACCTTCCTGGGAGGCCTGACCCTCTAGCTGGGCTGCTGGTCTCTACCAGGTCACCCAGGGAGCATTGCCTATGGCTGTGAAAGTCCAATGAAGGAATTTTAATCTCAAATAGCAGCTCTGTTTCAGGCCCCCAGAACAGTCAAAATACAGCCAAAGCATGGTGTGTTCTGTGGGCCACAACAGTTGTGTCAGGGTGATAGGGCCAGACACGAGTGTGTGATGCCACTCCTCCATTTCTGCCTCCCCCTCCCCTGTCAGATGGGACAGGAAGTAGGGCAGCAGGGCCCCTGCAGCCAATGCTTGCCCTCCTGAGTCAGAGCAGAGGAGAGAGGGGTGTCCAATTCCAACTAGTGTAAGACAAACTTCACATGGGTGCTCTCAGGCCTGGGAAGTCTCCCCACTTCCTTCTCCTCCTGTACTTTTCAAGACATCGTCTCCCAGCCCTCTTCCTCCCTTAGCCACCAGGATGTCTCACACTCACAGGACAGGGGAGGAGCCTCTCTGAGTGTGAGAAGACAATGAGTGGGACATCCCAGCAGGACACATGGCACCATTTATATTATTGTTCTTTTGGCCTAGCCTGAGTCCTTTCTTGGTGTCAAGGACAGTCAAATCCAAAACAAACTTTTAAAATGACGAAGGAAACATTGGGCGCAAATTTCTCACACTCCATCCCCAAACCCTGGAGAAATGGCAACACAGGAAATCTCTGACTCTGTCATCCTTGGTCCTCAACTCAACCTCCTTATCTCCTTGTTCATCCAAATGTGAACTTATCGGCCATGCTTTCTTTTCCTGAAATCCCAGGGTATATTTGGGGTGGATGGACTAAATCTTACTTTTTAGGCAATAATCTCTAAAGTGTTCTTCTTCCCACAGAGGACCTGTGAACTTAGTGGGAGTCCCGACCCTGTAGCAAGTCTGGAGTGGCAGGGGCCCGTAGTCACACATGCCACATCATCTATCTGATCCACCATTGTGGGCTGTGTTTGGATTGGTGTGGAATTGATGGAAATGTGGCTCCCATGTTAAAATCTGTGAAAATGACCTGGAATGAAGTACTGTAACTTGTTTCTTCATTGGAAATGTCTTCTGTGGCCTTATCACTGCATTTGTTCATTCATTCATTCATTCATTCACTCAAGAATCAGACCTTGAATCTCACTTAAATTTGGAGCTCCTATCCTCATCAAGACAAATGGGGAAATAAGTAAATGCAATCGTGTGCTTCAAATTCCACCCTGAGATTTGTATGGCGTAACAGATGGTGCACAATTGAGAGAGACATCTGTCCACATGGGAAGGAGTTAGGGAGGGTTTATAGAAGAGTTAGCCCTCATGCTGCACCATGATATACTAATGGAGGACACGAAGGAGAGGGCAGGTGAGTATGGAAGGAGTCAAAGGATGCAGTCCAGGCAAAGGGGACAGTGTGAGCAAAGGCATATAGGTGTTAAGTGGTTTGGTGTGTCCAAAAACTGAGAGTACTGTGGCTCAGTCCCGAGAGGGGACCTGATGGGAGAAGTGACTAAAAATAAGGAAAGATGCAGGAGGTAATCATGAAGGATTATGCAAAGCCATGCTGAGGAGATTAAACTTTGTCTAGAAGGCAGGGAGCCATTGAAGTGGTTTCAGTGGGGAGTGTAAGAGTCGGATTTTGTTTTAGATGCCTGTGGGGGTTGGGTGGAGGGTGAACCAGTGAAGGCCAAAATTAAGTCTTCCCATAAAACTACAATATCAGCAAAAAAAAAAGTCAGATCTTGAGAACTCACATGAGGGCAGCAAATGTCAAGTAGATTCTCTCTGTTGGCTTCATCATAATGGTTCAGACACAGGAAATTTTGTGCCTGAGAGCCCTAAAGACCCTCCCTGACTTGTCTGTGATGAGGCCTCCACATTCACCAGGCCCTACAACCACAAGAAAGAGATCATATAGGCTCAAGGGCAGCTCCAGGTCATTAGGGGCTTAGCCATTCATGAGACTCTTATCATTGCTGATGTTCCTAACTGCCTGGTCCTCCTGAAGAAAATGCACATAATGACCCAAGTCTGATGACCCACAACCATGTAGGCTTTTTGTTGTACTCTTTTCAGAATTGTTAAAGGACTGATACCCATTTTTGTAGTTTAATTTGTTTTCAATCAATAGAAATAGACGATATTAAATGCCCCATTAACTGAAACATTCTTTGTGATCAATTGCATTGCCAGCTTGGTGAGGCGAAAGTCAATACAGAAATCTCATTGTATGTCCCTGAAGATCTTGTTCTAGTCAGGTCAGAGAAATAGCAAATAGCTAGTTCTCCTGTCCCAAGAGCGGCCTAATCCCTCAGACTAATGAGAATCCATCTTATTTAAAAATCTTCCAAGAGGGTTTTGAGAGACTGAATACATGAATGGCAATAGCCAGACAACATATAAAAATAGAACTTTACCAAAAATGAACAGCTTTCCTAATTTTCACCCATGTTTGAAGGATAGAATCAACCAGAGAAAGACTAATATTTTCCCCTAACCAACCACGTAGGATGTCCCACTTCTAGTTGTCCTGTCTACAGCTTCTTCAGGCCAACAGCCTCCAATCAGAGCACACCTGAAGCCTTCCTTTTTTCCATTATTAAAGCCTCCCCCTCCTCTGCCTGCCTTTGATTCTCTGCAAAAATGGAAGAGCTGATGGCTGAATCACTGCAAAAGCACCCTCTGAATAAATAGCCTTTACTTTTCTCATTCGCTTGCTCTTTATTATTTCCACAGTGTCCCTGATAACTCTCAGTGATTCCTCAGATTTGGTAATTGTAAAATGAGGACAAAACAGCTCTTTACTCAGGGAATGTCCAGAGACTTAAATGTGCTCATGTTTGTAAAGTGCTCAGCTCATACCCACCACGATGTAATCACTTGATAAATCAAGCAATCAACAAGCCACCTGCATCATGAGGAAATCTTTCTTCCCTCTAACCTGCATCCTTCATGCTGTAGTTATTCCCTCTTCTTTCAATGTTCTCATTTTTGTTACTGAAGGTGGTGATTCAGTATCAGAGTCAGCTCTCCAGACTCAGTTCAGATTTAAGGACACAATAAGGCTAATAATGAAGGGATGCAAAAAAATATTCCATGCATATGGAGACCAGAAGAGAGCTGGGACAGCTATACATACATCAGACCAAGTAGACTTTAAGTCAAAAACTGTAACAAGAGACAAAGGTCATTATATAATGATAAAGAGTTCATTCAATTCATCATGAAGATATAACAATTATAAAGACATATTTAACCAACATTGAAGTAGCTAAATATATTAAGCAGATATTAAAAGATCGGAAGGAAGAAATAGACAGCAATCCAAAAATATTCGTGGACTTCAATACCCCACTTTCAACAATGAATAGATCCTCTAGTCAGAAAATCAATAAGAATATATTGGACTTTAACCACACTTTAGACCAAATGGGCCTAACACACATATACAGAACATTCCATCTGACAGCAGCAGAAAACACATTTTTCTCAAGTACACGTGCAACATTCTCCAACATAAATCATATGTTAAGTCGCAAAACAAGTCTTAAACAAATTAAGAAGGTTGGATCATATCAAGTGTCTTTTCTGACTATAATGGTATTAAACTAGAAATCAAACAGGAGCAAAGCTGGAAAATTCACAAACACATGCAACACCACCATCAAACAAAACCAGCCTGAACAACCAATTGGTCAAAGAAGAAATCAAAATGGAAATAAAAAACTATCTTGGGACAATAAAAATGGAAACACAACATATGAAAGCTTATGGAATTCAGTAAAATAAGTTCTAAGAGGGACGTTTATTGCAATAAATGCTCACATCAAAACAAAGAAAGATCTCAAATAAAAAAAATCTAGCTTTACACCTTAAGGAACTACAAGAAGAAGAACAAACAAACAAGCCCAAAGTTAAAAGAAATAATGATTAGAGCAGAAATAAATGAAATAGGAAAACAATAGAAAAGATTAACAAAACTAAGAGTTGGCTTTTAGAGAAGATAAAAAAAAATTGACAAACTTTTAGCTAGACTAAGGAAAAAAGAGAGAGGACCCAAATCCATGACATTATAAATGAAAGAGGAGACATTACAGCTGATACCCCAGAAATACAAAGGATCGTAAGAAAGTACTGTAACAACTATATGTCAACAAATAGGACAATCTAGAAGAAATGGATAAATTCCTAGAAAGATACAACCCTCCAAGACTGAATCATGAAGCAATAGAGAATCTGAAAAGACCAATAACAAGTAAAGAGATTGATCAGTAATCAAAAATCTCCCAATAAAAAAAAAGCCTAGAACCAGATGATTTCACTGGTGAATTCTACCAAACATTTAAAGAAGGAGTAATGTCAATCCTTCTCAAACTCTTCCAAAAAATTGAAGAGAAGAGTGATGTCAGCAACACGTGGAGTGAACTGTTCTCTTTGTCCTCTGAAATATGATTAAATGGACATTCACTGACAATGGAGGAAGCCCACACAGCACAACAGGATGCCTGAGAGACCCCCGCAGCTATACACCTGAGGGTGAATTGACTGGCCCTCCGGGAAGTGGTGGAGATAGGTGAGCACTTCCTGACCTTCCCTGGCAGTCCTGTGCACATGCACAAATACTTTCCAGCCTGTCACCAGCACCGACAGTACCGCTGAGCACAGAAAGTGGGAACACGCCCTGGGGCGACTGTAAGAAGAGGCGGCGGCAGCCCTTAGCCCACTCCTGATTGCTTTCCCGGTGGTGTGGGAGCCCACTGTATCCCTGCAGCCCCAAGGAGTGGCCCTGGCTTGGTCCCTGTGAGGAAGCCCCGCCCACCAAGCACAGTCTACACACGTGCCCGACACTCTCCAGGGCAGTATAAGTGCCCATAGTTCCCCCACATCTTCCAGCAGAGGGGGTGGGATCCAAAACTCAGCTCCTGCTTCCCCCTAGCGGTAGCAGGTGGAATCTGCAACCTAATACTACTAAAAATGCGCCTCCAAAAGATTAGTTCATCAAACACCATGAGAAACTACAGCAAAAATTCAGACAGGAAAGAAAATGACAATTCTCCAGAAACCAGCCCTGAAGGCACAGAAATTTACAATCTAAATGACAGAATATTCAAAATAGTAGTCATAAAGAAACTCAAAAAGTTACAAGAAAACACAGAAAGACAGTTGAATGATCTCAGGAAAAAAATTAATGAGAAAAAGGGATACTTCACCAAAGAGATCGAAACTATTAAAAAAAACAAACAGAAAATCTAGATATGAAGAATATAATTAATAAAATAAAAAATAATCTAGAATCCTTAAAAAATAGAACTGATGTTATAGAGGAAAGAATTAGTGAATTAGAGGCTAGAAATATACAAATGCTACAGGTGGAGGAGGAGAGAGCACTAAGATTATTTTAAAAATGAAGGAATTCTTCAAGAAATATCTGACTCAATTAGGAAAAGCAACATAAGGACTATAGATATTCCAGATGGAGAAAGGAGCAGAGAGCTTCTTCAAAGAAATAATAGCTGAGAACTTCCAAAACATGGAGAAGGAACCAGATTTACAAATACAAGAAGCTAATTGAATGCCTATTTTACATCAATGATAAAAGACCTTCTCCATGGCATATAATAGTAAAACTGGTAAAAGTCAATGACAAAGAAAAAATATTAAGGGTGTAAGGCAGAAGAATATAACCTACAAAGGAACTCCTACCAGGCTTTCAGCAAATTTCTTGGCAGAAACCTCACAGGCTAGAAGAGAATGGAATGATATATTCAAAATACTGAAAGACAAAAACTTCAGCCAAAAATACTCTATCCAGAAAAATTTTCCTTCAGATACAATGGAGAAATAAAAGCTTTTCGAGAAAACAAAAGCTGAGAGAGTACATCGCCTCTAGACCTCCTGTACAGAAATGATTAATGATGCCCTCACATCAGAAATGAAAAAGCAAAGGTCTACAAAGCTTTGAGCAAGGAGATAAATAGACTGACAAAATCAGAAAACTGTGGCTCTCTTTCACAACAGGGTAGCAAATACTTAATCATAACTTAAAAGATAAAGGGAAGGAAAGCATCAAAAGTAATTCATAACACTTCAACTTAGTAACAAACTCACAACACAAAACAGAATAATTTGTAACAACAATAACTCAGAAGGGGAAGAGGTAAGGGATGGAACCTGCTTAGGCTAATGGAAATAAGAGGCTATGAGAAAATGGACTATTTCTTCTACGAGATTTTTTGTACAAACTTCATGGTAACCACCAAACAAAAAATCAGAGTAGAGTCACAAATCATAACTAAAGAGAAAACCTCCTCAGAAAACCATCAAAATGAAATGGCAGTCAGAAACACAAAGGAAGAGAAAAAATGGAAACATAAAACAACCAGAAAACAAGAGATAAAATGGCAGTATTAAGCCGTCATATATCAATAATTGCTCTAAATGCAAATGGATTGAATTCTCCAATCAAAAGACACAGAGTAGCTGGATGGATTAAAAAACAGGACCCAACAACATGCTGCCTCCAGGAAACATATCTCAGCTCTAAAGACAAACATAGTTTCAGAGTAAGGGGATGGAAGACGATATTCCAAGCTAATGGCAAACAAAAGAAAGCACATGTTGCCACACTTATATCAGGCAAAGCAGACTTCAAGTTAAAAAAGACAATGAGAGACAAAAAGGGTAGTATATAATGATAAAAGGGACATTCCATCAAGAAGACATAACACTTATGAATACATATGCACCTAAGACAGGAGCAACAAAGTATATAAAGCAACTATTAACAGACCCAAAAGGAGAAATGAACAGCAACACAATAATAATAGGGGACCTCAGCACCCCACTTACATCAATGGACAGATCATCCAGACAAAAAGTCAACGAGGAAATAGTGGTTTTAAATTAAACACTTGATCAGCTGGCCTTAATAGATATATAGAGGGCATTCCATCCAAAAACACAGAATACACATTCTTCTCAACTGCACATGGAACATTTTCAAAGATAGGTCATACCCTGGGAAACAAAGCAAGCCTCAATAAATTTAAGAATATTGAAATCATCTCAAGCATCTTTTCTGACCACAATGCTATGAAACTAGAAAACAACTATAAGAAAAAACTGAGAATGTCAGAAATATATGGAGACTAAACAGCATGCTACTGAACAACCATTGGATCAATGAAGAAACAAAAGGAAAAATTAAAAAAATGCCTGGAGACAAATGAAAATGAAAATACAACATACCAAATGTTATGGGATGCAACAAAAGTGGTCATAAGAGGGAAACATATAGGAATACAGGCCCACTTCAACAAACAAGAAAAATCTCAAATAAGCAATCTTAAACAGAACTAGAAAAAGAAGAACAAAGACCAAAGTCAGCAGAAGGAGGGAAATAATAAAAAATAGAACAGAAATAAATGAAATAGAGACAAAAAAAAAAAAAGTAGAAAAGGTTAATGAAACTAAGAGCTGGTTCTTTGAGAAGATAAACACAATTGACAAACCCTTAGCCAGACTCACCAAGAAAAAAAGAGAGAAGGCTCAAATAAATAAAATTAGAAATGAAAGAGAAGAAATTACAATGGATACCACAGAAATACAAAGAATCACGAGAGAACACTATGAAAAACTATACGCCCACAAATTGGATAACCTAGAAGAAATGGATAAATTCTTAGACTCGTGCAACCTCCCAAAACTGAGTCAAAAAGAAATACAGAATCTGAATAGACCAATAACAAGTAAAGAGGTTGAAACAGTAATCAAAAACAGAAGTCCAGGACCAGATGGCTTCTCTGGAGAATTCTACCAAACTTTCAAAGAAGATTTACCGCCTACCCTTTTCAAACCATTCCAAATAATTGAAGAAGACAGAACACTTCCTAACTCATTCTATGAGGCCAACCATACCCTGATACCAAAACCAGACAAGGACAACTCAAAGAAGGAAAAGTTCAAGCTAATATCGCTGATGAACATAGATGCAAAAATCCTCAACAAAATACTGGCAAATCGAATAAAGCAATACATTAAAAGGATCATACACCATAATCAAGTGGGATTTATTCCAGAGACACATGGATGGTTCAACATCAGCAAATCAATCAATGTGATACACCACATTCACAAAATGAGGAATAAGAATCACAGGATCATCCCAATAGATTCAGAGAAAGCATTTGACAAGATTCAATATCCATTTATAATAAAAACTCTCAATAAAATGGGTATAGAAGGAAAGTACCTCAACATAATAAAGGCCATATATGGCAAACCCACAGCCAACATCATACTCAAACAGAAAAATACTGAAAGCCATCCCTCTGAGAAGAGGAACCAGACAAGTGTTCCCACTCTCGTCACTCCTATTCAACATAGTACTGGAGGTTTTGGCCAGACCAATTAGGCAAGAAAAAGAAATAAAAAGAATCCAAACTGGAAAGGAAGAAGTGATAATCAACAACTATAGCAAAGTTGCAGGGTACAAAGTCAACTTACAAAAATCAGCTCCATTTTTATACACTAACAATGAACTAGCAGAAAGAGAAGTCAAGAATACAATCCCATTTACAATAACAAAAAAAAAGAATAAAATATCTAGGAATAAATTTAACCAAAGAGGTGAAAGACTTATACACTGAAAACTATAAGACATTATTGAAAGAAATTGAAGAAGACATAAAGAAATGGAAGATATTCCATGACCATGGGTCAGAAGAATAAACACAGTTAAAATGTCCATACCACCCAAAGCAATCTACAGATTCAATGCAATCCCAATCAGAATCCCAATGACATCCTTCATGGAAATAGAACAAAGAATCCTAAAATTTATATGGAACAACAAAAGACCCCGAATAGCCAAAGCAATCCTGAGAAAAAGAACAAAGCGGGAGGCATCACAATCCCTGACATCAAAATATACTACAAAGCTGTAGTAATCAAAACAGCATGGTACTGGCACAGAAACAGACACACAGATCAATGGAACGGAATTGAAAGGCCAGAAATAAAACCACACATCTATGGGCAGTTAATCTTCGACAAAGGAGCCAAGAACATACAATGGAGAAAGGAAAGTCTCTTCAACAAATGTGTTGGGAAAACTGGACAGCCACATGCAAAAGAATGAATGTAGACCATAATCTTGCACCATACACAAAAATTAACTCAAAATAGATTAAAGACTTGAATGTAAGACCTGAAACCATAAAACTCCTGGAAGAAAATGTAGGCAATAGACGCTTTGACATGGGTCTTAGCAGCATCTTTTCGAATACCACGTCTACTCTGGCAGAGGAAGCAAAAGAAAAACTTAACAAATGGGACTCCATCACACCAAAATGCTTCTGCCAGGCAAAGGAAACCATGAACAAAATGAAAAGACAACTCACCATTAGGGAGAAAATATTTTCCAATCATATATACAACAAGGGGTTAATCTCTAAAATATATAAAGAACTCATACAACTCAACAACAAAAAAACAAACAACCTGATCAAAAACTGGGCAGAGAATATGAAGAGACATTTTTCCAAAGATGTATAGATGGCCAACAGACACATGAAACGATGTTCAACATCACTAGTTATTAGGGAAATGCAAATCAAAACTACAATGAGATATCACCTTACCTGGTCAGAATGGTTATAATTACCAAGACAAAAAATAACAAATGTTGGAGAGGATGTGGAGAAAAGGGAACCCTCATGCACTACTGATGAGAATGCAAACTGGTGCAATCACTATAGAAAACAGTATGGAGATTTCTCAAAATATTAAAAATAGAAATACCCTATGATCCAGCTATCCCACTACTGGATATTTATTCAAAGAACTTGAAGTCAATGATCCAAAGAGATTTATTCAGCCCTATGTTCATTGCAGCATTATCCACAATAGCCAAGACATGGAAGCAACCCAAGAGCCTTACTATGGATGAACGGATAAAGAAGATGTGGTATGTATATACAATGGAATACTACTCAGTCATTAAAAAGACAAAATCATCCCATTTGCAACAACATGGATGGTCCTTGAGGGTATGATGTTAAGAGAAATAAGCCAGAAAGAGAAAGACAAATACTGCATGATTTCACTCATATGTGGAAGATAAAAAAATACACAGATAAAGAGAACAGATTAATGGTTACCAGAGTAGAAATAGGCTGGGTGTGGGCCAAAGGGGTAAAGGGGCACATATGTATGGTGACAGACAGAAATTAGACTACTGGTGGTGAGCACGATGAAGTCTATTCAGGGATTGATAAATAATAATGTACACCCGAAACCCCACAATATTATAAACCATTATGGTCTCAATAAAATTATTGAGAAAAAAACTGAAGAGGAGGAAATACTCCCAAACTCACTTTACGAGACCAACATTGCTCTGACACCAAAGCCATATAAGGACACTGTAAGAAAAGAAAACTACAGGCCGATATCCCTGATGACTTAGTGACAAAAATTCTCAACCAAATACTAGCAAACCAAAGTCAATAGCACATTGAAAACATTATACACCATGATCAAGTGTGATATATTCCTGGGATACAAGGATGGTTAAAGGTACACAAATAAATAAATGTGATACATCACATTAATAGAACAAAAGATAAAAATCGCATGACCATCTCAATAGATTCAGAAAAATAATTTGACAAAATTCAACATTCTTTCATGTTAAAAACCCTCAACAACTTAGGTATAAAAGGAATAAAGGCCATATATGGTAAGGCCACAATAACACTATATTCAGTGGTAAAAAGTTAAAAGCTTTTCTTCTAAATCAGGAACAACACAAAACGCCCACTCTCACCACTCCTATTCATCATAGTACTGGAAGCTCTAGCCAGAGTAATCAGGCAAGAAAAAGAAATAAGAAGCTTCCAAATTGGAAAGGAAGAAGTAAAATTGTCTGTTTGCAGATGACATGATCTCATATATAGAAAATCCTAGAGACTCCACCCAAAAACTGTGAGAATTAATAAATTAATTCTGTAAAGCTGGAGAATACAAAATCAATATACAAAAACCAATTGCATCAGATACACTAAAAACAAATTATCTGAAAAAGAAATAAAGAAAATAATTCCATTTACAATACCATCAAAAAATAATAAAATACTTAGGAATACATTTATCCAAGGAGGTGAAGGATCTGTACAATGAAAACTAGAAGACATTAATGAAAGAAATTGCAGAACACACAAATAAATGGAAAGATATCCCATGTTTGCAGATTGGGAGAATTAATACTGTGAAATGTCCATACTACCCAAAGGCATCTGTGGATTCAATGCAATCTCTATCAAGATTCCAATGGCATTTTTCACAGAAATAGAAATAATCCTAAAATTTGTATAGAACCACAAAAGACCCTGAATAGCTAAAGCAATCTTGAGAAAGAACAAAGCTGGAGAAATCACACTTCCTGATTTCACACTACAGTCATGAGTCGTTTAAAATGCATCGTTACGTGATTTCATCCTTGTGCAAACATCTTAGAATGTACTTACACAAACCTGGACGGTATAGCCTACTACACACCTAGGCTATATGGTACTAATCTTATGGGACCAGCATCATATATGTGGTCTGTCATTCACCAAAACATCATTATGTGGCACATGACTGCATACTACAAAGCTATAGTAATCAAAACAGTGTGGAACTGGTGTAAAAACCAGCATATAGACCAGAGAAACAGAATAGAGAGCCCAGAATTGAACCCACACATATATGGTCAACCAGTCTTTCACAAGGGAGCCAAGGATACACAGTGCGGAAAAGATAGTCTCTTCAATAAATGATGTTGGGCAAACTGGATATCCACATGCAAAAGTCTGAAACTAGATCCCTATCTTACACCACTCCCAAAAATTAACTCAAAAGGGATTAAAGACTTAAGTGCAGGACCTGAAACCGTAAAACTCCTAGAAGAAAACCTACTAAAAAGCTTCTTGACATTGATCTTGGCAAAGATTTTTTGGATAAGACACCTAAAGCACAGGCAACAAAAGCAAAAATAACAAGTGGGACTACATCAAACTGAAAAGCTTCTGCAGCAAAGGAAACCATCAACAAAATATAGGTCAATCTGTGGAATGGGAGAAAATATTTGCAAACCATATGTCTGATAAAGAGTTAATATCCACGATATATAAGGAACTCATATAACTCAATAGTGAAAAAGCAAATAATCCCATTTAAAAATGGGCAAAGGACCTGAATAGACATTTTTCCAAAGAAGACATAAATCGCCAATAGATACATGAAAAGGTACTTAACATTGTTAATTATCAGGGAGATACAAATCAAAACAACAATGACATATCACCTTACGCCTGTTAGGATGTTTATTATCAAAAAGGTGAGAGATAGGGGCCAGCCCGTGGCGCAGTGGTTAAGTGAGCACACTCTGCTGCGGCAGTCCGGACCCCGGGCGCCCACCGACGCACCGCTTGTCAAGCTGTGTTGTGGTGGCATCCCATATTAAGTAGAGGAAGATGAGCACGGATGTTAGCCCAGGGCCAATCTTCCTCAGCAAAAAGAGGAGGATTGGCATTGGATGTTATCTCAGGGCTGATCTTCCTCAAAAAAAAAAAAAAATCCACGAGAGAGAAGCACTGGCGAGGATGTGGAGAAAAGGGAATCCTTGTGCACTGTTGGTGAGAATGTAAACTGACACAGCCACTGTAGAAAATGGTGTGGTGGTTCCCCTAAAAATTAAAAATAGCATTACCATATGATCCAGCAAGTCAACTTCTGGGTATACATTCTAGGGAAAGAAAATCAGGATCTCAACGAGATGTCTGCACTCCCGTGTTCATTGCAGCATTATTCACAAGAGCCAAGATATGAAAACAACCTAAGTGTCTGTGAACAGATAAACTGATAAAAATGTGAGGGGTGCGTGTGTGTGTGTGTGTGTGTGCACGTAATGGAATATTAATTGGCCTCAAAAAGAAGGAAATCCTGCCATTTGCAGTAACATAGATGAACCTGGAGGGC
This sequence comes from Diceros bicornis minor, assembly GCF_020826845.1. Taxonomy (NCBI): domain Eukaryota; kingdom Metazoa; phylum Chordata; class Mammalia; order Perissodactyla; family Rhinocerotidae; genus Diceros; species Diceros bicornis. Next base: position 85,308,325 of record NC_080745.1, on the reverse strand, counting down.
ATTGTCCCAAGTGAAATAAACGAAATCTGAAAAAAAATTAATTGAACTCATAGAAATAGAGAGTATAATGGTGGTTGCCTGGGGCTGAGAGTTGGGGAAAATGGGAAGATGTTGGTCAAAGGACACAAACTTCCAGTTATAAGATGAGCAAGTACTAAGAATCTAATGTACAGAATGGTGACTACGGTTCATAAGACTATATTGTATACTTGAGATTTGCTAACAGAGTACATCTTAAGCATTCGCACCAAAACAAAACAAAGGTAACTATGGGAGGTGATAGATGTGTTAATTAACTTATGGTAATCATTTAACAATGTATATGTATATCAAATCATCACATTGTACATTTATATATGTAAATATATGATTTTATTTGTCAATCTTACCTCAACAAAGCTGGGGCAATGAAATTAGAATCTGAAGTTCTTAGTGTAGGACCTTGAGTACGGTAAGTGCCTAATAAATGGTAACTGTTTATTATCCAGTTAATTGTTACTTCGTTTCTATCCTCAGTTGATAAATGAGGAAACCATAGTGGAAAAGGTGAAAAGACTTAACCAAAAGCCACATGGCAAGTCATAGCTGAACTGAGGCTACAACTCCTGTTATTTTTCATCTCGCTGGCTCCTTTTGCCCCGGGTTCCACGTGACTCTTGCTGATTGAAGACACATGCGAGCTAACCAGAAGCCAGGACTTAGCAGATAAGGTGGTGGTACTTGATCTCGCTGTTCTCTGGGAACGCCTAGGATCTGGACTGCACACACTCCGCCCCATGCTTAGTGTGTGCTGTTAAACCCAAGCAAGAGGAAAAGGCTGGTGGGAAAGGTTGGAGCAGGAGCAGTCTGTGAACAGTTAGAAAATCCAGAAAGGTTGGTACCAGGACTGGCTCTTCTCCACCAAAATGTCAATGAGGTTAGGTGATTTTCAAGCTCCAAGACAAGCATTTTGAAACAAAGGACAGAGAAGAGATGATTGCTTCACGTGTGGTTTGCAGGAAGCAGATGCCCCGTCCTTTCAGTGCGTGGAGGCAGATCCTGTGCACGAAGGTGAGTTCCAAAAGTGGCCCGGACCTCTGTGTCCTACTTACCTCTTGACCACGTTCAGGAAGGACTCAGGACTTCCTTGGGGCTTGCCAAATTTCCTGCAACCAAAGTTGGGTCCAGCCAGAACCAAGACAATAAGCCAAGTCCTCTTCTGTCCCCAGAGGAGGAATCATGACCAATCACGAAAGAAGAGGCAGCCAGTGCCAACTCTCCGAAGTGTGTTCAAATGCTCTATGGAGGCCCCAGTGCACGCTCCTCTCTTCCTGAAACACTCTATGGACTGTGGAGGAAGCGTCTTTCTCTGTTCCCCTGTGTGCCCTGATTCACCACACATGTCGACCTTTGCTCATAGGGCGCCTCCTACTCAGAACATTTCACTCTGGCTTCTCCAACTCCCCATGCTGGAAGACCTGGCCTGAGCACCACCTCATTGTGAAGCCTCTGTGATCCCTCCAACCAGGGAGTAACCCCTCCAGTATCTCATGGTGTCTGCAGCTGCCACGCACCGCCCAGTGGTGGCGTCCTGGAGCCTGTGCTTTCTATGTCACTACTTGACTTTTTGTGTGAGTTCCTTTCAGTCCTCAAATGAATGAAAAGCCTCTTAGGGATGAAGAATGTGTAGAGTATGTTTCAATGTGTCACAAGAGGTGAACAGCTCATAGAAACCCAGACTGTAATCACATTCCATAAGTTATGACTTTCTTGTTATAATACATACATTATAGATATATGTGTATATATGTTTGTATGCATATATATTTCACATATAATATGTACAGTATACATTCTGTATACTAATACTATACATTTTATATAAATACACTAGCAAATGCCAAAGGGATTATAATAAGATCAATAAACAGAAAGATGATATATTCTGAGAGATATATGCCACATAATCCAATGAAAAAGAGTTTTCATATCGGGTCTCCCCAACCCCAAGATCTGGGCTTGCACAGATGCTGGGATAGAACCTGTAGATGTTTCTGGAGAGGGTCACTGGGTCACACTGTCTCTCCCTCACCCGCTGATAGTCCAGCAGAATTTTGGCTCAACTTTATTTCAACAGTCACACAAACAGCCACATGCCCAACACGCCACATGGCCAGGCATGGATAGGGGAGGGCGCATCAGCAGTACCCTTGTCCCCATCCACCTACCTTCTGGATCACCATAGTAATACACATAGAAGCAAGAGGCTGGGTGGTCAGATTTTCTGGTGTACTTGATGGTCAAGATGTTGCAAGAAGGTGGAAAGGTGAGACCTAAACCTTCACAAATCTTCCCATAGATTTCAGATCCTGGAGGTTCATCTTGGATTTCCACATACTCTTTATTACAGGTGAGGCTGTTGGGGCAGAGGGAAAGACAGGCACCAGCATTTGGAATTGCCCTCCTTCCAGCAGGCAGCCTGTCTCCACCAAGGACTGGACAGGATTGCATGGATTTGCTTAGGAGAAGTGCCAGGCCTGGTGGGCAAGGGAAGGAAAGTCATTCATTCTTCTGAAGAGAGGACAGTCACCCCAGGACCCTCTGACCTCCCGGGGAGGCCTTCTCCTTGCCTGGGCTGCAGGTGACCTCCAAATCTCCTGGGAAGCGCAACCTATGGCTCTGGGATGCCCACACGTGGATCAAGAGCCACTTGTCTTTCAGGACCTCTGAGAGTAATGACTCAGCCAACAAGTGGTATGTTCCTTGGTCAATGACCACTGTGTCATGGTGAGCGGCCCCAGACATGAGTGTGTGGATGCCACTCCTGGTATTTTACCCTCCACCTCCCTGGCAGTTGGAGCCCAGCTACTGAAGATTGGCCTTCATGCCCAGCAGAGGTGAGAGGGGAATCCATCTCTACCTCCTGCAAGGCAAGATGCATGTGGGATTATCACACTTCTGCTGAGGTCTCCCACTGCTTTCTTCTACCCTTGAAGACCCAACCCCCTCATCTTTACTCCACCACCAGCATGCCTCACTCACAGGAGAGAGGCCAGAGGGTCTCTGATTTAGAAAAAGACAAGAAGAGGACATCCTACCAGGACATACACAGCACCCTTTATATTAGTTTGCTCTTGGCCTGAGTCCTTCCTAGGTGCCAAGGACAGTCACATCCAAAATCAATCTTTGAAAAGGACGAGGGGACAACAAATGGAGTCTTTCAAAATAATCCATCCCTTTCACCCTTAGAGAAATGATGATGCAGAAAATGCCTGAATCCTTCATCCCTGGGGAATGGTTTGTGGAGATGGCCCAAGCTTTATTTTTGAGGCAGGAATCTCTAAGTTGTCCTTCATCTCACAGAGCACCTATGTAACCTAGTGGGAATCCCATGCTGTAGCAAGTCTGGAGGGGCAGGGGTCCTTAGTCACAAGATTACATCATCTGTCTCAGCCACCATTGTGGGCTGTGTTTGGTTTGGTCTGGAATTGACGGAAATGTGGATCCCATGTTAAAATCTGTGAAGAACGTTCAGGCATATGAATGCAGTTACTTATTGCTACTTTGGAAAAGCTTACTGTGGCCTTATCACTTCATTCACTCTTTCTTTCATTCATTCTTTCATTCACCCATTCACTCATTAGTTAAAGAAATATTCTTTGAACCCTGAAGATAGACTCCTATTCTACTGGACACAAACAAACATAGGCAAGAGTATTACAACTCTAAATTCCACTCAGACTTTTGCACAAGGTAACGGATGTGACACAAATGAGAGAAAGACCTGTCTAGCTATGAAGAGCCAGGAAAGGGGTCTTAGGTGTTATGGAAAAGTTTGTCCAAGAAAACTCAGGAAATACAAAATGAGGACCGTAAGCAGTGGGCAGGTGAATCTGGAAAGGGTAGAAGGATGCATTCCAAGCAGAGCAGACAGTGTGAGCAAAGGCATGGATCTTCTAAAGGGTCTGGTGTACCAAAACTCAGTGTGTGAGGGCTCAGCACAGAGAGGGGCAGAGGGGAGAAGTGGTTAGAAGAGAGGGGAGATCCAGCAGCCACCATGAAGGAATTTGAAAGCCATGCTAAGGAGAATGAATTTTCTCCAGAAGACAGGGAGCCACTGATGGATTTTCAGCTGGGAGTGAAACAGAGTCAGAACGTGTTTTAGTTGTGTGTGCTGGATGGTGGAGGACAAGATGGACTTGTTCCTATGAAACTACAACATCAGCAAAGAAACACATCCTGAGCACTCACTGGAGGGCAGGTGTTGCCATAACAACGTGGAGACCTGGAGTCGTCTGGATGGTTCAGACACAAACAGTTTTTGGCCCGACATAGTTGAAGATCCTGCCAGAAGGAGGAGGCTGCCACAATCACTACATGCTACAACAGAAGAAAAGGATTCCAGGACCCCAGAAGCAGCACCAGGCCGTGAGGGGCTGTGCCGTCCTGGGGCCCCACACTGTTGTTGACGGTCCTAACTTCCCAGTCCCTGCAATCACAACCCAACATCAATGATCCAAGTCTGATGAGCCCGCAAACAAGGTGGCTTTTATCTTTTACTCTTTTCAGAACTTGTTAAGGGACCTATAGTCATTACTACAAATGGCTTTAACCGAGTGTAGAGAAGAAATTTAACACTTCCTCACCAAAACATTGTTTATCATCAACAGCATCGCCAGATGGACAGCAGAAAGTCCACACAAACAACTCATTCCTGCCTCCCTGAAGATCTCTTCCTAGTGCAGGCATGAGACAAGGCAAATACACAGTTCTCTGCCCCAGAGGGGGCTGACCCCTCAGAGAAATGAGAATCCATCTCCTGATAAAGATCTGCAGGAAGGAGTTCCACACTCTGCTCAGTGATGCCTCAGGCTCCAAATCTGTAATGAGGATAAAAACAGCGCCTTCCTCAGCTGTGTTTAGGATCAAATGTTTTCATGTTTGTAGTATTTTCAGCCAGTACCTGGACCTGGGAATCACTAGGTACATAAATCAGTCAACGAGCCACCCATATGATGAGAAAATCCTTCTTCTCTATGATCCGTAGACCTCGTGCTGCAGTCCGGCCCCCTCCCTTCAAAGCTCTCGGTTCTGACACTGAAGACAGCGAAGCCTCAGGTCTCCACACTCCTGCCCTTCAGAGGAGGAGGCTCCATCCTCCTGTGACCCGGGATCTGTGGAGAGGTGGCTCCCCTCCACGCGCAGTGAGGCTGTGCAGACTGGAGGGAGGAGGCTCCCAGGGCCGTGGAGGAGCTGCAGTGGGGTGGGGAGGAGGAACAGGGAGGAGCCTAGAGGGGTCGGGGGAGAGGGGGGTTTAGGGATGGTTAGGACTGAAGCTACTGCCAGGTTCAGTAATTGCAGTTCTTTTGGTCAAGACCGTGTCCTGATACATGCATTTCCCAGAGAGCCATCGGGACTCCAACCCCACAGCCCACCTCTGTGTGAGGAGGGGAAAGGGGGACACAACACTGTCTGCGTTTGCCTTCTTTCCGTGCAGTTGAAACCAGTGTGGCTGAAAAGAAATCAAAACAGAAAAACAAATGAAAAGCTGAAAGTCAATGATGGGTCAGGGCTCAAGAACAGAAAATACACACACGGGGCCGGCCCCATGGCTTAGTGGTTAAGTGTGCGTGCTCCGCTACTGGCGGCCCGGTTTGGATCCCGGGCGCCCACTGACACATCGCTTCTCTGGCCATGTTGAAGTGGCGTCCCACATACAGCAACTGGAAGGATGTGCAACTATGACATACAACTATGGACTGGGGCTTTGGGGAGAAAAAAAAAAAAGGAGGAGGATTGGCAATAGATGTTAGCTCAGGGCTGACCTTCCTCACAAAAAAAAAAAAGAAAAGAAAATACATTGTGAGGAGGAGCTGCCGCCAAGGGATGGTGCTGAGCATGAAGAGGAGAGAGCGTCGCTGTCCTGGTCCCTGGGGACAGTCCTGGTCACACAGAGGGAAGGGCAGAAAGAAGGTCTGGCACTCAGCGTTCAAGGACTGCTCATTCAGTGGCTTTCTGCTTCTTCTCCAATTCCAATCAGTTACTGTACAATGTTCCCACTCCAGAGCCCAGTCAGAGAGGGCAGTTCTGTAGAGCGTGACCAATGTGTCCCGGAATTTCCTGGCTTTAGCACTAAAAGTCCCTTCTTGTAAGAAACCTCTCCATCCTGGTCAAACTAAGACAGCTGGTCACCTTAACATGACCTGAAGATTTCTTCTAAATTCTGTAATGAGATCAATGATCAATTTGATGTTGGAGAAGACCGACTGAAGAAAATTTTCAACTGAGGAGAAACGGACCATCTGAATTTATGGAAGTTTCACTACATCAGAGACCCCAGTTAGGCACTTGGATCCAAGAGACCTGACTGCAATCACATGGCCTCCCACAGGTGACCCGCACTGGGGCTCATCCTCATGATAGGACATAGTGGGCACAGCACATCTGAGGAACCAGATGGCCCTGGGTCACAGTCCTGGGGTCGTGAGAGCTGGGTGGCTTTGCACAAGCTATTTACTCTCCCTAAGCCTATTTACAGTCTATTCACCTGTAAAATAGGAATCTTAGCAGAAAATACCTCATAGGTTCAGCAGGATAATCTACACAGACCAAGGCTTAGGGCCCCGTGCAGGGGAGCTCTCCACAAAGTCCCCTGTCATTGTGAACATCACCAAAATAGGCGATATTTCTTTCCTCGGTAAATTAGAAATCAACAAATGCTCTAGAACCTATGTGACAATAAAGCTCAACCAGGACACTGAGTCCATCTCCAGCTGCCTTCCTGGGCACTGAGGCCATTGGTCTTTGGGGGTGCAAAGAAAAGTCTCCCCACGCCTGGGGTGTCCATCAACTCTGCTTGGGAAAATATAAATCCCGGTTTGCCAGACAGCAGGCCTCAGGTGCAGAATCCTAAAACCTCCCTGTCACTTTGAGTGACGTCTCTGGACTGGACCTCATCTACATTGAACACTGCTGACCTGGAATCTCAGGTCCAGGCCTTGAAGGCCAGAGAACTCACTGCACCTTGAAGGAGTTCAGGACATGTCACCCAAAAGTATGCCAAAAATAATGGTGTATTGATGATTTTGAGCTGAAAGCACTTGAGAAACAGTAGATGCAGGAAGGGCTCTGATTTTCCCTTTTCTTCCTAAAAACAATCCGTACAGTTTCCCATGAGAATGGTGCCCTCCCTGCACCAGGAGAGAGTCATGTCCTCATCACCAGAGTCTGGGATGGACGCTGACATGGATCTGTGCTCACACACTGACTGTACCACCCCTTCTCGGCCCCCGTTCCCCCATACAGTTTCTAGTCCCATCCCCGCAGTTTACTGCTCCTGCCCAAACCCTTTGTCTTATTGTCTCTTCCCAAGTGGGTCATTTCTTTGACTGAAAGTTATAAAGCTTTCTGCTCTGGTCACTTCTTTGGGTCTTCATTTATTTGTGAAGGCCCTCAGGTACATGTAAAAATGTTTAATAAAATATGTATTTTTTCTCCTGTTAGTATCTTATGTCAGGTTAATGCTTAAGCTGTGCCAGAGAACCTAAGAGAGTAGGGGAAAAATTTTCCTACTCTACGCCTCAATAATAATCACAAGACTTCACATGGCTCAGTTGTTTTAGAAACTAAGTAGTTTTCAAACTTTAGAATCACTTAGGAGCTTCTTTGGTCGGCCTGGTGAAGGGTGGTGGTTCACAGTCCACACCCCTCCACCTGTGACTCTGACAGAGGTGGCTTTCCAGGCACTTCGAGAAACACTCCTTTGACCTTGAGTGAAGAGGCTGCGTTGGTCTCTTCCTAGAAAAAACTCCCTGGCATTCACACAGCAATGTGGATACCATAGGAAAAAGCAAAATCCCATTATGGGTCACATAGAAGAACAATGTTTCCAAGGTCTGGAAACGTTGACGAAGCCAAAATGGCCAGTGGGTGAAGCTCAGGGTCACTGGGGACCTGCGAGCTCCCACTGATGTTTGTGTCCCCAAGTGATGCCCTGGAAGGGCCTGGAGCCAACTGACCAGTCAGGGACTGATGTGCATCGACCCACTGCCTCCTACTAGCTGAAGGAGGCTGATGAAATCCTTCTGCCTAACCTGGCGCCACCACTGTGGGAGGCAGAGGACACAGTCACAGCCCAAGTGCTCCTGGATCTCTGACTAGATCTGCCCTTTCTCCAGTGTCTCTGTAGGGGATTCCATTGGTTCTGGGCTCTGAACCCAGGAAAGAGCCGTGTGGAGGTAACAGTGAAACCACTAAGACTGGAGAGGGGAGCGTGGGGTTGGAGGATGGGGAGGGGTCAGGGGAGGGGGACAGAGACATGAGATTCATAAAACATCCCACTCTAAATGGACCTGTAAATCGTGGTTACAACACATGGAATGAATGAAATGATAAGCATGATGGCCAACAAAACCAACAATTGGAACAGAAATTCACTTCAGATTAATTTGTTTTTGGAAATTTTCTTATGAGGTGAAATTCATATAACACAAAATATTATACGAACCATTTTAAAGTGTATAATTCAGTGGCATTTAGTACAATCATGAAGTTGTGCGACTACCACCTCTATCTACTTCCAAAACATTTCCACTACCTATAAATAAAGCCTGTCCCCATTAAGTGGTCATCTCTATTACCCCCTCCCCACCAGGTCCTGGCACCCACCAATCTGCTTCTGTCTCTGTGGATTTACCTAATTACTCCAGATTAATATTAAGGAGAAATCCTGCAAAGACTTTGGTAAGAATCTTGAAGGTGATCGATTCAGTTATTTTCTTAAAAATCGTTTATTTTGGAATAATTTCAAAATCACAAAAAAGTTGTAAGAATTTCACAAAGAACTCTCATATTGCCCTAAAACAGATCCTCACAATCAGCATCTCACTGCATTTGCTCCCTCACCCTCTCTCTGTCTCTATTACTCCCACTTTCATTAGTCTTTTTTCTGAACCACTTGAGAGTAAGCTGTAGACAAAATGCCCCATCCCCCCTGAATAAGCCAGCGTGCATTTATCACAAACAAAGACATCTTTCTGCATCACCACTAATTCAAAAAGTCAACTATGATATGACCCTCTGATCCAGGCGTCAGATCCCATTAGGATTCTGTCAACTATCCCTTGAATTTCTGCTTCATTTTCGGTCCAGATAACACTCAGAAACACATGTTGCATTAGTTATCAAGTCTCTTTAGCATTTACTAATCTGAAAGATTCCATAGTCTCTCCCTGCCTTTCATGTCCTTGATAGTTGTAAAGAGTGCAGGCCCTACAGTCTGTAGGACGGCCCTCAATCTGGGTCCATTTGATGTTTCTTGGCAGGAATACCATGGGATTGATGCTCTGCTCCTTTAGTGCATCACATCAGGGGCACATGATGTTGACCCATCCCACCCATGGTGACTCTAACCTTCATCACCTGCTCATGTCAGTGGCCGTCAGGTGTCTCCATGGCAAAGGCACCATCTTTCCCTTTGTAGTTGATTAGCATTTTGTGGGAAGATATTCTGGGATTTTGCCAATGTCCGTTTTCTATGTCAATCTCCCTCACTAGCATTGGTGCTGACAACTGTTGTTTGAATTCAGACAACTCGTGTCTGAATACCTCAGACAACTGAGATAGTTACCAAATGGTGATTTTTCTACTTCCGCCATTCTTTCCGCATTTATTAGTTGGCCTTTTAGCATAAGGAAGCATTTCTCCTTTCTGCTGTCTTATTTATTTATTACTATTTTATTAATATCTGTATGAACTTATGGACTGCTACTTTATTCAATGGGTTCTACTCCATTATATCATTATTTCTTTGATGACCAATTTGCCACATTTTTGAACAGTTGAGGCTTCTTCTAGGTGGCTCCTGTGTCCTTTTCACATGTTCCTCTCATACTTTGTGCACTTCCTTATTTTCTGGTACAAGAAGATGTTCCAGATTCACTTTGTACTTCCTCACCTTTAGAGTCAGCCATTTCTCCAAGGAGTCTCGGTTCTCTTAAGTGGTGGATGGTGTTTAGAAACCAAAATATGGTGCTGGGTGTTCTCATTGCTACTGGGAAATCATTGCTTCTAGGTCCTCTCAGCGAGCAGAGCTGGGAATATACATCTATATGTGTTTGCGTGTGTGTGTCTTCACACACATATACACACATTTATCTATAACTATTTTTATATCTATGTATGTATGGATACATATGTACGTTAATATATGTATATCACTATGATAACATAAGTTCCATTGTAATCCAAAACATCTCAGTTTTCTCAATCTTTCTGCATTTCATGTATTTAAATACCTTTTGTTTTCATTAATCTCAATATATTTACTTATATGTTTCCTCAATTTACTAATTTGCTCAATATAACAATCTCCACAAAATGTCAACTTCTTCAGCTGCCATCTGAGTCCCGCCCACACCCAGTGTCCCATGTCCTTGAGGGCCAGCAAGCATGCTGGCTCCACTGCTCCTCCTCCTTCCTCAGCACCCTGTGTCCTTGGCACTGATGGACACAGTGCTGATGTACCTCTCTGTAGCATCCCTTCCTGCCCTGTGTCAGGCTTTGACTCCCGCACACCAGGAAATAACGAGAAGGAAAAGATGAGTAAGAAGAAGGGACGAGCTGTAAGTGTTATTTTAAAAGAAAAAAAATTAAATTATTATATATCAGAAGCAAAACAGATAGATATGTGAAAGAATCAATTGGAAGTGTTGGAAACATAAGTATAGTCATTGAAATAAAAACTGGAATAGATAGTATACACTCTAGGTTGTACATGCTCCAAGACCAAATTAATGATTTGGAATATACTTTGGAATTAATCTAAAATGTAGCACTGAGAGACAAAGAGATTCTTTTTTTAATGAAGGACATAGAAAGGAAGGATTAAGAGACATCAAAATTTATTCAATAGAAATAGTCAAAGATGAGAGAGATGGAATGACTCACAAAAAAGTATTTGATGAGTTTTGGTTAACAATTTTCCAGAATAGATGGAAGTCATGAATCTTCACTTTGAAGCTTCCAAGAGTAAGAGATAGTGTAATAAATATAAATAAATGCCCAACTAAAGGCACTGCAGAGTAAAGATATACACTGTATACAAAGGAATGGTAGCTAAACAGACAGCTGTCTTCTCACTGGCAACAAGAGGACCAGAAAACAATGAGCAACACCTTCAAAGTGCAAGAAAAAATAACCAGAACATTTGAACGTCCAATCCAACCAGAGTGAGACAATCAAAGATAAAGCGAGCTCACCACCCACAGACCCTCACTGAAAGAATTATTGAAAAACAGAGTTCTGAGAGAAGAAAAGTTAGGAGGGAAACTCAGAAAGAATATAAGGAACAATAGTGAGCACAAAAATTAAGTAAATATTTAACTTTAAGTAAACATTGATGGCAAAAAGAACAAATTTTTATGTGTTTAAGCATAAAATGTAAAATTCTGATTGTGGTAACAAGATGAGGGTTATTAAGGAGTAGCTAATACATACTAAATTCTGTGTATTTGGAAGGATGGTAGAAATGTGAAATAACTGTAGACTCTGTTAAAAAAAGACTGTAATTAAGTTTATATTTAAAAAAATTTTAAAGTAACCACTAAAAATGTAGAAATTCTTCCAAATCATCAGAAGTAAATAAGGTAAAACAGAACACCTTATCAATTAAAAGTAAGATGTGAAAAATACAGAAAAGAAGTTAAAGGAAAGAAAAATTAACAAGAAACACACCTGAAGAATGTAGAAATTAGTCAAAATATGTAGGTAATCTTAATAAAAGTAAACGTATAATCTTAATTTATTAAGATACAGATTATTATATAGAGCTGTTGGAAGCAAGTGTTGGTATAATCACTTTGGAAAATTGTTTGTAGCACCTGTAAAACTGAAATAGGCATGCTCAATAATTCTACTCTTAGCTATATACTCAATAGAAATACTTGTGTGTGATCACCAAATGATATGTGTTAGAATATTTGTAGCAACACTATTTAGCTGGATACTGGACGTACACAAATTGCCATTCAGAGAAGGATGGTGAAAAACAAATTGTAGTATATTCACTAGAATACTATCCAACAACGGTAATAAATGATATATAGCTACACACAACAGTATGAATGAATCTCACATACGTAATACTGAGTGAAAGAAACCAGACGTAGAAGACTACATACTGGAGGGATTCGTGTATATAAAGTACAAAACAGGCAAGGCTAGTTTATTCTGTTGAAAGCCAGGATAATGGTTACCCTTGGGAGAGGTGGTTCACTAACGAGAAGTGGTCCTTGTGGGATTTCTGGGATGCTGAAAATATTCTGTTTCATGATCTGGAGGTTGATTACAAGGATGTGTTTGCTTTGTGGAAATTTGTTTAGCTACTCATGTAGGTATGTATATATTTGTATATGTATCTATGCATGCATGTTACCCTCCAATAAAAAGTTAAAAGCATGATTTATTAATTTGGAATTTGAAAAATTTCTAGCTATATTCTACTTTCCAAAAGATAACCTAAAACCAAAACACAAAAACGATTAAAAATTAAGTGATGAAAAATGATATCCCATCCCTCCAAAAATGTGATGAATTTGAAATATTAATATCAAGTAAAATGATAATTTAAATTAGCACAAACCAATACTAAAGATAAATATAGTTACGAAAAACAATGAAAATAGTAACCCATCGAGAAGATAGAACAATCATAAATTGCATACCTAACAACATAACTGCATGTAAAAAACCTGATAGAAATTTAGGAAGAAATAAATATGGTAGGGTAGGGAAAGAAACTCCCAAACAGTAGGGCAACCTCTAGGGCAACCACTAAAAAAAAGTAAAAAAAATAAAAGTAGAAATATAAATGATATACTGAGAAAGGAGAGAAAATAGAATCATATAAAATGTTCAATTAAAACCACAAAAGGCAGGGAAAAAAGTGGAAACAAAAAGGGGAACAAAAGAAAAAGGCCGCAAATAAAAAACAGTAACAAATTTGATAGATATTAATCCAACTACATCAATAATCACTTTGAATGTCAATGGTCTAAAAGCATCAATTAAAAGACAGAGATTGTCAGAGTATTTCAAAAAACATGATCCAACTATATGTTGTCTACAAGAAACCTGCTTTAAATATAAAGATGCATATAGATTAAAAATAATAGATGGAGAAAACTACACCATGCTAACCCTAATCAAAAGTGAGCAAAAGTAAGTATATTTATCTCAGACATATCAGACTTCAAAGCAAGGAAAGTCATCAGGAATAAAGAAGAGCAGTACATATTGATAAAGGGATCAATTCTCAAAGAAGATAAAACAATCCTTGATGTGTATGCATCTAACAAGAGAGCATCAAATAACATGAGGCAAAAACTGATAGAATTGCAAGGGGAAATAGATGAATCTGTTATCGTATGGAGATCAACACTCCTCTATCAGAAATGGACAATTCAGCAGGCAGAAAATCAGTAAAGACATAGTTAAACTATGTCAATAACTGGAATAAACTGCAATCAACTGGATATAGTGGACATCAATAGAGTGCTTCATCCAACAGTAGAAGAATGTACACTCTTCTCAAGCTCACACGGAACATTCACCAAGATAGACCATGTTCTAGGCCATAAAATACACCTTAATAAATTAAAAATAATAGAAAGTGTAAAATGTCTGTTCTCAGACCACAATGGAGTTAAACTAGAAATAAATAACAGAAGTTAACTGAAAAATGCCAAAATACACAAACATTAAACAACACATATAGGGCAAAGAAGAAATCTCAAGGGAAATTAAAATATATTTTGAACTAAATGAAAATGAAAGTTCAACTTATCAAAGCTTGTGGGATGCAGTAAAAGCAGTGCTTAGTGGTAAATTTACAGCATTGAATTCATATATTAGAAAAGAAGGAAGCTCTGATACAATGATTTAAGTCTCTATCTTTAGGAAACAAGAAAAAGAAGAGCCAATTAAATCCAAATTAAGGAAAAGAAAAAAAATTAGTGCAGAGATCAATGAAATTGAAAACACAAATCAATAGAGAAAATCATTGAAACCAAAAATCAGTTCTTTGAAAAGATAAATAAAATTGGTAAGCCTCTAGCCAGGCTAGTTAAGGAAAAAAGAGAGAGGACACGAATTACTAATATCACAAATGAAAGACATCACTACAGATCCCATAGATAATAAGAGGATAATAAAGGAATATGATAAACAACTCTATGACCACAAATTTGATAACCTAGATGAAATGGATCAATTCCTTGAAAGACACAATCTGCCCATACTCACACAAGAAGAAACAGATGATCTGAATAGATCCACATTTACTGAAGAAATTAAATCAGTAATTAATAACCTCCCAACCGAGGCCGACAAGAGTTCACTGATGAATTCTGCCAAACATTTAAGGATGAAGTTATACCATTCTCTACAATCTCTTTCGGAGGATAGAAGTAGAGGGACTAGTTCTTAACTCATTCTATGAGGCCGAGATTATAACAATACCAAAATCAGACTAAGACATTACAAGCAAGGAAAACTACAGACCAAATCTCCCATGAACATAGATGCACGAATCCTCAACAAAATATTAGCAAGTTTAATCCAAGAGTGTGTGAAAAGAATTATACACCATGACCAAGTGGGATTTATTACGGGTGTGCAAGGCTGGTTCAACATTCACAAAGCAATCAATGTAATCCATCACACCAATAGGCTGAAAAAGAGAAATCATATAATCATACCAATTGATGAGCAAAAACATTTGACAAAATCCAACACCCATTCTTGATAAAAACTCACAAGAAACTAGGAATGGAAGAGAACTTCCTCAACCTGATAAAGAATATCTACATGAAACCTACAGCTAATATCGTACTTTGAGTGGAAACTCAAAGCTTACCTACTAAGATTGGTGCAAGAGAAGGATGTCCCCTCTCTCCACTCCTTTTCAAAATCATACTGGAAGTGCTTGATTCCAGTATGAAATAAGACAAGGGAAGTAAATAAAAGGTATACAGATTGGGAAGGAAGAAACAAAACTCTTTCGTAGCAGATGACATGATTGTCTCTAAGTCTGAAGAAATCACCAAAAAAAAACTTCTCGAACTTATATGTAATTATAGTAAAGTTGCATGATAAAAAGGTTAATATACAAAAGTGATTCATTTTCCTATATACTAGCAATGAACAAGTGGGATTTGAAATTAAAAACACAATACCATTTACATTAGCACTCCCCCAAAATGAGATACTTAGATATTAATCTATCAAAATTTGTATAAGATCTATATGAGGAAAACTACAAAATTCTGATGAACGAAACCAAAGATCTAAATAAATGGCGACATAGTTCACAATCATGGAAAGGAAGACTCAATATTGTCAAGATTTCAGTTCTATCCAACTTGATCTATAGATTTAATGCAATCCCAATCAAAATCCTAGCGATATCAACAAGCTGATTCTAAAATTTATATGGAGAGGTAAAAGACTCAGAATTGCCAACAAAATATTGAAGGAGAACAAAATTGGAAGACTGAGGCCACCTGACTTCAAGACTTACTATAAAGCTATAGTAATCAAGACAGTGTGGTAGTAATGAAAGAAGAGACAAATAGATTAATGGAACAGAATAAAGAGCCCAGGAATAGACCCTGATAAATATAGTCAACTGATCTTTGACATAGGGGCAAAGACAATACAAGGGAGCAAATATAGTCTCTTCAACAAATGGTGTTGAAACAAGTGGATGTCCACATGCAAAAAATGAACATAGACAAACAAACCATTCACAAAATTCTACTTCTGACCTAAATGTAAAATGCAAAACTATAAAACCCCTAGAAGATAATATAGGAGAAAACCTAGATGACCAACCAAGATGTCCTTTAGTAGGTGAAGGGTTAAATCAACGTGGTACATCCAGACAACGAAATATTATTTAGTACTAAAAAGAAATGAGCTATCAAATTATGAAAAGACAGGTGGATGAAACGTAAATGCATATTGCTAGGTGAAAGAAGACAATCTGAAAAGGCTACATGTTGTATGACGCAATCATATGGCATTCTAGAAAAGGCAAAACTATGTACACAGTAATAAGTTCAATGGCTGCCAGAGGTTGGAGGATGAACAGGTGGAGCACAGAGGACTTTTAGGGCAGCAAAAATACTCTGTATGTTATTAAGTTGATGGACACGTGTCATTATACATTTGTACAAACCCATAGAATGTACAACACCAAGAGTGAGTCCTAATGTAAACTATGGACTTTGAGTGATTATGATGTGTCAATGTATGTTCATCAGTTGTAAAAAATATACCACTCTGGTGAGAGATGATGATAATGGGGAAAGCTATGCATGTGTAGGCGTGTGGGATATATGGGAAATCTCTGTACCTTTTTCTCAGCTTTGCTACAAAACTAAAACTACCCAAAAAAATAGTCTAAAGAAAGCAAGAGTAATGACAGAGATTTCTCTTATCCATTCAATTTTCCATTAATTCTTTGATTCAACAAATATTTATTGTTTCCACCGAAAAAATCTTTCATAATCAAAAGTTTTCTGCTCCACAAGACTGTAGGTCCAGATAGCTTTACAAGAAAATATCACTGTCTTCAATAATCTTTATCTTATTCAAAATATTTTAGAGGAAGTGAAAAGCCTACTCAATTCATTTTCCAAGTTTAGAATGATCTGATATAACTCAAATCTGATATGAGTAATGGACACGGACAGTGCAGGAAAGAAAATTTTAGGCAGTTTAATTTATGAATACATATGCAAACATAAGATAAAATAAAATAACAGAATAGAGTTTTAGGAAATTGAATTTAGTAATGTAAAACATATTCTTAAACACTAAAGGTTTATCCCAGGGATGCAAAGATAATTCAAAATCAGAAAATTTGTTAAGTTAATTTCACATATTAACAGAATAAATACTAAAATCCATATTAATACCTCAATGGATTCAGAAACAGATTCAACAAATTTCAGTAGCTATTAATGATTCCAAAATACTCTTAGAAACTAGTCATTGAAGGGAACAAGCTTAATGCCATAAAGTGCAACTATAAAAAACCTCCAGCAAATAGCTAATCTATGATTGAGATTTGAGAAGCAATTCCATTAAAGTGAAGGGCAACACAGAATGGTGTCATCATCTCTTTCAATCAATGTTGTATTGGAGGCTTTAGCCATTTTAATAAGAAAAGAAAAGGGAGTAACTGTTGTAAGAATTGGCAAAGAAGAAATAAAACTATCCTTGTGTTTAGCCAATATGATACATATTGAGAATCTGAGATCATCCACAGTCAAATTATATGTGTATATATATATAAATATACATATGTATACATATAAATACATATATATAAATATATATATAAATCTTTAATATTAAGATTAAAGTTGCCAGATCAATGTATGAAAAATAATAATGCTTCCAATTTAATAACCAATTAGCATATCAGGGTTCTATGAAGAAAACTTATAGAATGGTATTGAAAGACATACAGGAAAATGTGAGGAAATGAAGAGACATAAACGTTAATGGTTTAAAAGCCTCAATACTACAAAAACGCAAATTCTGCCCAAGAAATCTATAAATTAATGCCCTTCCATCAAAATCAAATTTCCTAAAATTTGACAACTTAATCCAACACTCATATGGAAGAGAAAACAGTCAAGAATAGTCAGGACAATTTTGAAAAGGAATGACACATAGAGAAGAGAAAGTGCACCTACCACCCATTAAGGAGTGTTATAAAGCCGTGGTCATTAGCCTGTCATGTTATTGGCACAAGGAGAGAGAAGCAGAACATTGGCAGAAGAACAACTGACTACCCACATGGAGGTAAATAAAATTAGTATCTTACCTTATACCATTTGCAAATAATCAGTGACAATATAAATGTCCATCACAGGAAAATGCATAAACAAATTTTAGACTTTTTGCTCAGTGAAGTACTTTACAGCTGTTATAATGAATTACCTAAAGCTATTTCTATGAACATGGAAAAATATCAATATGAGACATATTGAGCAAAAAGCCCTCAAAAATTTGCAGGGTGAAACCATTCCATAAACTTTAAAACCAGTGACATAATATTCTATAAAGTATATGGACACATCAATATCTAGTAAACTTTTGAAAATTGCATAGGCATAATAAAACTGAATTTACAATATAGGACATCTCTTAGGGTGGGTATACAAGGAGCTGTCTTGAATCTGTGGTATTTTATTTTTATTTTTAAAAAGTTCTGAAGCAAATATGTCATTATGTGAAAACTTGATAAACGGTATCGTGAGTACACAAGGGTTACATTATATTCTATTCCTGGATGTGGTTTTGAAATGTTTCACACATACCCAAAATAAATTTTTTAAGGAAGGGTCACTTAAGAAAAATTTTTTTAAACAAATAAGTTGTTCAGTTGGAATATAGTCTTGAGTTTTGCAAACCTTGAGAACTGTAATAAGAATTCTTTAGCCCGACGCTTGTGTGTGCACAGACAGCTGGGGTGAAGGGGCAATGTGGAAAACAGGTTTATGTTTCCTTTCTTCCTTCAGCTACTGGAGGAATCCTTTCTAGGGTTTTAGTGTTCATCTTTTGATGGTTATGATCCTGGTACTCATTGAGACGAAAATACAATTAGCTAACATTTTTTTTCCCCTCACATTACAAGCCCTTGAATACACCCATGGTTTTGAAACAAGGAATGCCTTATAAATCTTTAAAAGCAATAATCCTCCTCTTTGTGTTTCAGATTTAAATGGAAAAATCTCTCCTCTAAACAGGAAAGAATATCTCATACCTTGTATTTCAAAAGTGGCTGAAACAACCCCAGACATGGGGGATGAGATGAATTGTCAAAAGCTGAGATTAAAAGGATTTCAGTTAATGGCTGCCTAGATGCTAAAAGCGATACCACTCACCAGGAAGCATGCTTACCCAGTGGTGACTGCAGTTGGGTCTTGTGGATCCAAGCGCCTAACTCGGGTCCCAGATGTAGTGAAACTTCCACAAATTCAGATGATCCGTTTCTCCTCAGTTGAAAATTTTCTTTAGTTTGTTTTCTCCAACATCAAATTGATCATTGGTCTCATCACAGAATTTAGAAGAAATGTTCAGGTCGTATTAAGGTGACCAACTGTCTTAGTTTGACCAAGATGGACAGGTTTCTTGCAAGAAGGGACTTTTAGTGCTAAAGCCAGGAAATTCCGGGACACATTGGTCACGCTCTACAGAGCTGCCCTCTCTGACTGGGCTCTGGAGTGGGAACATTGTACGGTAACTGATGGAATTGGAGAAGAAGCAGAAAGCCACTGAATGAGCAGTCCTTGAACGCTGAGTGCCAGACCTTCTTTCTGCCCTTCCCTCTGTGTGACCAGGGCTGTCCGCAGGGACCAGGACAGCGACGCTGTCTCCTCTTCATGCTCAGCATCATCCCTTGGCAGCACCTCCTCTTCACAGTGTGTGTATTTTCTGTTCTTGAGCCCTGACCCATCATTGACTTTCAGCTTTTCATTTGTTTTTCTGTTTTGATTTCTTTTCAGCCACACTGGTTTCTACTGCACAGAAAGAAGGCAAACGCAGACAGTATTGTGTCCCCCTTTCCCCTCCTCACACAGAGGTGGGCTGTGGGGTTGGAGTCCCGATGGCTCTCTGGGAAATGTATGTATCAGGACACGGTCTTGACCAAAAGAACTGCAATTACTGAACCTGGCAGTAGCTTCAGTCCTAACCATCCCTAAACCCCCCTCTCCCCCGATCCCTCTAGGCTCCTCCCTGTTCCTCCTCCCCACCCCACTGCAGCTCCTCCACAGCCCTGGGAGCCTCCTCCCTCCAGTCTGCACAGCCTCACTGCGCATGGAGGGGAGCCTGGGTCACAGGAGGATGGAGCCTCCTCCAAAGGGCTGGAGTCTGGAGAGCTGAGGCCTGCACTGTCTTCAGTGTCACAACCGAGAGCTTTGAAGGGAGGGGGTCGGACTGCAGCACAAGGGATACGGATCATAGAGAAGAAGGATTTTCTCATCATGTGGGTGGCGCGTTGACGGATTTATGTACCTGGTGATTTCCAGGTCCACTACTGGCTGAGCACCTTACAACCATGAACACATTTGATCCTCAACACCGCTGAGGAAGGTGCGTCTTTATCCCCATTACAGATTTGGAGCCTGAGGTATCACTGAGCAGAGTGTGGAACTCCTTCCTGCAGGTCTTTATCAGGAGACGGATTCTCATTTCTCTGAGGGGTCAGCCCCCTCTGGGGCAGGAGAACTGCCTATTTGCTATTTCTCAGGCCCGCAGTAGGAAGAGATCTTCAGGGGACAGAAATGAGGTGTTCGTGTGCACTTTCTGCTCTTCAGTTGGGTGACGCGGTTGGTGATGAAGAATGTTTTGCTGCAGAAGTGTTAAATATATTCTATTTCTCAGGGGGCTAAAAGAGATTATACTACAAATGGCTATGAGGTCTGTGAAATCCTTGAAAAGTATGAAACAAGAAATGCCCTTTTGGGGGGCTTTGTTCTCAGATCATCAATTTTTTACCAGGACCTGGTAGTTAGGAGAATAAAGACATCAGGCCCCAGGAATGGAAAAGCCCTTTCATCTCAGGAGCTGCCCTGGATCCCCCAAAATTCCTATTCTCCTGATTATAGAGTCTGCGAAATGTGGGGGCTTCCTCACACATCCTTCAGGCAGGTTGATCAACCTCTTGGGAACAACACAGTGTGTGTCTGGACCATCCGGGTGAAGCCAACATGGAGATCCCATCTGTCCTTTCATCACCTCAAGGGAGTGCTCACAATGTATTTTCCTTGCTGACATTGTAGTTTTATGGGATGGAGACCATCTTGGCCTCTACCAGTTCACCCTACGTTTAACCTCCAGGCGTGTAAAACAAAATTGGACTCTCTCACTTCCTGCTGAAAACTCCATTAGTGGCTTCCTGCCTTTGGGTAAAGTTGATCTCTTCAGCGTGGCTTTGGAAGCCTTCTTGATCTGCCTTTTGGATCTCCCCTTCCTTCACATTCTCTCCCCTCTGCCCCTCTCTGTGCTGAGCCATCACACATTGAGTTTGGGACACAGCAAACCGTTTAGCAGCTCCATGCCTTTGCTCACACAGTCACCTCTGCCTCTTTCCACCCCTGCCAGACTCACCTGCCCTCTGCTTAGTGTCCTCCATTAGCACACCATGGTTCAACTGGAGAGCTAACACTCCCATAATATCTTCCTGACTCTCTCCCAGGTGGATGGATCTCTCTCTCTTTTGTGCTCTGTTAGATGCTTTATGGGACTTCCTATGTGAATTTGAAGCATATGGTTGCCCTTGTTTATTTCCTTCACTTTACTGGAATAAAATCTCTAATTTCTAGCTCAGGATAAATTTCTATATTGAATGATGGATAAATGAATGAATCACTGCAGTGATAAGGCCTCAGAAGGCATCTCTGATGAAAGAACAACTTACAGATTTCGATTCCAGAGTAGTCTTCACAGATCTTAACATGTGAGCCACATTTCCATCAGTTCCAGACCAAGTCAAACACAGCCCACAGGGAGGCTGACCCAGACCATGTAATCTGTGTGCCTAAGGACCCTGCCCCTCCAGACCTGCTGAGGCTTTGGGACCCCAACTAGGGTACACAGGTTCTCTTGGGATGAGGAACACCTTAGTGATGGCCGTCTAAACGTAGGGCTTAGTCAATGATCTCAACCTTTGCCCCAATGAATTTAAAAAAATAGCTGTTGTATAGGATACCGTGTTGGGGAAACAAAGAGAGAGGAGGTTGAGGAGAGGACCAGGGATGAAGGATTCAGGAGTTTCTTGTGTCACCATTTCTCCTGGGTGAGGAAGATAGACTTTTCAGAAAATTTCCCTAAAATATTGCTTTGTCCTTTTCAAAGATTGATTTTGGATTTCACTCTCTTTGGCACCAAGGAAGGACTCAGGCTGGCCAAGAGCCAACTGGTGTAAAGGGTGCCACGTGTGTCTGGGTGAGATGTCCCCTCCTTGTCATATTCTAAACGAGACAGGCTCCAGGCTCTCTCTTGTGAATCTAGGTGGGGCTGGTGTCCATGTGGGGATGGGGCATGGGGATCAGGTTGAGGGTAGAGTGTAGAGAGAGAGGTGGGTTGACCTCCCAGGACTGAGAACACCCATGTGCAGTGTCTCTCACTAGATGGAAGTGGACATCCTTCTCCCATGTGCCCTGAATCAGGGATGGCAAGCTTGGCTGCTGGGGCCATGCTGCCTCACCTCCTACCCCATCTGACACAGGAGAGGGTGCAGAAACCATGGAGTGACATTCACACACTCATGTCGGGAGACTCTCACCCTGTTGTGAGGTCATAGCTGAAAAACACACATGACTGAGGTAGCTGTATTTAATGCTTTGGGCCTGAGATTAAAATTGCTGTGTGCAAATCTCAGAGCCATAGGCAGGGCTCCCTGGGAGACCTGGACTCCACTTGTAGCCCAGGTATAGAGGACAACCTCTGGGGAGATCAGATGGTTCTGGGATGACTGTCATTCTTTCAAAAAAGTGATAAACTTTCCTTCCCTAATCCACATCTGGTCTTACACTTCTCAAGAATGAAGATGGGGTGATCTGGTGTCCGGTCATTGGGGGACGCAGGATGCCTGCTAGAGGGAGGGCAGTTCCAAGAGCTGATGCCTGCCTTTCCCCTCTGCCCCAACAGTGTCACCTGTGAGAGTGAAAAGGTGGAAGTCCTGGATGGACCTGTGGGGTCCAATTCCCTGAGTGAAATTTGTAAAGGCATGTCTTTCTTCTACCAATCCTCTTCCAATATCTTGAGTATCTGGTATTCCAGAACTTCCACCCACTCACCCACCTTCTTTGATGCATATTACCATAGTGATGCAGAAGGTAGGTGGGAGGTAGGCCCCTGTTTCTTCTCCCTCCCCTGTGCAAGCGTGGCTTTGTGGCAGAATGGGGATTTGGCTGTTGTGTGACTGTTGGAAGAAGCTTTAGCCATCCTTCTGTTGGACCATCCTTGGGTGAAAGAGAGTCAGTGTGACCCAGTGACCTTCTCCGGAAACATACATAGGTCCTATCATTTTGTGGAAGGTCTACTCCAGCTTTTCTACATTCCCAGACCTGCAGGTGGGTGTACCCAATAGGAAAACTTTTGATGAATTGTAAACTCCATCCAGAAGATGGGGGAGACATCCATCAAAAAATAGATATTTTTCTCTTTATTGATTTATGTTAAGTCTTTGGCATTTTCTAGTGTATGTGTAGTATACTTAGTGTACAGTAGTGTATAGTATTTTTATTTGTATTTATGTATAGAACAAAAAAGAGTGTCATGGCATGTGATTATAGTCTGGTGATGCTCAACGATATTTTTATTCACCACTTTGTGACACACTGAGTGGTACAATTCACAGTCTTTATCCCCAAGAGGGTTTAATTCTGCTGGAGCCTGAAACCACAGATAAATGTGAAATAGCGACATAGAAAGCACAGGCTCCAGGACGCCACCATCAGGCAGTGGATGGAGTTGCAGACACTGCTGGAGAGGTGACTGCCCAGCTGGAGGGGTCATGTGGGTTTCACAGTGATGGTGGGTGGTGCTCAAGCCAGGCCATGCAGCATGGGGAGTTTGGAGAGGCCAAAGTAGAACATTCAGAGCAGGAGATGCCATATGAGCAAGGTGGGGAGCCAACAAAGTGGGGTGATTTGAAGGACAAAGAGAGAAAGCCTCTTATTCATAGTCCCTCTGGGCATCTGGCTGAGAGAAGCCTGCACTGGGTCAGGTGAGCAGGACTGCTGGACTGAGCGTTTGATGTATTCAGACACTAGATGTGACCGCTGAAGGCTCTGTTCCAGGTGCACCCACCCTCAGTCCCCAACCCTTCCCTGGCACAGTGGGGACTCCTCCACCTCCATCTGCACAGCCTCACTAGGCAGAGAGAGAGGCCACCTCTCCACAGAGCATGAGCCAGAGGAGGATCAAGTCCTCTAACACTTGGGTTCTGGAGAGCTGGGGGGCGTCACCTTCTTCAGTAACAGAAACCAGAGCAGTGAGTGAAGAGGACATGACAGCAGCGTGAGGTGTGGGTTAGAGGGAAGAGAGTTTTCCTCATGATGCTGGCTGCTTATTAATTTAGTTATTCACCTAGTGCTTACGGAGGTGCTGGATAAGTGCTGAGCACCTTACAAACATGAACACATTTCATCCTATAATACCCTTGAGGAAGGTAGTATTTTTATCCTCATTTACAGCTGGATCCTCTTCCCCAGGTGTTTACAGTGAGATGGCTTCCGTATCTCTGAGGGGTGAGGCCTCTTTTGGGGCAGGAGAACTGCCTATTTGCTATTTCTCTGGCACGAACATGGAAAATACTTTCAAGGTGGCAGGAATGAGTTGTTCATGCTGTCTTTCTACTCATCAATCTGGCAATGGGATTGATGATAAAGAATGTTTTCATGAGGGACATTATATTTCTTCTGTTTCCCAGCCATCAAAAGTAAATTGTACTACAAGTGGATATGGGTCCTTAAAAATCTCAGAGAGAAATAAAACAAAAAATGCAGCTTGATTGTGGTACCATTACTCTAGTCATCCATGTTATATTTTGTTCACCAACCAGGAAGTTAGGAGAATCAACCAGGATGTGGGGCCCGTGAGTGGAACAGCCTTTCTCAGGCCTGGAGCTGCCCTTGACTGCCTCTGTGTCCTTGCCTTCTGTTTGTAGAGCCTGGTGAATATGGGGGCCTCCTCACAAACGCCTCGGGCCAGTTTACCAGCTCTCCAGGGAACAAAAGTGCCTGTGTCTGGACCATACAGGTGAAGCCACCTCAGCAAGTAATTCTTGCATTTCCTTTCCTCAAGTGAGTGTCAGGATGTGTTTTTTTTTTGCTGATGTTGTTGTAGATTCCAGGAAGGAGTCTATCTCAGCTTCTTCCAGCTCACCCTCGTAGGCGAGGAAATATATCTTTTCCTTCTACCCTTCTAAGTTCTCCACTGGGGCACCTGTGAAAAAACAGATTATCAAGGGAAAAACAGAAGTTTATTACCATGTTTACCTCACACATACATGGGAGAAAACCCAGGGAAAGAGAATGAGTAACTCAAAGTGGTGGCTAAGAACTCTAGCTTATATGGCATCTTCAGCAAAGGTCAATAAATTTGAAGAGAAATAACAGGAGAAAAGAAAGTGGTTTTAGGTCTCCAATGAGGCAAATGGTGGGAAGGTAAACATATGGAGGAAACTAAAAGAGTACAGTTTGTCTGCAGATTCATCTGGTGCAGTCTCTGGGCTGATAAGAGTCCACAATCTCTCCACTAAAGGAGAATTTCCATCCTGCCTTTAGGCAGTAGAGGGGGAGGGTAGAGAGAGCTTTTCCTTCATTTGCTGATTGTTAATTGCCTTCAGCTCAAAATAATTTTTATTTCAATGAGGCATATTTCTTTGTGATGTGTTCTGGTTTCCTTCACCCTCCACATGTCCAGCATAGGCATCTAAAACACAATCTGTCTCATTTTTCACTCCTGGCTAAAAACCATTCACTGGCTCCCTGCGGTCTGGGTAAAGTTTACAATCCTTACCATGGATTTCAAATATCTGCACAATCTTGACCCTGAATTTCCCCCTCTTCTAACCACCTCTCTCTTCTGGACCCCCGCTCTGTGTTGAGCCATCACAGCCTGAGCTTTGGACAGACCAGACTGTTTGCCAACTCCATGCCTTTGCTCACACTGTCCCCTCTGACTGAAGAGCAGCCCTCCACCCTCCCAGGCGCACCTGCCCACTACCTAGGGGCTTCCATGCATATTTTGTGATTGAGCTTGAGGACTAACTCTTTCATAACATCTCCCTGACCTCCCCCCAGGTGGACGGATCTCTCTCCTATTCGCCCCTCAGTTACCCCATGCAAAGCTGCGCAGAATATGAAGCATACAATATCATTTCTCATTTATTTGCTTGGTCTACCACAATGGGAGATCTAATGTCAAAGTCCAAGTTATATTCTTGAGTGAGTGAATGAATAAGTGAACGAACTGATCAGGCCACAGGAGGCATTACAATGCATCAATAATTTACAGCATTTCCTTCCGGGCAGTTCACAGACTAACATGGTAACCACATTTACATCAACTTTAGATCAAAGCAAAACACAGCCCACAATAGCAGCTGAGGAGGAGGAGGAAATCTGTGTGCCTAAGAGACCCTGCCCATCTAGACCCACTGTGGAGTCAAGACTCCACTAGCCTACAAGGACTCTGTGGGATCAAGGACACATTAGAGACTGCTGCCCCACAAACAGGTCTTAGACTACCTCCTGAATCCATACCCCAGGAATTCTGAAAAAGAAAAATACTAAAAGCATCATGTTTGTGCAACAAGGAAAGAGGGAATTTGAGGAGACGATCAGGGATGCAATCTACAGGCATTAAATGTGTTACCGTTTTTCAATAGTCAAAGAGATATTGCTCTGTAAAATTTTCTTATACTTGTATTTTGTCCTTTCAATGTTTTTTGGATCTGATTGTCCTTGACACCACAAAGGACTCAAGCTGGAAAAAGGACTTTCCTTTTTCCAAGAGGAAAACTAGTATAAAGGGCATCCTTTTTATGTGCCCTAGTAGAATGTTCCCCTTGTTCTCTTGTTAAATCCCAGAGAGACTCTGATCTCTCTCTTGTGACTATAAGTCATGCTCATGGATAAAAAAGGGTGAGAGATCAGGGCTGAAGAGTAGAGGGTGGAGAGAGAAGTGGGGGAACCTCCCAGGACTGAGAGCACCCTATGTGCAATTTGTCTCTCACTAGATGGAGATGGACACCACTCAAATTTTTGCTCTGGTGATGGAGGCCGAGCGCGGGAGGCTGAGGCCATGCTGCCTCACTTGACAGTGGAGGGGGAGGCAGAAACCAAGGAATGAAATCCACACACTCATGTCTGTGACCTCTCAGCCTGACACAACAGTTGTGCCCAAGGAATCACACCACTGTGTGGGCTGTATTGTCACACTAGTGAATTTGGAAACATGTGGCTCCTGACCTAAATTCCAGTGTCAGCGTCCTAGAGTCATAGGTAGAGCTTCGTGGCAGCATTGGAGGCCAGCTATAGTCCAGGTGAAGGAAAGGGCCTCCTGGAGAGCTAGGAGGGTCCTGGGGTGACTGCAGTCTGTTCAGAAGAACTAATAGACTTTCCTTTCCTTGTTGTCCACAGCTGGCCTTGCATTTGTCTCCAGTGAAGCTGGAGTGATAGTTTCCAGTCTTTGGTGAAGATATGCTGCCTAATGGAGACAGGGCAATTCCAAACGCTAAATCCTGACTTTCCCTCTGGCCCAACAGCCTCCCCTGTGAGACTGAGCAGGTGGAAATCCTAGATGGACCTCCAGGGTCTGATTCCCTTGGGAGAGTTTGCCAAGGCTTCTCTCTAGTCTACCAATCATCTTCCCACATCATGACCGTAAAGTATTCCACAAATTCCAGCAAGTCACCCACCTTCTTCGATGTATATTACTATTGTGATCTAGAAGGTAAGTGGGAGAAGATCCTTTGCTGTTCCTCTCTCCTAGCTTTGTGACAAGATGTGCATGTGGCTGTTTACGTGACCTTTGAAATAAAGTGGAGTCAACGTTCAGTTGGAGCCTTGTTGAGTGAGATAGAGTCAGTGTGACCCTGTGACCCTCTCCCAAAACCTGCACACGTGCTCTCACTTTGCAGATAAGTGCTATCTCAGCATTCCTACATACCCAGACCTGAAATCTTTCCAAGTTTTATCTTCTGTCGAGATGTCAGGACATGTATCCCTCAGAAAAAGAATCTTTTCTCTTTACTGATGTTATTATATGTCAGTTAGCATTTTTAAATATATTTATTCATAGTGTATAGTATACTTACTGTATTATATGTGTGTATAATACACATATACTATATATATGTAAAAATAGGTGTATCTGCTTCTGTATGTAATTGTATGTATTTATGTGTGTATATAATTGTAATATATAAGTATATGCATATATGTTAACAGCACACAGTAAGCATGTGACTTAGTGTTGCAGTTCAGAACCTTTGATGTTCCCAGAGAACTCTTGAGATAGAATAATAAGATACTGTCAGCTAATCCTGACTTCTGGTCTGCACATTTATGGTATTTGATTAAAAAGAGTCTAGTCAATCTCTGGCTAGAAGGAGCTAGAGAGGTGACAATAAGCAGTGTTGTAGTCTCTATTCTGATACCTGCTAACCATGTGGCTTCAGGTATGTCATTTCACCCATTTTGACTCTGGTTTGCTCATTTATAAATTGAGAATGGAAATAATGTAACAATTCAGTACATAAGAATGGTAATAGCCAGACAACGTGTATTGAGTACTTACCACACTCTGAGTATTCCTTTGACAACTTTGGAGAGGTGATCAAATTTCGTCTGGAAAAAGCTCTATGTGGTTGGGTATTTGGTTCCCCATTTTACAGATGAGAAACCTGAGGCTTGGAGAGAGTCAATCACTTGTCCAAAGCCATTCCACTGACGTCCACAAGGAGTATGACCCAGTGCTGCCTGGTTCCTCAGCTGAGCTGTTCCTACCTCGTCTCATCGTGAGGATAACCAAGTGCATGTCACCCGTGGTTGGCCCTGTGATTGCAGTCAGGTCTCTTGGATCCAAGAACCCACTCAGGTCCTTGAAATGGTAAAACTTCCTTATAAAGATGGCTGATCTTTCTTTCTTGAAAATTTATTGAGTCGGTTTCCTCCAACATCAGACTGGTCATTGGTCTCCTCACAGAATACACAAGAGAAACGTGCAGGTCAGAGTTAGAGTGACCAGCTGTCCTGTTTCCCAAGGACTGACGGGTTTCAGACACAGTGGACTTTCAGTGTTAAAGCGAGAAATAACCAGGCAAACTGGACAAATTGGTCAGCCAGGTCAGAGCTGACTTTTCTTACTGTGGCTCCAGAGTGGAAACACTGCACTTCAATCTAATGTAATAAAAAAAAAAAAGGGGGGGGGGTGCCACACAGTTGAATGAGCTAGTCTTTGAATGCTTCATGCCAGACCTTCTTTCTGCCCTTCCCTCTGTGTGACCACGATTGTCCCCAGGGACGAGGACAACAATGCTCTCTCCTCTTTGTGCTCAGCATCATCTTTGGGGCTCAGCTCCTCTTCAAAGGGGAATGCATGTTCATTTCTCTTACTTTTACCCATCAGCACCTTCCAGCTTTTCATTTTGCTGTATGTTTTTGTGTCTTCTCGGGGCTAATCCATTTTACAACAAGGAGAAAAGGTAAATTTGGCCCAAATTATTTTACCTTTCCTTTTCCTCACATAGAGAATGAATGTTTTATGGAGGAATCCAAACGACTCACTTGGAGTTTTATACATGAGGGACACCCTCTTGGCCAAGAGATGGTGGCATTTCTGAACCTGATAATCAACGTCATTCTTAACGATCCCTAAAACCCCCCATCTTGACCCCTCAAGGCTCCTCCCTGTTCCTCCTCCCTACCCCACTGCAGCTCCTCCACAGCTCAGGGAGCCTCCTCCCTCCCGTCTGCACAGCCTCACTGGGCAGGGAGAAGAGCCGCCTCTCCACAGAGCCCAGGTCACAGGAAGATGGAGCCTTCTCCAAATGGCAGAGTCTGGAGAGCTGAGGGGCTTCAGCATCTTCACTAACAGAAATGAGAGCAGTGAAGGGAGGGGGACGGGCTGCAGCGTGAGGGATGCAGGTCAGAGGGAAGAAAGGTTTCCTTGCCATGTAGGACACTGTTGATGGATTTATTGTTTCCAGGGGAGGAACAAGTTTTCCTCAACCCTGTTAGGGTCCCTGGGAGTCTGAAAGTTAAACTGACAAAAACAGATGAACAGGAGAAAAGCATACAAATTTTGATTTTTTATATGGACACGAGAACCTTCACAGGACAATGAAGATCCGAAGGGACCAAACATTTTAGACAAAGAAACAATAAATATGTGACGATTTGACAAGACAAAGGGCTTTGGGCTAGGGGTGGTAACTGGTGAAGAAGCAACTAGGAGGATAGGACTTAGAATAACAAGGTTTCTTTGGATAGAGTTGTCGGCACCGGTTTCCTCGTCTCTGGTACTAAGGATGCCTTCCCTCCTCCTGGTCCAGAGGGCACCTTTCACAGGGGAGATTTATGACCTGTTTCAGGAAAGAATGGCAAGTTGGGGGAGGTTAGGGTGAACTTCCTGCATCTGCCTTGTTCTCAAAGTCTTCCAGCTTATTAAGTTATGCAACACTCCAAGGTGCCGTATTTTGGGGTAATGTGTCCTGACTCCACCATTTATCAAATGCCTGGGACTTGCAGGGTAGGGTAAAGTATTTCATAAATGTGAACACTTGGGATCCTAGAACATCCCCTGAGGAAAGTGCTGTTTTTATCCTCATTATACAGTTTTGGAGACTGAGGCTTCACTGAGAGTACGCGGAAGCACTCTGATAAGTCTCTAAAGTAGACGGTGCTCACTTCTCTGAGAGGATACGCCTCCCTTAAGACAGAAGAGACTATTTGCTGGATTTCTAGCCCACACTAGGGACAGATCTCCAGGGAACACAGATGAGCTGTTCATGCTGGCTTTCTGCTCACCGTCTGGGAGTGTGGTTGGTGATAAAGAGTCTTTCAGTGAGGAGGTATTAAATGTCCTCTCTTTCCCGCTGGTCAAAAACCAGTTGTACTTTACATCTGAGTGTGGGTCCCTGTAACGGCTCTGAGAAGAGAAAACCAAAGCCACATCCTTTGTGGGGTCATCAGACTCGGGTGGGCTGTGCTGCGCTTCCCTGGAACTCTGGGAATTCAGGAGCGTGAGGAACCATTGGGGCCCCAAGAACAGCACAGCCTCTCCCGGGCCTGGAGCTGCCCCGGACTGCCCCGTGTCCTCGCCTTCTGTTTGTAGGGTCAGGGGAATGTGAGGGGTCTTCACAGACCTTCCCGGCAGGTCCATCAACTCCCTCAGGAACAACACTACCCGTGTCTGGACCACCCAGCAACTCAGAGAGTCTCGCCGGGATTTCCATTCCTCAAGTGAGTGTACAGGATGTGGGTTTCTTTGCTGATGTTGTAGTTTTCTGGGAAGGAGTCCATCATGGCCTCGTCCAGTTCACCCTCCACCATCCTGCACAGGCATCTAAACACCGTCCAACTCCATTTCCTCTCTCTCATGAACACCCTTCACTGGCTCCCTGCCTCCTGGAGAGAGTTTACCCACCTTAGCATAATTTACAAAACCCGTCATGATCTGGCCTTTCCTCCCTTCTAACCACTTCTCCCCTCTGCTCCCTCTCTGTGCTGAGCCATCACACACTGAGTTTTTGGACAGATCAGACTGTCTAGAGGCTCCATGCCTTCTTCACACTGTCCCCTCCCTCTGCCTGGAATGCATCCTTCCAGCCCTTCCAGACTCCTCAGTTACTACAGCATGGTTTGACTGCTAACTCTTCAGCATGTCTTCCTGATTCCTTCCCAAGTGAATGGATCTCTCTCTCTCCTTTATCCTCTATCAGATACTCTTTGCAAAATCTAGGTGGTCCTTAAAGCATAAAATTACCCTTGCTGATATTTTTGTTTTTGTCTGTTAGATGGGACTCAACTTGGGGGTTAAGAAATATTTTTTTAGTGAATGAAGGAATAAATGAGGGAACATAATGATAAGCTGTAGATGACATTTCCAATGCATCATTAACTTATAGGATTTCTATCCCTGAGCCTTCTTCACAGATTTTAACATAGGAGCCACATTCCATCAATTGCAGACCAAGCCACACATAGCCCTCAGTGGTAGCTGAGACAGATGATGTAATCTGTGTGACTAAGGGCCCCTGTCTCTCCAGACCTGCTGAGTGTTAGGGAAGTCCAGCAGCTTTAGGTTATCTCTAGGATGAAGGATACCTTAGACACTGCTTAGAGACAAAAATAGGGTTTAGGTCATCTACTGCAACTTGCTCCATGCTTCTGGAAAAGGAAATGTGCTGACACAATCACGTTTGGAACAACAAGGAGACAGAGAAGTTAAGGAGAGAGCCAGGGATGAGAGCAGCATTCTGCATCACAGTTCACCAGGGGTCAGAGGGAGAGCCTGTCCTGAAATTTCCCCGTATTGTCCCTTTGTTCTTGTCAAAGATTGCTGCTGGATCTGACTGTTCTTGGCACCAAGGAAGGACTCAGGCTGGGCAAGAGCAAACTAGTATAAAGTCTGCTGTGTGTGCGCCTGGTGGGATGTCCCCTCCTTGTCTTGTTACACCACGACAGCCTCCAGGCTCTCTCCTGTGAGCATGAGATGTGCTGGCAGCGAACTGAGGAAGAGGAGTAGAACTCATGTGCAGAAGGGTAGATGGGCCTTGCAGGGGAGGAGAAGGAGAGGGGACCTCAACAGGTGTATGACAAGCCCGTGTTCATGTGAACTCACAGTAGGAGGGCTTGGACGCCCTGGCACTGCTACCCTGAGTCAGGGAAGGCAAAGTTGGGCTGCTGGACCCCATCTGGCAGGTGAGAGGAGGCAGAAACCAGGGAGTAGCATCCACCCACTCAGGTGTGGGGCTGCTCACTCTGACACTGAGGCTGTGGTCCAACGAAACTCACTGCTGTGTTGGCTTCATTTTGATGCTTCTGAGGGACTGAAACACAGCTGACCTCTGAGACTACCATTTTGGTTTCAGAATCTAAGAGCCATAGGCAGGACACCCTGGAAGCTCTGGAGGTCACCTGCAACCCACATGGAGGGAGGACTCCAGGTGTTGGAAAGGCTGAGGTGAGTGTCATCTGTCAGAAGAACCGAATAACTTTACTTCCTTGTCTTCATCTGGCTTTTTCCCCTCTCACGAGTGTGGCTGCTCCATTCTGGTGTCCACTCATTGGTGTTGGATGTTGGGTGTTGAGTGTCCACCCATTGCTGTTGGGCAGTGGCCTGGTGGAGGGAAGGCAATTCCAAATGCTGATGCCTGTCTTTCCCTCTGCTCCACAGCCTCACCTGTGAGAAAGAGAAGGTGGAAATCCTCAAGGATTTTTTGGGTCTAATTCCCTTGGGATCATTTTCCAAGCCTTGTCTCTCTTCTACCCATCCTCTCCCAACCACTTAACCATGTCATACTACAGAAATGCCGGCCACCAGCCCACACTCCTCTATGTGTATTACTATAGTGATTCCCAAGGTAGGTGGGGTGGGTGTTCCTTCCGAATCCCTTCTCCTTTCATTTGAATTCTGCCAGAACGTTTGCTTGGAGATTGAAATATCACCTAAAGCTCATTGACATTTTTGAGAAGAAAAACAAATCCTAGTGAACTTTTCAGATCCTGTTCCCATGCCTGATCTCCCACGTGTCCTGTCCTCTTGTTTTTGGTCACAGCACACAGTAAGTGTGGACTCAGTGTGTGCAGTTCCAGACCATCAAGTCCCAAAAGACACCCGATATTGAGTAACACAATATTGTCAGCTAAGTCCTGGCTTCTATTCAGTGTGCTTATAGTCTTTAATTACAAAGGGGCAGGTCAAACTCAAGCAAAATGGAGCCGGAGGTAAAAATAACAAGACTTCTAGTCTCACTTCTGGTACATAATTGTTGGCTGCTCCTAGGTAAGTACTTTCCTCCTTGTTGAATTTTGTTCCTCATTTTAGCGAATGGGGATAGAACAACATAACATTAATTATATAATAATGATAACAATCAGGTAACACTTTTCAGCAATTTTGGGACTCAAGGTACTACACTGGGTACTTTAGACAGGTTATCAAATTTCGTCTTGAAAAGAACTCTTGGTTGGTATTATGATACTCATTTTACAGATGAGAAACTCGAGGCTTAGTGAAAGTGAAAACCTTGTCCAAAGCCATCCAGTAATGTACTCAGGACTGTGACCCATGCTCACCTGATTCCAAAGCTGTGCTGTACCCACTATATTACATCCTGAGGATAAACCACAGAGCCATGGCAACCCTGGGAGGCCATGTGATTGCATTCTGGTCTCTTGGATCCAAGCACCTAACTTGAGTACCTAAAATGGTGAAACACCTGTAAATTAAGATGCCTTATATGTCCTCACTAGGAAATTTCTTTCAATTGGTTAAAACCAACAACAAATGGACCATGGACCTCATTACAGAATTTACAGTAAGAAATGATCATGTCAGAGTACGATGACCAACTCTCTTGGTTTACCCAGCACTGAGGGGTGTCCTGGGACACAGGCCTTTCAGTGCAAAAACGAGTAAATTCCTAGGCAATTGGGGACAAGCTGGTAACCCTACTCAGAGTTGACTTTTCTCAGTGGCTTCAATGGGAAGACTGTAATTTAGTTAAGCGGAATCAAGAAAAAGAAAGCAGCTGAACGAGCTAGTTACTGAACATGAGTGCCAGACCTTCTTTCTGCCCTTCCCTGTGTGTGACCAGGATTGTCCCCAGGAATGAGGACAGCGATGCTCTCTCCACTTTGTGCTCAGCACCGTCCTTGGCACTCAGGCTCCTCTTCACAGTGTGAGCATTTTCCATCTTCATGCCTCCACCCATCAGTAAATTCCAGCTTTTCATTTGTTTTTCTGTTCTGTTGTCTTTTCAGATATAATTGAAGCATCAACAAGAGTAAGAGGTAAATATGTTCACCTTCTCCTTTTCTTCCCATAGAGCCTATGGGTCTTGTGGATGGAGTCCAAATGACTCGCCTGGAATCTTAAGTTTCAGGGACATGTTCATGGCCAAAAGAATTTGGAATTACTGAAGCTGACAGTCTATTTCAAACTTAACCATCCCTAAACCCCCTCTCTCCTGCCCTCTCAGACTCCCTCCCTGTTCCTCCTCCCCACCCCACTACAACTCCTCCACAGCCCAGGGAGCCTGCTTGGCCCTCCCATCTGCACAGACTCATTGGGAAGGGAAAGGAGCCACCTCTCCACAGATCCCAGGTCACAGGAAGGACTGGAGACTCCTACAAGTGGCTGGAATCTGGAGAGCTGAGGCCTGCACTGTATTCAGTGTCAGAAATGAGAGCTTTGAAGGGAGAGGGGCAGACTACAGCATGAGGGATGTGGCTCAGAGGGAAGAAAGGTTTCCTCACTATGCAGGTTGCCTGTTGATTAATTTATTTACCTAGTGAATACGAGATGCTAGGTGCAGACTGAGCAGTTTAAGCAAAACTCATTGGGTCCTAGAACACCCCGAGGAATGTGCTATTTTTGTCTTCATTTACTGTTTTGGAGCCTGAGGCATCACGGAGCAGGCCCCTGGAGTCTCTTCCCACAGGTCTTCACAAAGAGATGGATCCTCATTTGTCTGCGGAGTGGAGAACTGCGTATTATCTATTTCTCAGGCCTGCACTTGAAAAAGATCTTCAGGGAGGCAGAAATGAGGTGTTGTCAACTTTCTGATCTTCAATGTGGCAATGCTGTTGACAATAAGGAACGTTTTGGTGAAGAGGTGTGAAATTTCTTCTATTTTACACTTATCAAAAACAAATTCTACTACAAATGGGTTGTACTCTTTAAAAAGCTCTGAAAATAGTAAAATGAAAAATCGACATTGTTTGTGGGGTCATCAAACTCGGTCATCTGTGCTGGGTTGTGTCCTCAAGAACCAAGAAGTTAGGACTGTCGACAATGCTGCAGACACATGGGATAGCACAGCCCCTCAAAGCCGTGTGCTAGCCAGGACCCCCCTCAGCATCCTCTTCTGTTTTCAGGCCTGGTGGCTGTGGGGACCACTTCACAGTACTTCAGACAAGCTTCTCAACTCTTTTGGGCCCAAAGTTGTCTGTGTCTGCAGTGTCCACCTGAGGCCGTCAGAGAAAGTCCTTCAGGCACAAGTGAGTGTGCAGGATTGAAGTTTGTTTGCTGATGTTGTCATTTTCCAGGAAGGAATCCATCTTTGCCACTTCCAAGTCACCCCCATAGGCATCTAAAACAAAATCTGACTCTTTTTCTTAATTGCATCAAAATATACATAACATAAAATTAACCATTTTGAAGTATACAATTCACTGGCATTTATGACACTGACACTGCTCTAACAACCACGTCCACCCTTTAGTTTCAAAAATTTTTCATCACCCCAGAAGAATACCTTGTAATCATTAAATAATCACTCTTCATCCTCTCTTCTCTCCATTCTCTGGCAACATCAATTCTGCTTTTCCTCTTTATGAATTTTCTATTCTGAGTATTTCATAAAAATGGAATCAAAGCATATATGGTCTTTTATTTCCTGTTTCTTTCTCTTAACAGTGTCTGCAAGGTTCATCCATGTTATATCATGTATCAGTACTTCATTTCTTTCTTGTTTGAATAATATTCCATTGTGTGTATATAATAAATGACTCCCCTTAGGATTTCTTGTTGGGCAAGTCTGTTAGCAGAAAAGTCCTTGGCCTTTTGATTAACAGGGGATGTCTTAATTTTTCCTTTGTTTTTGCTGGAAAGTTTTGCAGGAGATAGAATTCTTGGTTGACTGTTATTCTTTTGGCACTGTAAATACGTCATCCCACAGCCTTCTGGTCTCCATGTTTTGTGATAAGAAATCCTCTTTTAATCTTGAAGATATTTTATCAGGACATATTGCTTCTCTCATGCTCCTTTCAAAATCCTTTCTGTGTCTTGGGCTTATAACAGATTGATTATAATCTGTCTTGGTGGGAATCTCTTTGAGTTTAATCCGTTTGGAATCCATTGAGTTTCTTGAATATGTAGATGCATGTCTTTCATAAAATTGAGATGTTTTCACACGTGATGTCTTTGAATATTCTCTCTCTCTTTTCTTCTTCAGAGACTCATAGTGCATATGTTGATACTCTCAAAGGAGTTTCACAGGTCCCTTGAACTCTGTTTGCTTTGCTTCATTCTTTTTTTCTTCTGTTCCTCATGCTGTGTACTTTCAATTGCCCTATCTTCAAGTTCACTCATTCTTTTTACTACCTGTTCAGATCTGCTTTTGATTGCCTCTAGTGATGTTTTCATCTGCTATTATTTTTTCAGCTCTAAAATTTCCCTTTTATTCCTTTTATAATTTCTGTATAGGTCTTTATTGACATTTCCTTCATGTTTATTACATTTTTCTTATGATTTCCTTTAAGTCTTTGTACATGGTTTCCTTTAGCTCTTTGAGAATTTTTAAGAGTGTTGTTTTTAAGTATTTGCTAAGTAACCCCATTGACTGGGCTTCAACATGGATGGTTTTTGTAAATTTTTTTTGGCCTGTGAATGTGGCCATAATTTCCTCTTTCTTTATCCTTCATAATTTTTTGTTGAGTACTAGACATTTGGAATATTTTAAGTTGGTAACTATGGATATTTGATACTATCCTCTCCCAGGATTACAGTTGTTTCTTGTTGAGGTCTATGGTTGTCCATTTGCTCAGTGACTTTTCCGAACTCTTTTTGCAAAGACTATATGCCTTGTGTCTGATCACTGAAGCCTCTGTTACATTTTCTCCACAGTCAGCCAGTGACCTGACAGATAGTTTCATTAATGCCAGCCTATATCCTCTCAAGCACTCCATGGATGTTGCAAATTTTAAATAGACCCCAGAGTTCTGACATAGTTGATGCTATTATTTCTTGCAAATTCAATAGTTTTTTAGCTGGAAGGAGCAATTCCAATAGTTTCCTACCCCATCTTCTTTATGATGCCACTCTCCTGACTCACTTTTTCACTCCCTGCTGAAAACCCTTCAATGATGCTACGCCTTCAGATAATGTTTACTCTACTTACAATGACTTTGCATTATCCTTCATGATCTAGCTCATGGATTTCACCTCCCTTCTAATCACTTCTACCCCTCAGACTCCCCTCTCTGTGCTTGAGCCTTAGTAGATACAAAATTACTTAGCATGTCCAAACTTTGCTCATATTATCCTCTTTGCTTGAAATGCATCCTTCTACACCTACTAGATTCATCTGCCTTATATTTAGGGACCTCTGTTTGTATTTCACGATGCTATTCAAGGGGTAACTCTTCCATGAAGATTTCCTGATTCCGTCCCCAGGTGGTCAGGTCTCTGTGTCCTTTGTGCCTCTTTGCATACAATATGGAATTCTCTAGGTAGATTTTAAAGAACGCATTGCCCTTGCTTATTTGTTTGTTTGTCTCTAAAAGAATGGTAGATCTATCTTTAGGACTTGAAGAGTATTTCTTGCGTGCATGAATGAGGGAATGTCTGCAGAAATGAGGCCACAAAGAGGCATTTGTAATGCTGGAAGACCTTAAAGCATTTATGTTATAGGATAGTCTTCAGATTTTAACATGGAAGCCATTTTTTCATCAACTCAGGATCAAAGTTAAACACAGCCCACAATTTTGGATTAGACAGATGATGTAATCTATGTGACTAAGGGTCCTTGCCACTCCAGACCTTCTACAGAACTGGAACTGCCAGTAGTTTCTCTGTTGAATGGCCAACCTATAAAGTGCTGAATCAAAAATAAGGCTTGTTTCATTTTCTAAACTCTTGTACCAGTGCTTTTGAAAAAGGGAGTACAGAGGAGAAGACCAGGTTTGGGTACACAGTGAAGGAAAAGTTTTATGAGAGCCTCAGAGATGAAATAAACAGGCGTTTCCTGAACCACCCTTTCTCCAAATGTCAGAGGGATGGGCTGTTCTGATAATTTCTCTCGGTTGGCCATTTGTATGGTTTAAACATTGCTTTTGTGTCTGAATGTCCCTGGCAGTAAGGAGACCTTGAGGTTAAGAGCAAAACTCATATAAAGGGTGCCTTATGTCTGTCACCTGGTGGGATGTTTCCTTCCTTTTCTTGTTATAACCCAGAGAGCCCCTGGTCTCATTCCTGTGAGCCTGAGAAAGGCTAGAGGCTATGTGAGGATGAGAGGTGGGAGATCAGGCGATGAAGAATGGAGGGGCCATGCAGGGAGGAAAGAGAAGTAGGTTGAGAGCATTCCACATATGCTTTGTCTCACCCTAGGTAGAGATGGGCATCCCTCTCCCCTCTGCCATGAGTCAAGAAGGACAAGCTTGAGCTGGTGGGCCAGGCTGGTCACTTCATGCCCAATATTCCAGGGCAAAGGGAGGTAGAAACTGAGGAGTGACACAGTCATGTCAGGGGTTTCTCTCCTTGACACAGTGGCCAGCCAAGGAAACACACCACTGGGTTGGTTGCATTTTGATGTTTCTGGGGCCCCAAACACAACTTGATCTCTAAGACTAAAGTGCCTTTTTCAGAATCCCAGAGTCATAAGCAGAGCTTCTTGGGATACTTGGAAACCACAAGACTTGGAAGCCCAAGAGGAGGGAAAGCTTTCTGGGGAGGAGCTGGGAAGGTTCCTGGGGTGACTGTCCTCTTTCAGAGGAACAGACTTTCCTTCCTTTGTCCACATCTGGCGTTTCACTTCTCATGAGTGAATCTGATGTGGTCTGGTTTCAAGTCATTGGTGGAAGGAGGCTGTCTGTTGGAGGTAGAGGGATTCCAAATGTTAATGCCTGACTTTTTCTCCTGTCTGACAGCCTCACCTGTATGAGTGAGAAGGTGGAAGTCCTGGATGGACCTCTTGGGTTCTATTCCCTTGGGAAATTTGTCAAGGCATCTGTTTAGTCTACTGGCCAAATTCCAAGCATCTATTTCGTACTCCCAAGAATCCACCCAACCACCTCTTCTCATTGATGCTTATTTCTATGGTTCTTCAAAAGGTAGGTGTGGGTGGGGTACCTTCTGTTGCTTCCCCCTCCACTCTGTTATGGTTATGTGGCATCAAGTGCACGGGGCAGTTTTTATGACTTTTGAAATAAGTTAGAGCAAATGTCCTGGTGCATTACCACAAGTTGATGGAGAGTCAGTGTGAACCAGTGACCTGATCCAGAAACATTCAGAGATTCTATTTTTAGTGGAAACATTCTTCCAGGCACTTTAACATAATAGACCTTTGGATGTGAGTATATGGTTTATTAAAAGTATTTTCTGAACTGTGCCTTTCATCCAGATGATGGACATATAATCTTCCAGATATATAAATTTTATGTTATTGATCTTATTACACCCCTTTTGGATTTACTTATGTACAGTCAAGTGTCACGTAACGATGGGAATAGTTCTAAGAAATGTGTCATTAAGCTATTTCATCACTCTGTGAACATTGTAGAGTGTACTTATACAAAACTGGATGGTATAGACTATTACACACCAAGGCTATATGATCCTAATATTAAGGGGTCAACATCATATATGTGGTCCATTAGTGACTGAAATCTTGTTATGTGGCACATGGTTCTATTTATATATGTTGTTGGTAGAGACAGTGTATAGTATCCATAGTACTCTAGGTAATCCATTAAGAAATTAGGCAGTAATTTCATTTTGAAATGAAATCTATGTGTTGGGTATTATTGACCTCACTTTACAGATTGACCTCACTTTACAGTTACACTTGGCAAATAACTTTCCCAAGGCCACCTGATTACTAACTGCTGACCAATACTCAACCCAGGGCCTTCTGGATCTTAATCTGTGCTCACACACACTCCCTTAGATTGTGAGGATAAGCCACAGCCACTTCTCAACTATGAGTGTCATGCATTTGCATTGAGCTCTTGGATCTCAAGTACTTTTCCTGTGTCCCATAAAGGGTATAATGTCCATAAGTTAAGATGGTTGAATGTCACCTAAAATTTTATTCAATCAGTTTACTCCAACATCAGTTTGATTGCTAATCTCACTACAGAATTTACAAGAAATGTCAGGTCAGGCTGAGATGATCACCTCTCCTGGTTTGCCCAGGACAGAGTGTTTGCTGGGACCTGGGACTCTCAGCGCTAAAACTGGGAACGTTGGTCCCCTGGTCAGACCTGACCTCTTTGACGGGGCACCAGAGTGGGAACATTGTACTGTAACTCAATAGAATTGGAGAAGAAGGAGAAGGCAACTGAATAAGCTAGTCATTGAATGCTGAGTGTCAGACCTTCTTTCTGCCCTTCCCTCTGTGTGAGCAGGATGGTCCCCAGGGACGAGGACAGTGATGCTCTCTCCTCTTCATGCTCAGCACCATCCCTTGGCACTCAGGCTCCTCTTGACAGTGTGTGCATTTTCCATCCTCATGCCTTGACCCACCAGTACCTTGCAGCTTTTCACTTTGTATTTCTGTCCAGGTTCTTTTCAGTGGCAATCCGTGTACCTGGAAGGAGAAAAGGTAAACGTGGGCAATATTATTTCACCTTTCCCTCTCTCCACTCAGAGAATGCTTTTGGGTGAAGTCCAAATGGCTTGCTGGGAATCGCATGCACCTGGGACACATTCTTGGCCAAAAAGTGTCATCTGTATTTTGCTATCTGCTTCAGCCCTCACAATCCCTAAATTGTCCTCTCTGGTAGAACTTCTTGAGACTCCCTCCCTGCTCCTCCTCCCCCTCCCCCTTCAACTCCTTCACTGTCCAGGGAGCCTCCCCGGAGGTCCAGTCTGCACAGCCTCACTGTGCAGGGAGAGGAGCTGCCTCTCCACAGAGCCCAGGTCACGGGATGATGGAGGCTCCTCCAAACCACTGGATTCTGGAGAGCTGAGGGGTATGTCATCTTAATGAGGGCACTGAGGAGAGAGGGAACGACCACAGCATGAGGGATGTGGGTTAGAGGGAAGAAGGTTTCCTCAGGATGCAGGAGACTTCAAATGTTTTTAGTTACCTAGTGCTTGTGACGGGTGATGTGTGAGGTAAGCCCTTTACCTGCCTGAGCACATTTGACCCTAGAACAGCCCTGCGGTAGGACAATCCTTATCCTGACGATGAACGTTACCTGAGCCCTGTGATCCAGGAACACAGGGAAGTTAGGGACCCTCCTTCCCCCATATTGTGGGGATTCCTTAGTTCAAAGACCATCCTTCCCCATCTGACACAGAGAAAACTCTCAGATGCCCCCTTATTTTCCTAGGACAATACAGACATGGTCCCTCAGATTCTCGCTCTGTCTCATCAATGATTA
Source organism: Diceros bicornis minor (assembly GCF_020826845.1). Classification (NCBI taxonomy): domain Eukaryota; kingdom Metazoa; phylum Chordata; class Mammalia; order Perissodactyla; family Rhinocerotidae; genus Diceros; species Diceros bicornis. The sequence goes on along the minus strand of NC_080745.1, from coordinate 85,266,419 downwards.
GCTGAACTGTTTTTCCCCACTTCTCAATTGGAAGAAAATACTTAAGTTGACTTAACCAAACTCTAGTTAAGCTGTTCTCCTCCCCACAGTACCCCATCTCTGACTCATCCCTGAGAGTGCACAGACATTGCAAACAGAGCAGACCCTTCTGGAACCCGCACCATGAGGAGAGACATTTCCTGGTCATCTGTCTGATCACACCTGTTCCTCCCCCTCCTCCTCTCCTGCCTCCTGTCCTCCTCCCTATAAAGGAATGTCCTTTCTCCTGACCTTTGAGATACTTGCCCATCTTGTGGTCGGGGCATTCTACTTATTCCCGTAATCGTGTTGAACAAAGTCTCTCTTTTCCTAAGTCTGCATTTGGTTTTTCATTTGAAAATCCTCATTTCTCCGTGTTGGAGCCTCAGGCTTGACTGAGAGGGATTGAAGCACCTCCCGACGGGGCTTTAAAATAAGATGGATTCTCATGTGTCCGAGACCTGTCTTGGGGCAGGAGATGGCCTAGTTGGGCTGGCTTTCTGCTGATCTTTCTGGCAATGTGGTTGATGATCAAGAATATTTTGGGAGGATGTGTTAAATTTCTTCTGTTTCCTACCTGTAAACAACAAATGCTACTACACAAGGGTGTGGGTCTCTACAAAAGCTCTGAGAAAGTGAAACAAAAGGCCCACAATGTTCGTGGGGTCACCAGACTTGGGTTTTGATGTTGCATCTTATCTGGACGACCAGGGAATGAGGAGGATCAAAAGGGACACGGCCCCCTGAAAGGCACAGCCCCTCACTGGCCTGCGGCCGTCCTCGGCTGCTCCGGTCCTGTCCCTCTGTCTGAGGAGTCTGGGGCACGTGGGGGCCTCTTCACAGACCTTCCAGCAGGTTCAGCTCCCTCGGGAACAACACTCACTGTGTCTGGACCATCCTCATGAAGCCAAGTCATGCTGGGATTCCTTCCTCAACGAGTGCTCAGGAGGTGGGTTTCTGTGCTGATGTCGATGTGGATTTTAGGCAGGAGTCCACCTTGGCCTCTTCCAGTTCACCCTCCTCCATCCAGCACAGGCATCTAAACACAATCCGACTCCACTTCCACCCTTGGTGAGAACCCTGCAATGGCTCCCTGCCTCCTGGATAGAGTTTACCCACCTTTCTGTAGTTTACAAAATCCTTCATCATCCAGCCCCTGGATCTCCTCCCCTCTAATCACTTCTCCCCTCTGCCCCTCTCTCCGTGATGAGCCATCACACACTGAGTTTTATAGACACATCAGACCAATTAGCAGCTCCACGCTTTTGCTCACTCTATTTCCTCTGCCTGGAATACGTTCTTCCACGCCTCCCAGACTCATCAGGTTTTTCCATCTGAACCACAGGACTTGGTTTTCTTATTCCAGGCTTAGCTGTCTATGCAGTGGACGCGACACACACAGCCTCCCTCAGCCTGCACACACACAGACTAGGCTGCCTCTCCAGGTGCACAGACACTGACACCTTGTGTCCCAGCCAAACACACTCAACGGGGAGGAGACTCTGAGGTCAAACCCAAGGCCCCTGGAGCAAATGACCATGAGCTGAGGCTGTCCCTGATTAGCTGGAATCCTCTCTGATGCCATCAAACCTGTTGGATAATGAGCCCCCACCTTGGCAGAACCCCATGCCGGACACTCCAGAGACAGGACTGGGGGGCAGGATCTCAAGGATCTGCTGGATATTGGCTTTCAGCCCGTGTTGGGTCCCCCAGGGCCCAGCTGGGCTGTATTGCAGACGGATGTAAAAGTCACAACAACCCACAAACCCCTCCTAATGCACCTGGTCCTCATTTGCAAGGGTTCCCCACACAGCTGCAGACAGGAGTGCAGGATGCAGTAAGATGTGCAAAGTCTAATGGAGGCCAATCCTTGGGATCCTGGTGCCCTGGGGCTGGGGGCAGAGGAGGGAGGAAAACCTGGCACTAGGAGTCCATGGACAGGACTCCATGCGAGCCCTGCCTCTCTGTACCCCGATATTGCCTGCGTTCTGTGCTGTCTCCCCCTCTGAGCCTTGGTTTCCATCCTTGCAGGTGGGAATGGTAATACCGGACCCACACAGCTGTCAGGGGATTGCATTTCACAACAGGTCCGAAGTGCCCGGCTGGTAAGAGATGCTTGATCCGTGTTTCCTCCATGCTGTGTTCTTACTGGAGGTACACAGTAGAGTCAACAGTAGCAAAGGTGGAGGCAACACTGTCAGTCAAAACACTTTAGGGAAGTGTCATTATAAGAGGTCTTTTGAGACTTGATTAAGAAAAGAAAGTGCCTCTTTGGAAGTGCTCTGGGCAAGTCGATTTGGCCCTGCCTCCAGAGTCCTCCCATCTGTACAGCAGGGACTCTTCTCACGAGCAGGGCTCAACTGCCCTCCTCACAGGGATGCAAGGACTCCTAAGCCAGCAGTTCTCAACCTTGGCCACATGGGAACCCTCCCGGAGATTTTAAATCTCAGATGTCAGGCCCACCTGCAGAGATTTTGCTCTGCGTGATCTGGGTGCAGCATGGCAGCAGAAGGTTTAAAGCCCCTGCCCTGGTCATCCTCATGTGCAGCCAGAGTTGAGCATCCCAGCCCTAAACCACAGTCTCAGCTGCTGGAAATCACAGCAGCCTGGTGTCACCCCCACCCTGTCCAGGACGTCGTGTGGATGGTGGGTCCCTACTCCCAGGCCAGGCCACCTTCTTGGAGCCCTCTGTGCCCAGGATGTGCCTCGTCCCGCAGCCTCTGTCCAGAGCCCTATCACCCATGGCTGTGCCTCCTGCCTTTGCCTGTCACCACCTGACCTGTCTTTTGCTCCCAGACTCACCTGTATACATTTGCCACCCACCTGCCTGGGCCCTGTAGGCTGTCACCTACCCCCCTGAACACCTGCCATGGCATTTGGCTCTGTCCACCCACTGCATGCTACTCCCCTGAGAGGCAGGGTCTCCCCTGAGCCACATGGTGGTGCTGTCTGTCCCTGTCATCTGCCCAGCCCTCCCGTGCTGGAGCCCCTGCATCCACAGAGAGACTTGTTGCGTGCTAGCCGCATCCACACTGATTCACTGATCACATACAGAGCCTGGCCTTGTACTCAGAAAGGGCCATTACCTCTTCCCTTGAAAGGAGCCCATGGCCAGGAGCCAGTCTGGATATGGCGGTCATCTGTGAGGGATGGCTGCTTCCTGAGGGGGAGGGGATATTCCCAACGAGAGAGAAGATTCCAGATGGAGTCTGGTGGGTGCAAGTTCCCCTTTATAAAGGTAGAATCATTTGCAACACCTCTCTGTATCCCCAGAGCCAAGCACAGAGCCTGGCTTTGGGCCAGCTTCTGATGGAATGAATGAATGAGTGAATGAATGAATGAATTCAGGGATCTGTGTTGGTTCCCAGGCACTGGACATTCTTGCAGTTCTTAGATGACCAACCTGCTGCTTTGTTCCTCTGATGTATACTTCACAGCCACGTGTCAGCTCCAGATCGCAGCTTCTCCCACATCTGCTCAGATCCTGGGCCTGGTGCTTACGTTTCACTGTATTGTCATTGTCATAGGGACAGACTCGCTATCATGGGTGACCCTCAATGCTTTCCTGGATCATTCAGCCTGAGAGAGCTGGGTGAGCGCGGGCAATGATGGAGAGGATACTGGAAACAGCTAATGCCCCAGGGCCCCTCGCTCCTCTGCCTCTGGCAGGACTCAGGGGTCACCCACACCCTGTGGAGGTTGAGATTTCTCACCGCAGCGCTTCCAGGCTCTCCGTCAGCCTTAGTCAGCTGGCAGCTGTGGCCACGACCCTGTTGGAATTCTCCGTCCCCTCGTCCTGGAGTCTCCCCTGCAGCTGCTGCCCCGTTGGGTCTCACTCTGCTCAAGTCACACCTCAAACATGGGCATTGCCAGGGCAGTGTGCAAAAGCTCCCATTCTTACCAAGACTGATCTAGGGGCCCACGATCTGGCTTCTGTCCCATTTTCCAGCAAATCCACTGCCTCCTTAGAAATCACATCATCCTTTTGTTTCTTCTGAGACCCGGTGTCACCTGTTAATCCACTTCTCCCTGGAGACCATATGCAAATAGGCCTCCTAGTGGCCCAGTCCAATGCCCCAGAGATCATGGGGGCGCTGAGGAGGCTGCTCTCTTCCCTAAACTCCCAGCCCACACTTCTGGATATGATGTCAAAACCAGAAGATGCACAGATTCTTGGAAAAATAGAGGCAATCATTTTGAATTTTAAAATTATGATGCCGTTAGCATTCCGGTCTTTCTCTAGATTTCACACTTCCTGCTTTAGGCAGAATCAAAACATGCCAAGGACAATGGAGGACACCTTATCTATTCCCTAGAAGGTTTTGGAAGCCACACAGAAGAGCCTCCTGGCCTTTGTCATTCCTTGTGACAGCCCACTCTACTTGTCAGATTAATTTGAAGGGATCCAGTGCTTAGGTGAGCCACTGGAAACAATGACCAAACGGACACTTGCTTTGAAAAGAGTCCTTTATTCAGCTTGTCCTCTAAATGGAAAGGCTAAGATGTACACCACAGGCCTAAGAAGCTAGTTCATAAAGGTCAGAAGAGAACGTCTACCTAGAGAGAGCTCGGCTGCTACTAGTATCCGGCTCACGGCGGATGCAGGAGTTTAAACACCGGCACCTGCTTGCCTGACATTTTGTCTCAGCCCCGAACCTGTTTCTGGGAAAACCTGCCTCCATCTTTCTGCACCCCCACCTCAACCCCCGCCACTGTGTGCCCGGGCCAGAGTGAACAGAGTGGAGGTGCAGCTGGGTGCCAAGCTCTGGGCACGCATCTCTTCCTCCCTCATGGGTCCCGAAGCACACGGGGTCGATGTCTGAGCGCTGTGTGCGTCCTCCTGGCTTCACATCTTAGAGCTCAGAGGCTGGTCATTGGCGGCGCGGGTGTTCCTCCCCAGGGTGAAAGCTGCCACAACCAGGACCACGACCAGGAAGACCCCAGCAGAGACGGCAGCGCTGTGGTAGCTCCCCTGCGTGCTGGCCTGCTCCTCCACGTCAGCCGGCGGGGCTGGGAAGGAGAGGGACCAGGAGAAGAGAGTCAGGATCAGGATGAGCCCAGGGGAGAAGATGAGGGACAAGTAAGGGTGGTGGTCCCAGGGTAGGTGATGCCAATAAGAACTGTTTGTCTGGTAGGAGGGGACAAAGGAATGGGAGAGAGAAGTGCTGAAGGGGAAACTGAGGCCAGACCCCAAAGGGCAGCTGAGGGTCAGGCCAGGGAGATTCAGTGTCTTGTCAGCCAACGGAGCCGGAGGAGGTTTCTCAGCGGGAAGTCAGAGCTGGGCTTTGGGAGATCAGAGCTGGCTGGAGGCTCCCGATGGACAGGAGGGGAGATAGCTGGGGCACTGAGACCAGTTGGGAAAAGGGTACAGAGTCGCAGGCAAGAGGTCCCCAGCCCCAAAGCTCCTGCAGTGTCAATGGGGAGAGAAGGGAGAAGAGAGAAGCGGGCAGCATCCCCGTCAACCATCACCCTGCCCCGCCGTCCTCCTCTCTGTAGCTCCCACTCCCAGCAGGGTTGCCGTGCACTCTGCTTATTTGGCTTATTTCTGAATTGTGTCCCCTCCTGCTGGAATGGCAGCTCCACAGGGGCAAGGATTTTGATCTGTTTCTGTTTGTTTAGTCATTCGTCTCCTGGCACGTAATAGGCCTTCAATAAAAACGCATGAATGAGTGAAGAAAGAGCCTAGATCAGCCAGACATCGGGATGAGCTGAATACTGGACATAAGGAGAGAGAGTCATCAAAGATGCTCCATGGGGTAGAGCTCTGTGACCGAAGGGAGGGTTTGTGACAACTACTGCTAGCCCACACCTGCCCCTGTCATCAGTGCCACCACGTCTCTTGACCTGGGCCCGGCCTAGACCGGAAATCCCGGGAATCACTCTGCAAACATTTCCTCACCCACACCCACAACAAAACAGCACAGCGGGAAAGATGATCCCCATCCTAAATGAACACAATGAAACTGCTTGTCCAGTGTCCGGCCCTGTGAGCAGTCAGAATAGATCAACCCTGCCGACACCCCCACGGCCAGCCGGACCCTGATGTCATTACCCGTGGGACTAACTTGTTATTATCATCATGAGTAATAATGTTATCACTAATGTTGTTAATATCAGTGACAATAACAATAGAAACAAAAACCACCATTCATTGCACCCAATGCCTTGTACCAGGCAGAGGCCAAGGCCGTTTAACGTTATTATTTGTAACTCTCTCAACAGTCCTAAGAGGGAAGTGTTAACGTGTTTGTTTTACAGACGAGGAGCTTGAGGTTCTGGGAGTTCAGACCCAGAGGATGAAGGTATCGGCTGTGTCTGTGTCCCAGGTCAGAACCCTCAGGACCAAACCCTACACGTGGCTGCCCCACAGACCAGGAGCCCTTGGAACAGGGCGGGAATCAACTCCGTATCGCCCGGCAGAGCACAGCGTGCCTGGCACACAGTAGGTGTCCAATGTGAGGTGGAACACGACACCAACAGAAACACCCTGAGTCCCCACGGGTCAAAGGCATGGGGCCCCGCCAGCAGCGGGGTGGCAGGGCGGCCACCTACCCAGGCTCCTCTCCTTGGTGTGCGGGCCCTGCAGTAGGATGGGCCCCAGGACGACGTCCACCTTCTCCTGGTAGGAGCCCACGTCCCTCTTGGCCCTCACCACGCAGCCTCTGTGGCAGCGGGAAGAGGAGTCGTACACCTTGCACACCACCATCTTACACTGCAGGTACACGGAGGGGAAGCGCTTCACAAAGTGGAAGGAACTGAATTTGAAGCGGGCGATGCGGGGCGACGGCGGAGCGTAGGATTGGTAGGTTTCATCCTTCACACACCTGGAAGAGGAGCAAAGTAACCCATGAGCTCTCACCAACGCACTGCACTCCTCGTGACGTGGATGCGCCAGGAGTGGAACTTCACAGCGCAGCCTCGAGGCCACGCCTCCTGCTGCACCTCACCCTCCTTCCTTCAGGACGTGTGGTTCAGACATTGACTGCCAGCCCTGCGGGAAAATCCTGGCAGTTCTGGGACGTCAGCAGCGTCTTAAAGCAGCAAATCAGCCCAGGGTGTCCACACAGAGAGAAGGCCCCATAGCGCACAGTGGGTGCTCAGTGACCCTGTGCTCACTGGCCCCAGGTAACCCAGGTGAGTCAGAGGTAGCAGGGCCCAGAGAGAGGGCAGGAAGGATGACATTTCCTGCCCTTTCCTAGTTTCAGGGCCAGGCAAGGTAATGCTCAGCTGCTCTCTGGCGTCTTTGGTGCCCACCCTCTCCAGGGCTATGTCTCCTGACCCGCCTCCACTTGCCCTGTGCCCTGGGCAGCCGTACCTTCCCCATGGGCCGGAGTATCCTCCAGGACCCCCTACCCTAATATCAACCACCTCCTCGTCCCCTCGGGCACCTCATCTCCACCGATGTTAAAAGGAAAATAACCTAAGAATCCACTGGAAGAGATTTCACTAAGCTATGGTGAGGGTGCATCTCCCAGCGACTCCCAGTGGAGAGAGAGGCTCGCGCTGGACTGTGTGCGTCTCTAACGGGAGGATTTCAGGTGATGCGGGAATGAGAAGAGCAAGGAAACTGGCCCATGGGGTTTGGGTGGAGATTTTTTGTGGCGAATGGGAGCTGTCACCAGGGCAGTCTGGCTCTGCCCGGAAACGTGACGCAGGGTCCATTGCTGTCTTCCTTCTGCCTTCAAGAGCTTCCTTCCTCCACGCTCAACTCACATTCAAATACCAAGCCTTTGTTCCCAGGCAGTCACTTTAGCAGCAAAGGTGGGAGAGAAAGGACCCAGAGACCCTTTAGGAGGTGGGACACTTGTAAGTGAGGCCAGGGGAACTCAGGGGCCGCAGTAACTGCATTTCCCATAAAACCGCACCAGTCAGGGCAGTCTCTGTAGCCAGAGCTCCGTAACCCCGGCTGCACTTCAGAGTCAGCCAGGAAATTTTTCACAACAGATGTCTGTGGGCTGGTCCTGTGGCTTAGTGGTTAAGTGCATGTGCTCCGCTACTGACAGCCCAGGTTCGGATTCCGGGCGCGCACCGACGCACCGCTTCTCCGGCCATGCTGAGGCTGCGTCCCACATACAGCAACTAGAAGGATGTGCAACTATGACATACAACTATCTACTGGGGCTTTGGGGAAAAATATAAAAAGGAAGAGGATTGGCAATAGATGTTAGCTCAGAACCAGTCTTCCTCAGCAAAAAGAGGAGGATTAGCATGGATGTTAGCTCAGAGCTGATCTTCCTCACCAAAAAATAAATAAAATAAAATAAAAATTAAAAAAAAAAAAAAAAAAAACAGATGTCTGAGCCCCACCGCAGGCCAGACAGAGAGAACATGCAGGTGGGCCCAGGCATGGCTGTGCTTGAAGCTCCAGGTTACTCTAATGGGTATCTGGTGGTGGAGGGCCAGGTGTGGCTAATGAGTTCCTGTGCTCCAGGAGCAGGGGAACATAGCTACCCCCACAGGCACATCACCCTCCCCCAGAAAATTGCATTATCTCATGTACATATATATGCCAGAATTGATAAAAACTATTCTCTAGCAAAGAAGAACTAAATCACTCCCTCATTTGCATTAATCTCAGTCATTTGACATAAACTCAGATATCACGTTGTTACTGTTTGTAGAAAGAGGAGCTGAGTAAGCTTCTCCCCCATCTTTGCTGCCAAGGGGCTGCTGTGAAGTGAACCAACTGCATAGACTGTGAATAAGACAAGCCTCAACACCCAACTACTGATTTGACACATATTGAAACCATGCCTGGGAAGAAATGTTGTTTTTTCTATCTCAGGGAGGTGTGAAATTTACCCTCCCAACTCTAGTTCCAAGCAGAGCCCTTACCCTGTCAGTACAACTTCTATATGAGGCAGTTGTTACTGAGGTGCCAAGGTCAAATTATAAGCCAAGAAATGGTGTACACACCAATGGACAGAGACGGAAGCATAGGGATTAGAGGTGCACACCCAGGGGTCCTAGGACCCTCCATGAGCTCAGAAGAGGACAGGACTCACCAGTCCTGTCATCCAGGGAAGCAGGACTATGGTGGAGCAGCCCAACCTGGCACCACTGACCCAAGCCTGGGCACCGCTGGCCTCACCTCTGCATCTCTTGATGGACCATGGACTCTGAGAACGTCCACTCTCAGCTGATAGAGGTCAAGGGACATTCTGCTGCCTTTGATGCAACACACCTTGTGGACCTCCGGCTGTGCATGCTCTTTGCCCAGGGCCCACCTACTCTTTCTCATTTGCTCCTCCCACCAGCCCATGATGTGGGCATCGCTATGCTCACTGGATGGGTGAAGAAACCGGCACAGAGAGGTGCGGTTGTCTGTCCTGAGTGATGCAGCTAAGGTGTGGCAGAGCTGGCATCTCAACCTCCATCTGCTCCAAAATCAACGCTTTTCCCACTACACGCGTGTCTTTTTAATACTAAGGCTTGCCTGGAGTTTGGTCACCTGGGGTCTCATCCCAGTTTACAGCTAACCTGATTGGTAACCACTTGAGTCATTCATTTCTCCAGACACTCATCCCCCTCTGTGTTAACCGGAGATGATAACTGGTTAAGCTTCAGCTACTGGGACCAAAATCTACATTCCTTGAGCCTTTGGGCTACTCGTGTTTGAGTTACCAGGTAAAAGTTTAAGTCCATCCCACGAAGACACTCCTTACCCGCTCCGGATTAGATCATAAGTCAGGGATGTAGAGTCATTGGAATATGGCGACGCCACACAGGTGTCCACAAATAAGTCCAGGGAGGCGTCAGAATGGAGGATTTCAGCCTGAAGGTACAAATTCTGGTTCAGGTCCACATAGTATGGGCCACTGGTCACGGGATACAAGAATGAAGAGGATGTGTAAAGGGAAATGTTCACGTCAAAATTGCCATACTGGACTTCCTCGACCTCGATGGTGTCATTAGCAATGTACATTGTGTCAACCCAAGTGTTCTCAAGCATTCTGCAGCTGACGTGAATGTAGAGGTCCTTCTTTCTCTTGATGATGCCCCTTGAAACCGCTGCTTTGAGGACGTTGGAATAGGTGATAGTATCATTATCTACCTGGGAGAGGCAGGCAGGAGAGCAGAGTCAGGCAAATGTCACCTGCTAAGGAAGTCTCATTGGTGATTTTGGTTAGAATGAAAGGGAAGTGACTCAACAAGACTTCAAAACCCTCCCAGAACCACACAGAGATGGCGTATGCCTACTGCCAGGGTTTCCATCGCCTGGGATGGGCATGCTGCTTAACTAGCAAGACTCCTGCCTTTCACACATCCCCTTTCCTCCACCATAGGAGAGGGGACCACAGTGTGGGCCAGGTGTTGGGGCCTCCTGGGAGCTGCTGCTCATGGGAAGATGGGGGTGTCTGGACGATCCCTTGCCCTGCCATATGACTAAACTCAGTTTGGACCACATGGGTCAGGCCCTTTCTTGCTTGTTCTGTTTCATTCTCACTACTGGTGGGAGAAATCAGGGGAGGTGGTCATGTACTTGTGGGAGGGGCTGGTGGGAGTAGTTTTCACTGTGCTGTTTGGATGGGTCTGTCGCTATTGCAGTTTGGTGTCTGAAGACGCTGGAGCCGGAAGCAACAGAGATCCGGAGTATTGGTGCACCAGGTCTCTGGTCTCTGGGGTAAGGACTTCCCCAGAGGCTCAAAGGAACAAGCGGGTGGGCCACAGCAGCACTGGAGCACTTCCTGTCACAATCTGCCTTTTCACTCCCCGGACCACGGCACCATTTGTTACTGTGCCTTTCACCAAATTCATAAGAATGTTGGTCTCTCACGCTGTTTGACGTGTCTACCATCTCATGAGTGACCTTTCTGGGGATGAGAGCCTGCTCCTGGTGGTCTGTGAGCATCACAAGGAAAGGATGATGTCTAAGCATCTCTCTTCTCCCAGAGCTTGGTATAGTGTCAACAACAGCGTCAGTAGCGTCAATAAATATCCATGGAATGGATGAAAGGTATAGGGGACAGAGGCCTCGCAAAAGCACTGTGACGAATGAAGGATTGGGCTGGGAGCAGCCATCCCAGATGCCAAGAGGACACAGGCGACCAAGGCCCCTGGAAGCTCCATGATCAAGATCATCTGGCCCCAAGTGAGGTGAACACAAGTGAGGCATCGCCAGGTGGAGACTGGGGGCATCTCTTTCCCTCCCACACGCTATGATGATCAGAAGCAAACCTCTCCTAGCCAGGTGCGAGTTCCCTCAAGCCATGGGTGCTTTTGCAGGAAGGAGCACAAAATAACACCATAATGGCCTACACAGAAGTCCTAAAATGTAAGGCAACCTTACTCTGAAAAAAAGAAAAAGAAGAGACGTTTGTCAGTCTCATTTAGTCCTCTACGCTGTCGAGAGCTACATCCCATCCCTGGCTGTTTGGGAGATCAGACAATTTCTCTCCTGGAGCCACACCTGTGCAGCTGAAATACAGTTACCCTTCAGAATGGGGTGTGTTAGGGAGGCTTTTGCTTCATGTCTGCAGTTGCAGAACCCAACTCTGAATTTGTCTCTTCCAGAAAAACACGTGAAAAGAGAAAATTGTAACAAGTAGCTTAAAGTGGTTTTGCGCCCCCTCGTCCCCTGCCCTTCTCCCTGATCACTGGCTTCCCTTTTCTCCCTTCCTAGGGCAGAAAGAGCTCCCTTTGGTTCCAGGGCCAGCCTGGCCTGCAGGGGACACCAGAGCCCACAGGTTGGACTCAGGTCTAGGAAGGACCTAGAATGGGCTCTGTGGCCTCCGTCTACTCATGGTAAGTACACTATATTTTCTGCCTTTATGTTTCCTTAAGAAAATTTTTGGTTTTATATTTGAGTGCCAGTAGTTGTCACAATAAACCATATAAATGTTGTCACCTTGTTACTTCTTCAAACACAAGCTGAGGCGCCTTCAATTTAACTCTGTACAGTAACGAGTTTTTTTAGAATCCACATGTCTCTATGGTTTCTATGGACAAGCTAAATTCTGAATCCACGCCACACGATGCCTGTGGAGTGCAGGTTTATTTCTTGATCATAAGAAGCAGTTCCAATTTTAGATTAAAATTCCTTAGCAGCCGTCTGCTCCGTTTGGAAGGAGCTCACTATGTCATGGGAAGATGTGCAGATAAGTCAACTGCTGTTCCCTTGGAGCCCTGGACTCTTCCACCCTGGCCTCCCTCTCATGTGGAGGGATACCTCATCTATTCAGCCACATCAGCCAACATCTGTCAGACACCTGCTAAACGGGGCATCTGGGGGAGTGGTGGAAAGTTCTGGCTATGGGTCATGCCATCCCACCTTTGAATCCTGGCTCCACAGTTCAGGATCATGTGACCTTGGGCAAGTGGCTTAACTTTGTAAGCCTCCATTTCCTCAGGATTAAATGGGAACAAAAGTCACCCTGAGAATTCTGGCAGTCACAGAACTCTTAGTTCAGTGCCTGGCATACACATTAACTGTTAATAATCCGAATATAAAGGCTTAGGCTGCACACCAGGGGACTGGGAGTGTCAAAGACAAATAAACTATTGGCCCTGCCCCTGAGGCACTCCGTTTGGTAGGGGCTACAGGTATTTAAATAAACGGAGGAATAAGAATGTGGCATGTGCTGCCCATGACCAGCCAAGTTAGAAGAACCAGGCTGGGCATGTTGCTTTGGCGGCTCCTAATGGAGATGAGGGAACATCGATGGGGTGGCTCAGATGTCAGAGTCTCCAGGCTGCACATTTGGAACCAGGAGGGGTGATCCCCTTTGGTAGACTGATTCCCACTGACTAAACTCATGACAAACCAGAAACCAACACGATCAATTTACAGGGCCGAAGATGAAAGCTAGGTTGATTAGAACATTTGCATGGTGTATGTACCTTCTCTGCATGTTGGTCTTCCTAATCCACTAGGTTCCTCTCAGAAGGTGACCTGGTGTCTGTAAGGACTAAGAAAAGGGAGCCGTGTGACCACAGTGGCGATTGCAGACCCTCAGGTCCAGGCTCCCAGGCTGACAGGCCAATCTGGTGCTAAATGAGTGTCCTCTTCCTCTCACAAATTCTCACGTGTCAAAGATTCAGGAAGAACCTTGCCAGGTAATGAACAGCATCATCTTCGCACCAGCACAGTGCCTGGGACACAGCAAAGGCTCAGGGTGTCTCTGGTGAATGAAAACTGAGCCCTCGGCCTGCGTGTGCCACCCATTGTACGTACTCGAGCATTTCATGTTGTGTACTTACTGCAGGCGTAAGCCAAACAAAAGGATTTGCATTGTGTCCGTGCCCTGACAGACAAAATCTGGAAATGACTACTTAGGTGTCAGCCAAAAACGCAGAACTTAGAATGGATAATTTAAAATAACTTTACATAAAATGACGCGCAACCATTCTAAGTGTACCGTTCAGTGAGGCTGGACAATAATCACGCCCACAACGAGACACAGAACATTTCCATTCACGCAAACGCCTCCCTCTGCCCCTTTGCAGTCCACGCCTTCCACCAGATCGGCTGTCCGTCACTATCCATTTATTCTCCATTTCTAAATTTTACAGAAATGGAGTCCGCGAGCAGGTCCCCTGGTGCGTCTGCTTCTTTCACTCCGCGTGACGTTTCTGAGATTCTCAGAGTCTGGCGTCGGCTCTACCACTTCGTGGCTGAGCGGCCTTGGGTTTGACCCCTCGAAGCCCAGCCTCCATATTTTTAAAGTGGGATGACAATGAGAGAGGACTTGGTGGGGTTTGGGGAGTGACATGGACTAATCCCACTGTCTGTTCACTTGTAGGGTGACCAGCATCCCAGTTTGCTCAAGGTTGAGGAGTTTCATGGGACACAAGACCTTTCCATGCTAAAATCTGCCAAGTCCCAGGCAAACCAAGGCAGTTGGTCACCCTACACGGTGACAGCTCAACAAATGGCAGCTGCAGAGGCCAATTTACTGTGAAGCTAGTGAAGCTTAAGCTTCAGCCCCCTCCCCGCAACGCGCACAGGTTCTTCCAAAGCAATCCGCGTATTGCACAGCCACGTGTTTTTGTCAGATTTATAAAAGTAAGATATGTTTGCATTCTTCTGCTTAATGAGGCACCCGCCTCTCTCATCCACCCCAACCCCAAAGTGTGTAAGCTTTCGGCCCTACAACACCTGGAGCTGCCCCGGGAGCTGCTGTCACTTTTGCTGACACGAGTGGCCACTTGCCAGGCACCCTCTGTGCTGGACAGTGCTGGAAAAGCTGCCTGCTGACCTCCTTGCCTTCCTTCCCTCTCTTTGGAAGTGGCTGCAGCCACGTCATGGCACCAAGAAACAGATGTATATCCCCTCCCTATCATGCTTTGGTCATACCATAATCATGTCTTCTGGTCCCCAGAATTCACTAAGCGTAGCGCACATCACTATAGGAAAGCTTGCTCAGCGGGAGACAGGGTGGGAAGCCCCTGGCTTACCTGCTCGAGGGTGCCGCAGCCTGAGTAGGGAATTGTGAATGTCACCTGGCTCGACGTTATCTGGGGCCGACACTGGTAGCTCCCGTTCCAGCTGAGAATGACAAGATCCCTGGCAGAATAGCCCAGGGATTGGAGGTAGATTCTGCTCACGCTGGTTTGCATGTGATTCGACCGACAAAGCAGCTCTGGTGGCCGAGGCAGAGAGTGCAGTCAGTCAGCGCCCCCGAGTCCCAGCAAGTGCCACCAGGAGCTGCTCCCACATAAAGGCACAGAGATCAAGATGGCTGACAGTCAGCACCAGGATATGCATCCCCACTACCCCACAGTGGAAATATGGCTGAAGTCGGCCTCATTCTCGTGAGAGCCCTATGAGCGCACAGGGACTTAGGATCCCTCTGATGGGGAAATGGGGCAGGAGGTGAGATGTTTTGCCCAGTTACCATTTATCCATAAAGTAAAGTAACACTCCAGTTGAATTGTGGGGATGTGAAATAAGGTCCTTTGGCTCCGGGAGCAGGGCAGTGCTCAAAATCCTGACTGCAGAAGGGAGCTTGGACACCACCTTGCCCAGTCCCTGCCCATTCTGCCAATCAGTCCACTTAACAGCTCAAATCATGGCCGTTAGCCTCTGCTGGGGGTGGCTGAGTGACCAGCTCAGTCCATCTTCAGACAGCAGCCAAATGTGCTAGGCGTCAGGACATGGTCCAGAGTCCCACACTCTGGGAAGGTCACAGGCCTCAAGGTCACCTCTGCCCTTCGCACCATCTCACTATATGCTGAAAGCATCATCCTGCACCTTCTACTTAGTCTCTGATGACCACAGTAAGGCCAAAACACTGTGCATCGGCTAGTTCTGGCCCTTGACCTCGTTTCTAGGCAGCCAGAGTCCCAAGACCCACTGCTCTCGGCCCCGTGGTGACCTGACAAGGCTGCTCTAGTTTCTTATTTCACAGCCACAGAACGGTTGAGCAGCAGAAGGCTCTCAGAGGTGCCCCCACTCCCGGCGAGCCCTCATGCAGGGGACTTACTGGTGCTGTCATTGGAAGGACTAGAGTAGAAGTCGGCCTGGAAGCCTCTTCTTGTGACACTGCCGTCGCTGATGAAGCGAATAGACATGAAGTTTGACGACGAGGTGAAGGAGCCCCTTGACCCATCACAGACGCGTGCGACAAGGGGGGAACTGTGGTGGGGACCATCAAACACCTCGACGTAGTCGTAGTTACAGCCGCCATCAAGCCTGCAGAGACAGAACACACAGCTCTGGCTTCACTCTTCACCAGGATTCGATGCAGGGGGTCAGATCTCAGGGAGGGGTCGCACCTCTGTGCCAGAAACTCTGACAAAAGTAAAAGGGAAAGGAATGATTTTCTTAAATCTAGCAGAGATTCATTTTCCCACGATCTCCGTGCAGGGGTCTTAGTCCTACCTTTTAGGGTGTCACTTAAGAAATCTACAGCCTGTCTCCTGACAGCCCTCTGTGTCATAAAAGGAAGGGATCACAGGCTGCCTTAGGTGTTTTCTTCAATCAGAAAGATCCCAGTTTCCCAAAGAATAAAATAAATATCAAGGAATTCATAGTGATAGAAATAAATAATTGAACAAATAAACATTGGGCCAGTCAAACAGCCTCCCTGAAGCCCCGGTTCCTTATTTTCAAAGGTGAAGTAATCCTATCCACACATACTGACGAGAGCTGGTGTGAGGCTCAAATGAAACAGTATATGGAAAAGGGCCTCATAAAGTGTCACCAATGGTGGGGTCCTTGTTACTAAGGTGTTGGCTAAAGAACCAGGGGTGGTCAACCTTCCTCCAGAGAATTTCACAAGTCCCCAGTCCAAAATGCACAGTAATGATGTGGAGATTAAAATAATATTACATCTATGCAAAACCCCAAATGAATTTCCAAGTCAGAGACTCCCAAGGCCACTGCAACCAGAAATCAAGACAGAAAACTATTTCGTTCAGTGATGGCTGTTAGAAGAGAAATTACAGTAACCACTTTCCAGGACCCTCGAGAACGCTGGTGCCTCTGCACGGTCACCTCCTCCTTGGACCGATCATGTATTAATGTGGCTTTGATGATGTCTCCTCTGCTTAAAACGATGGCCCCCGCTCTCCCTTGGATGAGGAACAGACACTAACCTCTGCAGCAGTGGTTTCCCCACCTCCGCCTGATCCCAGGAACTCCCCCCATAAAAGGAGGGAGTGGAGAGAAAAGCCACAAAAAACCTCGTGTGGCTGTCAATAGGCTTCTTTGCATTATTATTACACCGAACAATAATCCCTCCTATTGGATAACATTTTCCAAGTATTTTCATATATTTCTCTCCTGTGACCTTTCCAGTGACCAGTGAGGGGAGGAAAGCAGGTATCTTATTCCCCTCTTTTGACTGAGGCTCAGGAAAGTTAAGTGATTTCCTGTGGCCACTCAGCAAATTAGAGACAGAACTGGGACTTTAAACCAGGGATCTTGTCCTGGCCCCACCTCCACGGGCTGCCTCTGTGTTAGGGAAAAAAATCGAAGCCACAAGAAAAAATGTCAACCCTGCAAACATCTCTCCTGGGTGTAGGTACCATTTATTCCCTCCCAAAATGTCACGAGGCCCCCACACGATCTGCTTTGCCCCCACACTCACTGGACATCTCTGAAGACAACAGTCACGCAGTAGGTGTTTTGGACTTCGATGTCCCACACACATTTGGCGTTGTTTGGATAGTTCCCAGGATAGAATGGGCTGGAGAGGTGCCCTGAAGGTTGGGACAGGAAGCCTCCGCAGGAATAATTTGCTGTCAGAACAAAATGGAAATGCTGATGCCCCCCAGAGCACACTGCACGGTCACCTGGGGGACGTGTGTAAACAATTCCCAAGACAGAAACCCGACAGGAGGAGGCCTAGACCTGGACTGGCCACGGAGGGTCAGTGGGACGCCCTTCCCACCCTTAGGGAAGTCATCTCCTCATCATTCTCGTCATCCTCCCCCAGTGTCACTGCCACCGAGGGGAAGGCAGAGGGGATTTGTCAGGGAGCTCAGAACTTACTGGTTGGACGAGTGATGTACATGGGAACTGTTGACAAAGAGAAAAGACAACGATCAGTTTCCTGGCATCCCTGACACAATTGTTGAGTGCTTGTTTGTGCTGGGCCAGAAATGTGCCAACGCTGGGCTCACAGCGAGATGCTGGATACAGGCCATGCCCTCAGGGAGCTCACAGCCTGGAGCAGAGGACGGAAAAGAGTGAATCCCAACGTAGCGAGATGGAGAAGTGATCAAGTAGAGTCCAGGCAATGGTGGGAGCCCAGAGCTTTGGCTTCTGACCCAGACTGAGCAGAGAACAGAGGACTGGTAATCAGGAGCCCAGGCAAAAAGGTGGAAAGGAGTGTTCCAGTCAGAGGGAACAGCATGTGCAAAGGGACCCAGGTAGGAGAGTCCCTGGCACACTTGGGAGACCTCAGTGTGGATGGAGCAGGGAGGGGAGGGAGAGAGGAAACCAAACAGACAAAGGGAGTGAATCGTGGAGAGCCCTAGAGATCGTCCTGAGCAGTGAGGATCTGTGCCCAGAAGGCCCTGAGGTGTCACTCGAAGGTGCTGAGGCTGAGACTGACACTGGCATTTCATAGAAGGCCCTGGCTGCAATGCAGAATGGGTGGGAGGAGCAGGCCTGAAGCTGCTCTGCTGCAGGAAGCCAAGTGGTGAGGACATGAGGGTGGGGATGGAGAGGAAGGTCTCAAGGAGCCAGGAGTGTGCTGGGAACACTTAGAGAGGTTCAGCAGGAGCTCAGGAGCTGGCAGTCAGGAGCTTTTGCTGGTTACACACCGAGCTCAGCGATGAAGCAGGCCCCATCCAGCCCACACTGACCAGGGTCTAGTGCCTGAAGGGATAAGCAGCCTTAGGGTTCCCGGCCTCTCCTAGGGACTGACCAGAGATCAGAATCTCATGCTGACCAGGCTACTGAAGGACAAAGAGGAGCCTAGAGAGAGGCCCAGCTCTCCTTGGGTTGGATGTCAGCTACAGGGGATGCCACTTGCTAGGGAAGGCGCAAGGACAAACACGCCCTGCACAGTCCAGGGGCCAGCAGCAGAGAAGGGCAGCCAGACGGTGAGATGGAAATCAGGGGTACTCACCAGAGGTTGTTGTGTAGCTTCCTAAAAAGGAATAGAGGAAAACCATCAGTCACTAAAGTGTGGCTGGAAGGAAGGGAAGAGACAGGGGCACACCCATGCGACTCATGGACTACCCCCTCAGTGAGTGCACCATTCCCCTCCCGTCCACTGAGTTCTTGCTGTGAGTCCTGTGTTACTAGGAGGAGGCCTAAGTGGTTTCTCCAGCTGTTCCCTCAGCCCCATCGTTGCTTGGGGGTCATCAGCGTCACAGCCAGGGATTATACCATCATTTATTCATCATTTCCTACTTGTCCAGCATTGTTCTAAGGTTTTACAACCATTACCCATTTAAATTCTCTGATCACAGTTGGAGGCAAGTACTATCGTGATCATTTCCTCTTAATAAACGAGGAGACAAATATAGAGAGGTTAACTCACTGCTAAAGGTCATAGAGCAAACGAGAGAGTAAGAACACACACAGCACACCAGCTGTGTGTCCAGCATAATAGCATCAGGGCACAGAAGCCCACCAGAGATAACACGGCCCATGCATGGTCTCCTGGAGTGAGTAGGCCAAGGGGACAAGCTGACAAGCTCCTGCCTGTCCTCTCCCCAAACCGAGCCACAGACACCATCAGCCGCCTGACTTTAGCTCTCATATTGTGGCAGGTCAGAGGTGAAATGGGCCTTCCATGAATGACATCACATGATACCTGAGCAAATAACTCCAGCATCTTCACGGTGGCAGGCCAAGACCATCACCCTGTGGGGAGCTTGTTGGCCCCTGCGTGGTCCTGCCTGGGTTCTCCCACGTCCCAGCAGAGGATGGGACCTGGGCCAGACACAGGCGGTCCAGGCACTCTCCCGCCCTCCACCCGGGACAGCGGCCCGTCGCCTGGGAGCCAGGAGCCAGGTCCCGGCAGGACCCGCGAGGACTCCAGGGCGGACGCTGAGCCCCTGGAGGAGGCCCTTAGCTCAGCGTCTGGGCCAGCATCCCGCTGGAGACAGGCGGCCAGCCCCCCAGGATCAGACCTAGGACTTGTTCTCCAGGGACTCCTCCCTCTGCCCCACCCCACCCCTCCCCGCCCCGCCCACAGGGACAAGGAGCAAGGAAGGGCCCACCCCGAGCCTCCTCCTATCACTTTCGGACCCAAGATGGATCCAGAAGCAGAGCGTGGGCCCCAGGGAGCGTGGGCCCCAGGAATCTTTACCTGTCGCGGACGCCACACCTGGGCTCGTGTTGGGCCCGGCGGCTGAAGTGCAACAAAGGGAAGGCAGAGTTAGACGTCAGGGAGAGAAGGGTTGGAAGAAGGCTTGTGGCGGCACCACGACAGCGCTTCCACACGTGGATCCCGCCCCTTGCTCCCCGTGTGTGCTGCACCAGCCTCCTGCTCAGCTGCCTCCCTGGGGACGAAGGCCCTGCCGGAGATCAGCCTGCTCCCGCCGCCTCTCTGAGCACGGCCCGCCCTCTCGTCCCTTGGAAAATCTTTGCCACCTCCCTCCTCTGAGCCACGGACTCACTGGCCCGTCCCAGGGGATGCCCAGACGCCGCGGCTCGCACAGAAAAGGCAGGCGCCGCCGGGCAGAGTGGACCAGGAGCCGATCGGGTCTCCCGGTCCCCGGAGCCCCACAATCACTCATTCCCCTCCCGTCCCCTGGGCACCGTCTCTGCCAGTCGTGGATGCGGAGGTGACCCTGCTGAACCTGAGGGTGCTGCAAGGAGTGAGGGATGGAGGGAATCCGGCCTGCTCCGAGAGCCCGTCAACAGAAGGTCGGTGGCGATCCACCTCCATCCTCCCACAAAAGTCTCCCCGGCCTGGACCGGGCCAGGGCAAAGGTCAGGGAACGCGCGGCCCGTTGGCTGAGTTTCTGGGGACGCTGTCAATGCGCCCCGTGAAAGCTCACACTGACGTCAGGACGGGAAGACGCAAGCCTCGGGACTCCCAGGACTAGTTAGGAAGCGCGTGGCGTGCCGCGTGTCTCGGTGACAGAGGGCGAGAATGAGGCGACCCGTAGGTTCCGCACAGAGCAGCGGTTGGCCCGGAGTGAGGAGACAAGGGAGGGGGGGACAGGGAGCAGAGGGACTTCCCGAGGAAGTCGCCGGGTACTTACACGGCAGGAGTGTGGACCGGGCCCGCACGTCTGCGAGAAAGAGAAGGAAAGTCGGACCCAAAGCGCGCAGGGGCCCCAGCTGGTCTCCGAGGTGGAAGAGGCGCAGGGGCTCACGCCGAGCTGAGGCTGCTGGCGCGCCCGCTGCGCGCACACCGCCCCCCAGCGCCGCGAACCTGCGGGTCCTCCGGGAGCTCCGCCCTCTATCCCACCGCCAGTGCCTGCCTGCCTGGCTGGGCCTGGGGGCTTCCTCCTCTCCGGAATAGGACGGCCCCTTGGCACGCCCGGGACAGGCCGCCACGGCCACCGCCTCAACTCCCCTGCGTGGCAACAGCAAGGAGGGGTCCCAGCAGTTCTGGGGGAAGAGCCCATTCCGGCGGCCCAGGGGCAGGGAGTCCGAGACTAATCGGGCCGCCCCCGAGACCCTGCTGGGGATGGAGCTCCAGCCCCAGCGGCCTCGCTGGCTCATCAGCATTCCGGGCTTCAGCGACCCGCCACTGCCCACAGCCCGGCGGCCCCCTTCCCCACTGCTCTTCTCGCCCTCCCCGGTTCACGCAGGAGCCTGGACTCCTGTTCCTTGAGTTGGCCTCTGCGAAGACCCAAATGAATGCATCTGTCAAGGGGTGAGGTTGGTACATTTTTCAACTGCACCCCCAAAAGCTGTGCTCTGAGAAGAAAGCCCCAGAGAAAACTGGGGGTGGACTGAGCACTTGGCCCTGGTGAAAAGGAAGAGGCTCATTTTGTCTGCCTGCAGAACAATAGGAAATGAGCAGTGACTTTTCTTCCCAAAGCCCAGGCTGCCAGAACCTCAGGTTGTATTGACTCTACCTCCCAGCTCTCTCACTACAGGCTCCAGGGGGGTGCACGGGACCTCTGATGTCCACAGGCTGAAGTAACACAGTTCCTCTGTGTTGAGAAGGAGCCAAGGTGGCCTAATATGGGCTCAGGAAGCGCACAGGCAAGGATGCTGCCTCAGAACGTTTGCACCTGACTCTCCAGGCCCTGCATCTAGAGACTTAGCCTCCCAGCGTGGCGAGGTATCAGCACGCATTGGTAAGAACCACAGGGCTGGGCACTGAGCATGTGCAGCAGGACCTCCCTGGAGACAGGACCCCAAACTCCACCTTGGAGCTCCTTGGAGATGCCTCTGCAGGTTGATTCCTTCCCAATCTCAGGGCCATTGTCCATGGAAAACATACCTATTCAGGCCTGAGGCCCTGTTCAGAGGGCCCCCCCTTGGGAGCTGAGAATCCCCACTTCTTATACCTTCTGCACCTCTTCTGGATCAGAGATGAACCTATGGGTGCACTGGGGTAATGAGCCCACAGGGATTCCATGTAACAAAGTTTACCTTCCATTGCAGCTGTCAGGAGTGCCTCCACGGAAAACAAAGAAGCTAAAATGTGGAGAAAAGAAGAGGTCATTCGAGGTTGGCCCTCATTTGAGGAGGACTGGCCCTCTGCTTCCTCACCTCTGAAACAAGAAGTTGGATGCTGAGATCCAGAAGCCCCGTCCTCTCCTAAAAGGCTATGTTTCTTTCTTGTGAAACAGCACACATCTCTCAGTCACTTTACTGGCCCTCATTCAATGCTGAGATGCCACCAGGGACACTGTTTTCTCCTGTCATCATCCTCCCTCCTCCTCTATTCCTCTATTCCACAGTCTCCCTCCAAAAATCACCCAGTTGATTAACAGCCCCACCTGATTCATAAGCTTGTACTTCAAATACCAACTGCCTACTTCTATGGCTCAAACACACCCCCAAAGGACAAATGTCTACCATCCCTGAGATATTCTTGTAAGGTGATGCCAACTAGGAACACTGACAGTTTCCCAAGAAGCATCCCCAAATGCTGAAATAAACCCACTCCAAAGTGACAGCTTGGAGGGCCACACTCTCTTCGGGAGCCCATATTCTTGTGGTGGTTGGATTACCAGGGTCACATCCTGTGCATGGCAGCATGTGCACACCCCAGGCCACGTGGCAAATGCCAGAGGTTGCTCTACAGGTGAATAATTTAACCAGAAACTCTGCCTTGGGGGACACACATCAGGCAGCATCCTCAGAGGTTTCTTTGTGGATTTAAGGACACCTTGGTGCTTGAACACCTACCTGCGCCCTGTGAACAAAGGAGGATTGGGGCGCTGGGATTCACTAGGTCGAGTCAGGGAGAATTTCTCTCTTCCGCTGAGGGTGTAAATCTCTTTTGCTTGTCATTTAATCCCCAATAAAGAGAACATACTGGTTACTCCTCATTCAGATTTTGGTATAGACTTAAGTTTTAAGGACCGCAAGTCCCCATCCTTCTCCCTCTCCTTTAAAAGGAGGTGAAAGGGCCACTTAGGAAGGCATTTGGTCATCTCAGGCCAGGATGGTCATGATGCTGCTCATTGGAAGGTGTCCACTGGGTGGACATCAACAAGCTCTGAAGGGGACTGAGATGGAAACCCGCCTCCACCACCTCCAGCTTTAGGATTTTAGGCAAGTCACTTGCCCTCTCTGACCCTCCATTTCTTTATCTGTGAAAAGAGACAGTAATACCTGCCCTCTAACCTCAAATAAGACATGACTTAGAGTAGAGCAGGTAAACCGCAAAGCGTTATGTGCATGCGCTGTAATGTTGAGGACAGCAGGAGCCCCTGTCCTTAGAGTGGCACAGGTGACAGCACGAGGCGATGTCTGCAGTACCTGAACACAGGATTCTGGCATCTTCCCTGTGGCCACACTCATGCTCCTACCACCCCCTGTGGGGGCAGCTGACAGGTAGGGCTCCCATCCCGAGCATTACGCTGCACCCAAGAGAACGTTTCCTGAGCCCTGACCAAAGTGGGCCCCACACAGGGCCAACACTGAATGGCAACAGCCGAGCTGCTGACAGACAATGTCTGCATCCTGGGCGTCCCAAGTGTCATCACACACGGTGCCCCAGTAGCCTTGGTACAGGACCTCCACCCGGCCCTGACAGCAGTCACCTCCATTCACCAGCCTCAGAGGCAAACCTGCATCGACACGGTGGAAAGCCCTGTCTTCCCCCTCTTGGCCCCCTGATTTTCACCACCCAGCACTCCCTGTTCTCCTCCTTCCTCTGACCACTGCCCCATCTCCTTCACCAATTGTTCTCCTCTCGCGGGCCCTTACAGATTGCTGCTCTCCCAAGTGCTGTCTTAGCCCTCTTCTCACCCTGTCTTTTCCCCCTAAAAGACCTGATGTACTCTGAGAGCTTCCCAGGAAGACGACCCCAAATCTGTCTCTCCAGTGCTAATCAGCCCTGACAACACCTGCCTTAAGCTCTAGACCAGTGTTTCCAGTGGCCTCCTGAACATCCCACCCCACCATCCCATACTGAACACAGACTCTCTCCTCCATTTGAATTGATGGTGTCACCATGCTCCACAACAACTGTGTTGGAAATTTGCTTGTCACATTTGATCCCTCCTTATCCTCACCTCTTATATTCAAGGTCACCTTTCACCTTATCACCAAGGTCATCTTTCCTTTTATTCCCACCACTATTTTGCTAGGTTAGATGTTACTTCTCTTGTCCTGGCCAACTCCAGGGGCTTCCCAGTTGATCTCCCCACCACTTCACCTCCTCTCTAACCCATTCACATTCACTGATTCAAGCAGCATTTATGGAGTGCCTACTCGGTGCCTATACCCATGCTGAGATGATTTCTCTGTCTCCCCCAGACTTTCTCAAATTTGATCTTCAGAGAGTACAGATATGTTCAAGTCACTTTCCTACTGAAAATGTCTCAGTGTACTCTCCACTCCCATCAGGCTCAAGTCCAAGATGCCATTCGTCCAAAACTGGCCTTGATCTACCCCCGCAAGCCACCTCTGAGGGGCACAGAGACCCTGAATCCTACCATAAATATGACCACAGCTAGGGAGTCAATGCGCACTGTGTTCTTGCCTGATATGATCCTGCTAAATCACCCGCACTGATCATGCAGGGAACACAGACAGCAGGTCCTGAGGAATCCAGCCCAACATCCTGACAGCAGGAGCCACATCCTGGGTGTGGTTTTTCAGTGGTTAGTTTGAGATGATGAAAGACTGGGCAGGGAGTGACCAGAGAGGCTGGAATGGGATGGAAGATGAGGGGGCCGGTGGTTGCTGTGGTTATTCTAAGAGGAGAGGATAGGGATAGAGGGAGGAAAGGTAAATTGGACTGTCTCTGGGGTATTCCCAAGGTGCATCAGCCCTCCTTGCGACCCCCTTCTGGTCACTCCTGTGAATGCGGAGGCGCTCTCCATTTCCCTGTCTCAGCCCTGGTCCTAACTGGACATCAATCACCAGAAAGCTGTCCCTCGAGTTCCTCTTGGCCATGCTCTCAGGGCATGCTCTAAAACAGCAGGGAGTGGCCTCCATTCACTGAACCAAGAACTCACTGGCAGGGTCAGCTGTCCTGAGGGAGCACCTAAAGGACCCTGACATGTCAAAGGGCACACCCTCTCACTGCGGAGAGGTAGCAGAGATGAATACATCTAGTGAGACTCATGGACAAAGGCAAAGGCACCTGTTCTGGGTTCAAATCTCTGTCTGGCCACTTACCCACCATGTGACCTTAAACATATAACTATTGACAACTTACCTAACTGTGTCCTGGTTTCCCCATCTGCAAAATGGGGGTAATTATGCTACTCACATCAATGTTTTGTTGGGAAGATTTCATGGTAATAGCACTTACTATGTGATTAGTTGAGCACTGATGTGCCAGGCAGTATTTTAAGTGCTTTTTGAATATGTAAATTCATTTGATGTATGAAAATAATTTTGTCCAGGATACATAGCAAGCACTGAGAGGATGTTAGCTATCTTCAGCAAAACTGTCATGAAGGGGAGAAGAGGCGCTGACTGTCTGATTTCTCCTGACACCAGACTGAAGCTAATCTCGTGCAATGAATGAATTAATGAATGAGAGGTGAGAGAAGAGGGAAGGAGAATGAAAGATGGGCCTGGCTGACTGTGTGCCTGGGACGTGCACAGGGTCTTGGCACCCCTGGACCCCTCCCTCTCCATTCCTGCGTTCTGAAGGGCAGACACTTGCTCTGTGGCCAAGCCAGCACTCAGCCTCAATTAGCCAACAGCAGCAGCAGCAGAACTGGCTGACCCTGCCAGTGAGCAAAACCCCGGGATGCCAAGTAAAGAAAAAAGGTCTTAGCATAGGCGGTAGCCTGGGGGTTCCACTGACCTAGAAAGAAACCACATTCATCTTAGAAAGGAGGTTCCGCTGTTTGTACATGATCTCCTCCAGTCAGATACTGGCTTGAGCTTCACCTAACAGTCATGCCAGGGGGCGCTGTGGTTCAATCTTGGGTTTGTGTGTCTCTGGTGTTCTTGCAGTGTTTGGGGTTTTGCAAGAGCAGATTCAAACATGTGGGTAGGATACGAGGTGCTCAATAATTTTAGATGTAATAAAGTACATGTCTATTTACAGGCCCCCTAACGCTACAGTCTCTAGTCACAGGATGTAATCTATGCTCAGAGAGAAAGTCTGGACCAGAGAAGGTAGTTTAAACTGGTTGTCAAGGATTCCGGGCAGCTGCTGAATCCAACCTCCAGTCTAAAATTTGAGTAGAGTCAGCACTGTGAATGGCTCCAGGGCCCCCTAAAGAAGTAAATATTTTGGTGGCAGATATCCTGTTCCTTCTGTTACATACCCTGAGAAATTTTCATTCTATCTTGAAGAAAACCAAAATCTAGAAAAGCCCGGATCTTTACCATCAGTGGGGCCAGGCTAAAGTTCTCCAAACCCTCTTCAATTCAGGTTAACCCTCAGTGTACCATCAGGGTCCCTTGGACTCAATTCTAGTTTTTGAGTTTCTTTCTTTGAGCAAGTCTAACTATATTTGTGAATATCAATATTTCATGACTTTTATATATTTTTAAAAGTCTTCCAAAGTCCAAAAACAATGTTTATTCATTAAAAAAATAGACTAAAGCTCATTCTCTCCTACAGACACTATATGGATTGATTAGATGCTTCTATAAATCCAAATATATTGCGGGTTATAGTGATCTCATTTTTCCTACATCTTGAAACATTTTTCTACTTCATCATTCAAGGAATTATTTCATCAGTTATTAATCCATCAATTACTACTATAAAAAATATTTATGTAATAAGAACATTGGAGAATGATAGCATTGCCTAGAAGGAAGATAAAATAGTGAAATAAATCATCATTCTTCAGTGCCCAAAACATCGCATTATCTTTCAAGAAGCCTTTTTTAAAACAATAGTGGAGACACTGGCTGTATAGTGTGCTTTTAGTTTTCATTGAATGCAGTTAAGAATTCAGAATTTTTCATTTTCTATTCATAAAGGCAAACAGAAGAAATTGACAAAGGAAGATGTTTCACAACAATTAGATGAATCAGAAGAGTAATGCTAAGATACAGAGAGCAGTACCTAGATGCTAACAGTAACGGTGAAATTGATTGTACAATTGAAATCGCAGGCTATGAGTCTTCAGATGATGATATCTTAGATGAAGTTCCCCAAATTCAAGAATCGAGGAGTCAGTAATATAGTTCAAAGTGCAAAAATAAAATATGGTCCTCTCACCCACTTCGTGGGAAGGATTTCATCCATGATATTTTCCAGCAAGAACTTAGACCATCTCATTCTGCTAAAAGGACATGTGATAGTACCCTTTTATCTTTTATGATTCTTATGTACCCAAATCTACTTAATACAAAGAGACCTGCTATGCTTAAATTCTTAATAAAATGTCTAACAAGGTTGCTTTCACGATCCCTTGTTTCTAACTTCCTGATACGGGGAGGGTTAAGGCATCTGACAAACTTCTCAGATACTTTTCCAAGGTCAAGTCCCGCCGGGAGCAGCCATCAGGGTCAGAGGCTTGAAGCTCTCTAACAGAACCACCAGGCCAGTGAGGGTCCTTGATGTTAGAGAACTGCGCCACTGGAGCAGTCTCTCCACCTGGAACGTGGGGCCCACAAGGGACTCTTCCAGCTGCCCTGCCTGATGTTCTTGACGGCCCATTAAGAGGACCAGTGAGGCCAGGTGGCTACACACCCCTGAAAATGAAGAAGCAATTCACAATAGAAACAGGCAGCCAGAGGATTCTTTCAACAGACACCACAGTACCAGGAAGGGTCTGCCCCAGCACATCCCCACCTCATTTCCGACATACCATCCCTACTCCCACATTCAAGGGCAAGCTGACAGACGTGCCCGAGAGAATCCTCCAGTCAGAACTCTGCTATTTGAACACAGTTCAGAGGACACCATGCGATTCCCACTGCCAGGCTCCAGGCATCTTGCTTAGTCACGTGGCAGTCAATGTCAGAATCTGCATCCAGCTCAGAAGCTCTGAGCTCCAGAGTCTTGACAACACTCATCCACAGCACCAAACAGAACACTGAAGGTGTCCCTGCTTGGGCTGTGTCCATGCATTTTGAATGAACCCTTTTGCGCAGATTACTGAGACCAACTTGCACTCTTCCAACAGTCAACCACATAGTCCTAGAGGAGGCTGGCTGCCATTTTGGGAACGGTGGTAAATCGCCTGGAGAAAGAAGCTTCTACTTCTTTGTTTTCCAGGAATGGAAACAGACTGTTCTCTAGCACCGGGGATCAGTGTTCAAGATAGCTAAGCTGTCCGAATGGACCAAAACAGGAGCCACAAAGAGATCTCTCCAGATATTCCCCCAAAGAACTAGTCACTTTCCTGGGGAGCTGGTACCTTTCCATCTGGATTCAGCCATTGTCCCAAACCCCCCGAAGAACCTGTTGTGCACATTAGGACATTGTGTACATTATTGCTCTACTGGGGGACAAATCGAAGGGCTTGAGCATTGAAAACAAGCAAGGTATCGTCCTATATCTACAGGATGGGCCACTCTAGTTATTCTAGGAGAGAAGCCTAAGGAGATTGTATAGCGACTCCAACAGGTTCGCTGTTCTCCAACAGAGAAAGTCCTCTGGGACGTAAGCAAATGTTTACTGAAGAGTTATTGCATCTTCCTAGTTTCTTGAAGACAATACCATGTCTTCCTATTCATATGCACTATCGCATTCAATCCTTCCCCCAACCCCATCATTCCCACCTACAGATGAGGACACTGAGGTGCAGACATGCTCAAAGAAGCCCAAGGACACACAGACTCCAGCTCTACTGTCCATGCTTTTAGCTATCATCCCGAGCTGCCTTTTGTCACAGCCACTGCCTGCTACCAGCCCACTCCTTGTGGTTCTTGCAAGGAAGGTGGTCCATGCCAACCTACCTTCCATACACCCGCCACAACTTGGTTTTCAACTGGCAGTCACCCAGCAGCCTTGACTAAGATTCTGTATTGTTTTTCCTCTGATTTTCAGCACCATTCCAAGAGAAGAAACTTTTTGATCCTTGTGGTTTCCGTCTCTAATCTGTCACAAGCAACCAGGTTAGTTCATTCTCTCAGGTCCTATCTCTTCTCTGTCATAGAGTCTCTCCCGTAGAGGCGAGTTTAAGGATTCTGTGGATGGGAGCCTTATCTGAGCCGTCTCCATGGAGTCTCGTTGTCCCCAAGCCAATGGCCAGCCTAAGAGGATGGTACAGAGGGACAGGATGCCTCAAGTGGAGATGGTCCCAGATTGCTCATTGTTTCATGGGTCAGCTCAAGACGGGACCAAGGATGTGCACCCCAGAGATTTACTCCTGAATATATCTCTGGATTTGCCTCCACCATCTCCACCCAGATTGAGACAAGGACTTAGAAGGCAAACAAGAACTGGGACCGACTGCAGCTGTCCCCACATTTGCCACAAAGTCAGGAAGTGTTCGACCACCAATGGCAGGCAATACTTCCAAAACTTCGTTGATAAGCAGTTTTTTTTTCCCTAGAGCTTCCGAAAATGTTTCAAGGGCACAGTTTGGGAAATGCGAACTAGAAAAATCCTCCCATCGGGGCACTTACCCTGGCTAGCTACAATATTAGGATGGCTAAGCCTGCAGGAGGAGGAGTATCTGACAGCTGGGGGAGGGTGGCTACTGTTAACCTAAGTCTATCCGTTCCCTCAAGTTCCTGACAACAGCGACAGTGAATGACAGAGAAGCACTCTTCCTTCCTGCTCTGTCTGACTGACTCCTACACCGGCTCTGGACCTCAGTTCACCTGGGACTTTCTAGAGACCGCTCTCTCTCTGATGGCTTGAGCACGTCTCTCTTGCCGAGTGCCTCTTGCTCCAGCATTTATCACGGCTGTAATATTAACGGAATGCTCAGTCGATCAACGTCTATCTTGCCATTACACCCTACGTCCCTGAAGGCAGGGAACGTGTTCCCCTGAAACAACACAGAGAGAGGCCACGCTTTGGTCTTTCCTGCTTAGAAGGGTCCTGGTAGGACTGGATCTTGTGGAATGAGGTGGGAAGGATATTGAGGCCATGTTGAATGGTATGTAAAAGTTCACTGCTAGCAATGCACCTGTGAACATGTCTTTCTACCAAAAAGTCACACTTCTGATGTAGCCAAGAACCATTTGGGAAAATGTTCAAAACCTAAATTCACTTGACATTTAGCAAAATATAGGCATTAATAAGAAAACAAGTAAAAATAGGTAGCGCTTACAATAGTCATCCATATCTTCTATCACTTCCTTTCCAAACTATTAGCCAAGTCATGCTTCCATAATTCTATTGCAAACACAAAAACTTAATTCACGACTGGGCCATGCAGCATGGATGTTCCATGTGTGGTCTGCCGATCATCCTTATTGTTGGCTCTATAAAAATGCCGATTCCTGAGACCCACCCCAGGTCCTCCAAATCAGAGACTCTGGACCAGGGTAAAGCGAATTCCAAGGACCTCGCATTCAAACAAATACCACAGTTGATTCTGATGTGCACTGAAATTTGAGTCAAAGGCAAAATAAAATTGAGGAAGAACATAACTGTACGACCCCAAAGTCCACTTATGCTATACATTCAAGATGTTTCTATTACCTTTGTATTTCTAGAAGGGAAACAAATCATACCATTCATTTAAGTTCCATGAGGCAGTATTTACTCTTAAGATAAAAATAATTGTGTAGAATGAAGAATAAATTATACACAAAATACAACATATACTTTTCAGAGTACTTACCATTTGTTGTGAGAAGATCTGAGTGGGAAACTACAAAGGAATAGAAGAAAAATGAGACACATGTGTGGTTCATCCACAGGGATCCTGACCGAGAAATCCACCTTTGAACCCTTGCTTTTCTTACACTTGACTCTGAAGTAGAGACATAGCAACTTCGGGGAAATCAATTTCAACAGGTCTATAATCTGATTTCGAAATTTAATTCCAATTGATAAAGATTTCTGGAGTCTCTCGTGGGTGCACCACAAAATGCCAAAATCGTCCCGGGATGTGGTGATGAAAAAAAAAACTGGCTCTTGATACCTTAAATTCAAGTTCAATGAAACACTAATAATTTGTACATTAGTTTCTGTGTATTTCCTGCTGCAGGTATTTCTTTATTTCATTAAAAGAGAAATTAACCTTTCATCACTGCAGAAGAATAAATGAGGCTTGTGCAAAAATGTGGACCCATTGCTTTTCTTACTTCTTTGAGCAAAGTTAGCCTGACAGCTTGTACTAACAGGCATGAGGAGTTGAGGTTGAGGGCTTGGATTTAATTTACCGGTTCTCGACTAACTGAATGGAACGGCTAAGAGCACAGATTAGTAAATATTTGATCATTTAGACCAACAAAGTCAAGTAATTTTGTGTTGACAGAGACACTGGGAGATAAAAATTTCTCTCCTTTCCCAGAAAACGACAGAGATGATCACTATTGAGACTTACTAGGTATCATAGGGTTATTGGGAGAATTAAATGAGAAAATCCAGATAAAATGCTGATCGTACTGACTGGCACATTGCCAGCAGCCAACAAGCGTGAGCTACTACTGCAATGAGATTATGATGATGACCGTGAGTATACAATTTCCATCACTCGCTGTCTTAAGTATTTCATTATCTCATTTGGTCCTCACGGCAACCCTTGATGGAAGAGTTTCCTCGTCTTAAGAGAAGTAAACTGAAGCGCTTAGAGGTAAAATAACTTGCCCAAGGTACCACTATTATTTCCATTTTCCTGATGGAGACACCAAGGTTGGAGAAGGATAGGCATCTTTACTATTGTGCCTCTGCCCTGTGCTACATCCTTTGTACTACCTCTTGGAGGCCCACCTGAGCAGATGACGCTGGCGTCTTCCCCGTGGCCGCAGTTGTGCGAGAGCCAGCCGTTGTGGGGGCAGCTCCACAGGTAGGACTCGTGTCCTGAGCAGCCTACTTCGTCCAGGACAATAGGCCCTGAGCCATGACCGAAGCGGGCACTTCCTGGGGCGGACGTGGCCTGGCCACAGCCCAGCTGCCTGCACACCACGTTGGCATCATTGGTGTCCCAGCCGTCGTCACACACGGTGCCCCACGAGCCCCGGTACAGGACCTCCACCCGGCCCTGACACCGGCCCTCTCCGTTCACCAGCCTCAAGGCCACATCTAGAGGAAAGCACGGAGATTTCACTGTCTGTCCCTTCTGAGGGACAAAATGCCGGGTCTGCGTGAGATGCAGAGCCCTTCACAGTGAGCGGGGATCCAGAAAAGACTGGACAATCAAACCGATTCCTCGACTTGTTTTTGTGTTTGAACTTAACAAGCTAAACATTCTGCCTCTTCAGTGGAGTTTGGGCAACCTTGTATCCTGAGGGGCTTTCGTGGTGACATCTCTTTCAGGTCCCACTTCTGCCTCCGGCCTGACCTCTCAAGTCCAGTTCCAAGCATGAAAAGCTTGTCCTGCCTGTGGCACAGCACTTTCCCCCCACCATGGGAGCACCCATCGTGTGCCCGGCACTACCATGGGGATTGCTCCCCACTCAGAAAGTAGAGCAATAACATTCCGACTGTCAGCGAGAGAGCCAGGCTTGCCTCTAAAAGGCCTGTGTCCCTGCACACTTTGGACATCTCTTCTCCTCCGTCTCACACCACAAGGCACGGAGTTTCAAAGTTTAATCATGGCAGACGGTTTTGAGCATTTCCTAAATGGGAACCTCTGCTCATATTCAAGAGCTTGATATACGTCATCTTAGTAAATCCTCAAAACAACCCTGTGGGGAAACTGAGGCTCAAGAAGGTGACCCCAGATCAAATGACTCGTGAGTGACAGGGGCAGGATACGTACTCAGGCCGTTGCTCTTAACCATTTCACCTTTCTGCCTCCTGATATTGTTTTTAACATTTGAACAATTTGGCCCAAGTCACGCTCTGTGCTTTGGCACAAGCCGGCACACTCATGCACTCACAGGACTAAATGAGAGGAGGAAATAGTGAGCAGGAGAAGTTACCGTGTAAGGCATCACCTGAGGCAGAAGTATCCACCGTATTGCCATGACGTGATAAAAGTTCTAGAAAAGGATATAAAAAATAAGCGATTACATCCAGAGAGATTCGGTTAGATGCTGCTGTTCCAAACTGCCTCTGCTGCCCTCCTGAGTGGCTGCAACGCCTGCTGGACACCCAGAAGGCCTGCCTGGGGCGCCGAGATCTTAGGAAGTGGGTGTGGCTGCGCTCAGGGTGGACTGGGGACTGTGGGCCTGTCTTCCGGTCAGAGCGGAACCTCGCAAGGAAGGGGCTGAGGGCCCGGGTGGACCCCAACAGAGGAGGCCCTTCCTGTCCTGCATCTAAAACCCAGCAGGATTCTCTGCAGCCGTCCCCCCTGAGTCCTTCGGGCTGGCCTTGGGTCCCACAACCTCCCAGTCGCAGAGTTTAATTACCTGTTGGCGTCTGCGTCTCCACAGAAGTGCTTTCCATGGTTGTTGCTAAAAATAAAGAGAAAAAGGCCCAATGAGAGCTCCTCTGAACACAAACATTAAATCTGACGCCCTTGCTCATTGGAGCAAGGCCGGGGGGTTGCATCACACTTCACTTTGGAGGCTTAGCTGGCCCTGTCACTCCTAAATTAATTCACTCAGCGAATATGGACTAATCTCTGACCGCACACGAGGCACTGCGCTAAACGTCGGGGAGAAAGAAGGGATCCATCGTAGAGGGTGAGGCTCAGTCCTCTGGAGCTCAGAGACTACTCAGCAGCCAGACTTGGTCACCGGCCAAGGAGGAGCAGAGACTGGGGGGGAGCGGGACTCTCAGATGGAGCAAGTCGTGGGCTTGGGAGAAGGGCAAGAGCAATCCAAAGAGGAAAGAGGAACGGGTATTTCTTTGCGCTGACAAAGCTGGGTGACAGTCGAGATGCCTGCAGACCATGTTGGCCTCATTGATGTCCCAGCTGTCATCAGACACCGTGCCCCGGGAACCCTGGGACAGGACTTCCACCTGCCCCTGACACCGATCACCTGCGTGCCGCAGCCTCAGGGCTAAACCCGATTCGGTCCCTAGAGGAAGGCACAGCATTTCTCTCGTATGTTCCAACTGAGAGACAAGGTCTCAGGCCTCTAAAGCATTCATAATCCTTCCCAGTAGACAAAGATCCCCGAGAGAATCACTGCCCGGGATGGACCCTTAACATGCCTTGAGTTAGTGTTCTTCGTGCTTCAACTGCAGTGACTGCTCTGCCAAAACCCAATCCACTAGAGCTTCTGAAGGAAAAGTACACACGCCTCAGTTTGCCTCCTGGAGAGGACCTGGAAACGATTCATCTTTTATGATGCTTTCGTGCCAAAATCGACTTAATACAAAGAGATCTGCCATGTTTAAATTCTTACTAAACTGTCTCACAAGGTTGCTTTCACGATCCCTTGTTTCTTACTTCCTGATACGGGGAGGGTTAAGGCATCTGACAAACTTCTCAGATACTTTTCCAAGGTCAAGTCCCGCCGGGAGCAGCCATCAGGGTCAGAGGCTTGAAGCTCTCTAACAGAACCAACAGGCCAGTGAGGGTCCTTGATGTCAGAGAACTGCGCCACTGGAGCAGTCTCCACCTGGAACGTGGGGCCCACAAGGGACTCTTCCAGCTGCCCTGCCTGATGTTGTTGACGGCCCATTAAGAGGACCAGTGAGGCCAGGTGGCTACACACCCCTGAAAATGAAGAAGCAATTCACAATAGAAACAGGCAGCCAGAGGATTCTTTCAACAGACACCATAGTACCAGGAAGGGTCTGCCCCAGCACATCCCCACCTCATTTCCGACATACCATCCCTACTCCCACATTCAAGGGCAAGCTGACAGACGTGCCCGAGAGAATCCTCCAGTCAGAACTCTGCTATTTGAACACAGTTCAGAGGACACCATGCGATTCCCACTGCCAGGCTCCAGGCATCTTGCTTAGTCACGTGGCAGTTAATGTCAGAATCTGCATCCAGCTCAGAAGCTCTGAGCTCCAGAGTCTTGACAACACTCATCCACAGCACCAAACAGAACACTGAAGGTGTCCCTGCTTGGGCTGTGTCCATGCATTTTGAATGAACCCTTTTGCGCAGATTACTGAGACCAACTTGCACTCTTCCAACAGTCAACCACATAGTCCTAGAGGAGGCTGGCTGCCATTTTGGGAACGGTGGTAAATCGCCTGGAGAAAGAAGCTTCTACTTCTTTGTTTTCCAGGAAATGGAAACAGACTGTTCTCTAGCACCGGGGATCAGTGTTCAAGATAGCTAAGCTGTCCGAATGGACCAAAACAGGAGCCACAAAGAGATCTCTCCAGATATTCCCACAAAGAACTAGCCACTTTCCTGGGGAGCTGGTACCTTTCCATCTGGATTCAGCCATTGTCCCAAACCCCCCGAAGAACCTGTTGTGCACATTAGGACATTGTGTACATTATTGCTCTACTGGGGGACAAATCGAAAGGCTTGAGCATTGAAAACAAGCAAGGTATCGTCCTATATCTACAGGATGGGCCACTCTAGTTATTCTAGGAGAGAAGCCTAAGGAGATTGTATAGCGACTCCAACAGCACTTTCTCCAACAGAGAAAGTCCTCTGGGACGTAAGCAAATGTTTACTAAGAGTTATTGCATCTTCCTAGTTTCTTGAAGACAATACCATGTCTTCCTATTCATATGCACTATCGCATTCAATCCTTCCCCCAACCCCATCATTCCCACCTACAGATGAGGACACTGAGGTGCAGACATGCTCAAAGAAGCCCAAGGACACACAGACTCCAGCTCTACTGTCCATGCTTTTAGCTATCATCCCGAGCTGCCTTTTGTCACAGCCACTGCCTGCTACCAGCCCACTCCTTGTGGTTCTTGCAAGGAAGGTGGTCCATGCCAACCTACCTTCCATACACCCGCCACAACTTGGTTTTCAACTGGCAGTCACCCAGCAGCCTTGACTAAGATTCTGTATTGTTTTTCCTCTGATTTTCAGCACCATTCCAAGAGAAGAAACTTTTTGATCCTTGTGGTTTCCGTCTCTAATCTATCACAAGCAACCAGGTTAGTTCATTCTCTCAGGTCCTATCTCTTCTCTGTCATAGAGTCTCTCCTGTAGAGGGGAGTTTAAGGATTCTGTGGATGGGAGCCTTATCTGAGCCGTCTCCATGGAGTCTCGTTGTCCCCAAGCCAATGGCCAGCCTAAGAGGATGGTACAGACGGACAGGATGCCTCAAGTGGAGATGGTCCCAGATTGCTCATTGTTTCATGGGTCAGCTCAAGACGGGACCAAGGATGTGCACCCCAGAGATTTACTCCTGAATATATCTCTGGATTTGCCTCCACCATCTCCACCCAGATTGAGACAAGGACTTAGAAGGCAAACAAGAACTGGGACCGACTGCAGCTGTCCCCACATTTGCCACAAAGTCAGGAAGTGTTCGACCACCAATGGCAGGCAATACTTCCAAAACTTCGTTGATAAGCAGTTTTTTTTTCCCTAGAGCTTCCGAAAATGTTTCAAGGGCACAGTTTGGGAAATGCGAACTAGAAAAATCCTCCCATCGGGGCACTTACCCTGGCTAGCTACAATATTAGGATGGCTAAGCCTGCAGGAGGAGGAGTATCTGACAGCTGGGGGAGGGTGGCTACTGTTAACCTAAGTCTATCCGTTCCCTCAAGTTCCTGACAACAGCGACAGTGAATGACAGAGAAGCACTCTTCCTTCCTGCTCTGTCTGACTGACTCCTACACCGGCTCTGGACCTCAGTTCACCTGGGACTTTCTAGAGACCGCTCTCTCTCTGATGGCTTGAGCACGTCTCTCTTGCCGAGTGCCTCTTGCTCCAGCATTTATCACGGCTGTAATATTAACGGAATGCTCAGTCGATCAACGTCTATCTTGCCATTACACCCTACGTCCCTGAAGGCAGGGAACGTGTTCCCCTGAAACAACACAGAGAGAGGCCACGCTTTGGTCTTTCCTGCTTAGAAGGGTCCTGGTAGGACTGGATCTTGTGGAATGAGGTGGGAAGGATATTGAGGCCATGTTGAATGGTATGTAAAAGTTCACTGCTAGCAATGCACCTGTGAACATGTCTTTCTACCAAAAAGTCACACTTCTGATGTAGCCAAGAACCATTTGGGAAAATGTTCAAAACCTAAATTCACTTGACATTTAGCAAAATATAGGCATTAATAAGAAAACAAGTAAAAATAGGTAGCGCTTACAATAGTCATCCATATCTTCTATCACTTCCTTTCCAAACTATTAGCCAAGTCATGCTTCCATAATTCTATTGCAAACACAAAAACTTAATTCACGACTGGGCCATGCAGCATGGATGTTCCATGTGTGGTCTGCCGATCATCCTTATTGTTGGCTCTATAAAAATGCCGATTCCTGAGACCCACCCCAGGTCCTCCAAATCAGAGACTCTGGACCAGGGTAAAGCGAATTCCAAGGACCTCGCATTCAAACAAATACCACAGTTGATTCTGATGTGCACTGAAATTTGAGTCAAAGGCAAAATAAAATTGAGGAAGAACATAACTGTACGACCCCAAAGTCCACTTATGCTATACATTCAAGATGTTTCTATTACCTTTGTATTTCTAGAAGGGAAACAAATCATACCATTCATTTAAGTTCCATGAGGCAGTATTTACTCTTAAGATAAAAATAATTGTGTAGAATGAAGAATAAATTATACACAAAATACAACATATACTTTTCAGAGTACTTACCATTTGTTGTGAGAAGATCTGAGTGGGAAACTACAAAGGAATAGAAGAAAAATGAGACACATGTGTGGTTCATCCACAGGGATCCTGACCGAGAAATCCACCTTTGAACCCTTGCTTTTCTTACACTTGACTCTGAAGTAGAGACATAGCAACTTCGGGGAAATCAATTTCAACAGGTCTATAATCTGATTTCGAAATTTAATTCCAATTGATAAAGATTTCTGGAGTCTCTCGTGGGTGCACCACAAAATGCCAAAATCGTCCCGGGATGTGGTGATGAAAAAAAAAACTGGCTCTTGATACCTTAAATTCAAGTTCAATGAAACACTAATAATTTGTACATTAGTTTCTGTGTATTTCCTGCTGCAGGTATTTCTTTATTTCATTAAAAGAGAAATTAACCTTTCATCACTGCAGAAGAATAAATGAGGCTTGTGCAAAAATGTGGACCCATTGCTTTTCTTACTTCTTTGAGCAAAGTTAGCCTGACAGCTTGTACTAACAGGCATGAGGAGTTGAGGTTGAGGGCTTGGATTTAATTTACCGGTTCTCGACTAACTGAATGGAACGGCTAAGAGCACAGATTAGTAAATATTTGATCATTTAGACCAACAAAGTCAAGTAATTTTGTGTTGACAGAGACACTGGGAGATAAAAATTTCTCTCCTTTCCCAGAAAACGACAGAGATGATCACTATTGAGACTTACTAGGTATCATAGGGTTATTGGGAGAATTAAATGAGAAAATCCAGATAAAATGCTGATCGTACTGACTGGCACATTGCCAGCAGCCAACAAGCGTGAGCTACTACTGCAATGAGATTATGATGATGACCGTGAGTATACAATTTCCATCACTCGCTGTCTTAAGTATTTCATTATCTCATTTGGTCCTCACGGCAACCCTTGATGGAAGAGTTTCCTCGTCTTAAGAGAAGTAAACTGAAGCGCTTAGAGGTAAAATAACTTGCCCAAGGTACCACTATTATTTCCATTTTCCTGATGGAGACACCAAGGTTGGAGAAGGATAGGCATCTTTACTATTGTGCCTCTGCCCTGTGCTACATCCTTTGTACTACCTCTTGGAGGCCCACCTGAGCAGATGACGCTGGCGTCTTCCCCGTGGCCGCAGTTGTGCGAGAGCCAGCCGTTGTGGGGGCAGCTCCACAGGTAGGACTCGTGTCCTGAGCAGCCTACTTCGTCCAGGACAATAGGCCCTGAGCCATGACCGAAGCGGGCACTTCCTGGGGCGGACGTGGCCTGGCCACAGCCCAGCTGCCTGCACACCACGTTGGCATCATTGGTGTCCCAGCCGTCGTCACACACGGTGCCCCACGAGCCCCGGTACAGGACCTCCACCCGGCCCTGACACCGGCCCTCTCCGTTCACCAGCCTCAAGGCCACATCTAGAGGAAAGCACGGAGATTTCACTGTCTGTCCCTTCTGAGGGACAAAATGCCGGGTCTGCGTGAGATGCAGAGCCCTTCACAGTGAGCGGGGATCCAGAAAAGACTGGACAATCAAACCGATTCCTCGACTTGTTTTTGTGTTTGAACTTAACAAGCTAAACATTCTGCCTCTTCAGTGGAGTTTGGGCAACCTTGTATCCTGAGGGGCTTTCGTGGTGACATCTCTTTCAGGTCCCACTTCTGCCTCCGGCCTGACCTCTCAAGTCCAGTTCCAAGCATGAAAAGCTTGTCCTGCCTGTGGCACAGCACTTTCCCCCCACCATGGGAGCACCCATCGTGTGCCCGGCACTACCATGGGGATTGCTCCCCACTCAGAAAGTAGAGCAATAACATTCCGACTGTCAGCGAGAGAGCCAGGCTTGCCTCTAAAAGGCCTGTGTCCCTGCACACTTTGGACATCTCTTCTCCTCCGTCTCACACCACAAGGCACGGAGTTTCAAAGTTTAATCATGGCAGACGGTTTTGAGCATTTCCTAAATGGGAACCTCTGCTCATATTCAAGAGCTTGATATACGTCATCTTAGTAAATCCTCAAAACAACCCTGTGGGGAAACTGAGGCTCAAGAAGGTGACCCCAGATCAAATGACTCGTGAGTGACAGGGGCAGGATACGTACTCAGGCCGTTGCTCTTAACCATTTCACCTTTCTGCCTCCTGATATTGTTTTTAACATTTGAACAATTTGGCCCAAGTCACGCTCTGTGCTTTGGCACAAGCCGGCACACTCATGCACTCACAGGACTAAATGAGAGGAGGAAATAGTGAGCAGGAGAAGTTACCGTGTAAGGCATCACCTGAGGCAGAAGTATCCACCGTATTGCCATGACGTGATAAAAGTTCTAGAAAAGGATATAAAAAATAAGCGATTACATCCAGAGAGATTCGGTTAGATGCTGCTGTTCCAAACTGCCTCTGCTGCCCTCCTGAGTGGCTGCAACGCCTGCTGGACACCCAGAAGGCCTGCCTGGGGCGCCGAGATCTTAGGAAGTGGGTGTGGCTGCGCTCAGGGTGGACTGGGGACTGTGGGCCTGTCTTCCGGTCAGAGCGGAACCTCGCAAGGAAGGGGCTGAGGGCCCGGGTGGACCCCAACAGAGGAGGCCCTTCCTGTCCTGCATCTAAAACCCAGCAGGATTCTCTGCAGCCGTCCCCCCTGAGTCCTTCGGGCTGGCCTTGGGTCCCACAACCTCCCAGTCGCAGAGTTTAATTACCTGTTGGCGTCTGCGTCTCCACAGAAGTGCTTTCCATGGTTGTTGCTAAAAATAAAGAGAAAAAGGCCCAATGAGAGCTCCTCTGAACACAAACATTAAATCTGACGCCCTTGCTCATTGGAGCAAGGCCGGGGGGTTGCATCACACTTCACTTTGGAGGCTTAGCTGGCCCTGTCACTCCTAAATTAATTCACTCAGCGAATATGGACTAATCTCTGACCGCACACGAGGCACTGCGCTAAACGTCGGGGAGAAAGAAGGGATCCATCGTAGAGGGTGAGGCTCAGTCCTCTGGAGCTCAGAGACTACTCAGCAGCCAGACTTGGTCACCGGCCAAGGAGGAGCAGAGACTGGGGGGGAGCGGGACTCTCAGATGGAGCAAGTCGTGGGCTTGGGAGAAGGGCAAGAGCAATCCAAAGAGGAAAGAGGAACGGGTATTTCTTTGCGCTGACAAAGCTGGGTGACAGTCGAGATGCCTGCAGACCATGTTGGCCTCATTGATGTCCCAGCTGTCATCAGACACCGTGCCCCGGGAACCCTGGGACAGGACTTCCACCTGCCCCTGACACCGATCACCTGCGTGCCGCAGCCTCAGGGCTAAACCCGATTCGGTCCCTAGAGGAAGGCACAGCATTTCTCTCGTATGTTCCAACTGAGAGACAAGGTCTCAGGCCTCTAAAGCATTCATAATCCTTCCCAGTAGACAAAGATCCCCGAGAGAATCACTGCCCGGGATGGACCCTTAACATGCCTTGAGTTAGTGTTCTTCGTGCTTCAACTGCAGTGACTGCTCTGCCAAAACCCAATCCACTAGAGCTTCTGAAGGAAAAGTACACACGCCTCAGTTTGCCTCCTGGAGAGGACCTGGAAACGATTCATCTTTTATGATGCTTTCGTGCCAAAATCGACTTAATACAAAGAGATCTGCCATGTTTAAATTCTTACTAAACTGTCTCACAAGGTTGCTTTCACGATCCCTTGTTTCTTACTTCCTGATACGGGGAGGGTTAAGGCATCTGACAAACTTCTCAGATACTTTTCCAAGGTCAAGTCCCGCCGGGAGCAGCCATCAGGGTCAGAGGCTTGAAGCTCTCTAACAGAACCAACAGGCCAGTGAGGGTCCTTGATGTCAGAGAACTGCGCCACTGGAGCAGTCTCCACCTGGAACGTGGGGCCCACAAGGGACTCTTCCAGCTGCCCTGCCTGATGTTGTTGACGGCCCATTAAGAGGACCAGTGAGGCCAGGTGGCTACACACCCCTGAAAATGAAGAAGCAATTCACAATAGAAACAGGCAGCCAGAGGATTCTTTCAACAGACACCATAGTACCAGGAAGGGTCTGCCCCAGCACATCCCCACCTCATTTCCGACATACCATCCCTACTCCCACATTCAAGGGCAAGCTGACAGACGTGCCCGAGAGAATCCTCCAGTCAGAACTCTGCTATTTGAACACAGTTCAGAGGACACCATGCGATTCCCACTGCCAGGCTCCAGGCATCTTGCTTAGTCACGTGGCAGTTAATGTCAGAATCTGCATCCAGCTCAGAAGCTCTGAGCTCCAGAGTCTTGACAACACTCATCCACAGCACCAAACAGAACACTGAAGGTGTCCCTGCTTGGGCTGTGTCCATGCATTTTGAATGAACCCTTTTGCGCAGATTACTGAGACCAACTTGCACTCTTCCAACAGTCAACCACATAGTCCTAGAGGAGGCTGGCTGCCATTTTGGGAACGGTGGTAAATCGCCTGGAGAAAGAAGCTTCTACTTCTTTGTTTTCCAGGAAATGGAAACAGACTGTTCTCTAGCACCGGGGATCAGTGTTCAAGATAGCTAAGCTGTCCGAATGGACCAAAACAGGAGCCACAAAGAGATCTCTCCAGATATTCCCACAAAGAACTAGCCACTTTCCTGGGGAGCTGGTACCTTTCCATCTGGATTCAGCCATTGTCCCAAACCCCCCGAAGAACCTGTTGTGCACATTAGGACATTGTGTACATTATTGCTCTACTGGGGGACAAATCGAAAGGCTTGAGCATTGAAAACAAGCAAGGTATCGTCCTATATCTACAGGATGGGCCACTCTAGTTATTCTAGGAGAGAAGCCTAAGGAGATTGTATAGCGACTCCAACAGCACTTTCTCCAACAGAGAAAGTCCTCTGGGACGTAAGCAAATGTTTACTAAGAGTTATTGCATCTTCCTAGTTTCTTGAAGACAATACCATGTCTTCCTATTCATATGCACTATCGCATTCAATCCTTCCCCCAACCCCATCATTCCCACCTACAGATGAGGACACTGAGGTGCAGACATGCTCAAAGAAGCCCAAGGACACACAGACTCCAGCTCTACTGTCCATGCTTTTAGCTATCATCCCGAGCTGCCTTTTGTCACAGCCACTGCCTGCTACCAGCCCACTCCTTGTGGTTCTTGCAAGGAAGGTGGTCCATGCCAACCTACCTTCCATACACCCGCCACAACTTGGTTTTCAACTGGCAGTCACCCAGCAGCCTTGACTAAGATTCTGTATTGTTTTTCCTCTGATTTTCAGCACCATTCCAAGAGAAGAAACTTTTTGATCCTTGTGGTTTCCGTCTCTAATCTATCACAAGCAACCAGGTTAGTTCATTCTCTCAGGTCCTATCTCTTCTCTGTCATAGAGTCTCTCCTGTAGAGGGGAGTTTAAGGATTCTGTGGATGGGAGCCTTATCTGAGCCGTCTCCATGGAGTCTCGTTGTCCCCAAGCCAATGGCCAGCCTAAGAGGATGGTACAGACGGACAGGATGCCTCAAGTGGAGATGGTCCCAGATTGCTCATTGTTTCATGGGTCAGCTCAAGACGGGACCAAGGATGTGCACCCCAGAGATTTACTCCTGAATATATCTCTGGATTTGCCTCCACCATCTCCACCCAGATTGAGACAAGGACTTAGAAGGCAAACAAGAACTGGGACCGACTGCAGCTGTCCCCACATTTGCCACAAAGTCAGGAAGTGTTCGACCACCAATGGCAGGCAATACTTCCAAAACTTCGTTGATAAGCAGTTTTTTTTTCCCTAGAGCTTCCGAAAATGTTTCAAGGGCACAGTTTGGGAAATGCGAACTAGAAAAATCCTCCCATCGGGGCACTTACCCTGGCTAGCTACAATATTAGGATGGCTAAGCCTGCAGGAGGAGGAGTAT
Organism: Diceros bicornis minor; assembly: GCF_020826845.1. Classification (NCBI taxonomy): domain Eukaryota; kingdom Metazoa; phylum Chordata; class Mammalia; order Perissodactyla; family Rhinocerotidae; genus Diceros; species Diceros bicornis. The sequence goes on along the minus strand of NC_080745.1, from coordinate 85,222,845 downwards.
CTGACAGCTGGGGGAGGGTGGCTACTGTTAACCTAAGTCTATCCGTTCCCTCAAGTTCCTGACAACAGCGACAGTGAATGACAGAGAAGCACTCTTCCTTCCTGCTCTGTCTGACTGACTCCTACACCGGCTCTGGACCTCAGTTCACCTGGGACTTTCTAGAGACCGCTCTCTCTCTGATGGCTTGAGCACGTCTCTCTTGCCGAGTGCCTCTTGCTCCAGCATTTATCACGGCTGTAATATTAACGGAATGCTCAGTCGATCAACGTCTATCTTGCCATTACACCCTACGTCCCTGAAGGCAGGGAACGTGTTCCCCTGAAACAACACAGAGAGAGGCCACGCTTTGGTCTTTCCTGCTTAGAAGGGTCCTGGTAGGACTGGATCTTGTGGAATGAGGTGGGAAGGATATTGAGGCCATGTTGAATGGTATGTAAAAGTTCACTGCTAGCAATGCACCTGTGAACATGTCTTTCTACCAAAAAGTCACACTTCTGATGTAGCCAAGAACCATTTGGGAAAATGTTCAAAACCTAAATTCACTTGACATTTAGCAAAATATAGGCATTAATAAGAAAACAAGTAAAAATAGGTAGCGCTTACAATAGTCATCCATATCTTCTATCACTTCCTTTCCAAACTATTAGCCAAGTCATGCTTCCATAATTCTATTGCAAACACAAAAACTTAATTCACGACTGGGCCATGCAGCATGGATGTTCCATGTGTGGTCTGCCGATCATCCTTATTGTTGGCTCTATAAAAATGCCGATTCCTGAGACCCACCCCAGGTCCTCCAAATCAGAGACTCTGGACCAGGGTAAAGCGAATTCCAAGGACCTCGCATTCAAACAAATACCACAGTTGATTCTGATGTGCACTGAAATTTGAGTCAAAGGCAAAATAAAATTGAGGAAGAACATAACTGTACGACCCCAAAGTCCACTTATGCTATACATTCAAGATGTTTCTATTACCTTTGTATTTCTAGAAGGGAAACAAATCATACCATTCATTTAAGTTCCATGAGGCAGTATTTACTCTTAAGATAAAAATAATTGTGTAGAATGAAGAATAAATTATACACAAAATACAACATATACTTTTCAGAGTACTTACCATTTGTTGTGAGAAGATCTGAGTGGGAAACTACAAAGGAATAGAAGAAAAATGAGACACATGTGTGGTTCATCCACAGGGATCCTGACCGAGAAATCCACCTTTGAACCCTTGCTTTTCTTACACTTGACTCTGAAGTAGAGACATAGCAACTTCGGGGAAATCAATTTCAACAGGTCTATAATCTGATTTCGAAATTTAATTCCAATTGATAAAGATTTCTGGAGTCTCTCGTGGGTGCACCACAAAATGCCAAAATCGTCCCGGGATGTGGTGATGAAAAAAAAAACTGGCTCTTGATACCTTAAATTCAAGTTCAATGAAACACTAATAATTTGTACATTAGTTTCTGTGTATTTCCTGCTGCAGGTATTTCTTTATTTCATTAAAAGAGAAATTAACCTTTCATCACTGCAGAAGAATAAATGAGGCTTGTGCAAAAATGTGGACCCATTGCTTTTCTTACTTCTTTGAGCAAAGTTAGCCTGACAGCTTGTACTAACAGGCATGAGGAGTTGAGGTTGAGGGCTTGGATTTAATTTACCGGTTCTCGACTAACTGAATGGAACGGCTAAGAGCACAGATTAGTAAATATTTGATCATTTAGACCAACAAAGTCAAGTAATTTTGTGTTGACAGAGACACTGGGAGATAAAAATTTCTCTCCTTTCCCAGAAAACGACAGAGATGATCACTATTGAGACTTACTAGGTATCATAGGGTTATTGGGAGAATTAAATGAGAAAATCCAGATAAAATGCTGATCGTACTGACTGGCACATTGCCAGCAGCCAACAAGCGTGAGCTACTACTGCAATGAGATTATGATGATGACCGTGAGTATACAATTTCCATCACTCGCTGTCTTAAGTATTTCATTATCTCATTTGGTCCTCACGGCAACCCTTGATGGAAGAGTTTCCTCGTCTTAAGAGAAGTAAACTGAAGCGCTTAGAGGTAAAATAACTTGCCCAAGGTACCACTATTATTTCCATTTTCCTGATGGAGACACCAAGGTTGGAGAAGGATAGGCATCTTTACTATTGTGCCTCTGCCCTGTGCTACATCCTTTGTACTACCTCTTGGAGGCCCACCTGAGCAGATGACGCTGGCGTCTTCCCCGTGGCCGCAGTTGTGCGAGAGCCAGCCGTTGTGGGGGCAGCTCCACAGGTAGGACTCGTGTCCTGAGCAGCCTACTTCGTCCAGGACAATAGGCCCTGAGCCATGACCGAAGCGGGCACTTCCTGGGGCGGACGTGGCCTGGCCACAGCCCAGCTGCCTGCACACCACGTTGGCATCATTGGTGTCCCAGCCGTCGTCACACACGGTGCCCCACGAGCCCCGGTACAGGACCTCCACCCGGCCCTGACACCGGCCCTCTCCGTTCACCAGCCTCAAGGCCACATCTAGAGGAAAGCACGGAGATTTCACTGTCTGTCCCTTCTGAGGGACAAAATGCCGGGTCTGCGTGAGATGCAGAGCCCTTCACAGTGAGCGGGGATCCAGAAAAGACTGGACAATCAAACCGATTCCTCGACTTGTTTTTGTGTTTGAACTTAACAAGCTAAACATTCTGCCTCTTCAGTGGAGTTTGGGCAACCTTGTATCCTGAGGGGCTTTCGTGGTGACATCTCTTTCAGGTCCCACTTCTGCCTCCGGCCTGACCTCTCAAGTCCAGTTCCAAGCATGAAAAGCTTGTCCTGCCTGTGGCACAGCACTTTCCCCCCACCATGGGAGCACCCATCGTGTGCCCGGCACTACCATGGGGATTGCTCCCCACTCAGAAAGTAGAGCAATAACATTCCGACTGTCAGCGAGAGAGCCAGGCTTGCCTCTAAAAGGCCTGTGTCCCTGCACACTTTGGACATCTCTTCTCCTCCGTCTCACACCACAAGGCACGGAGTTTCAAAGTTTAATCATGGCAGACGGTTTTGAGCATTTCCTAAATGGGAACCTCTGCTCATATTCAAGAGCTTGATATACGTCATCTTAGTAAATCCTCAAAACAACCCTGTGGGGAAACTGAGGCTCAAGAAGGTGACCCCAGATCAAATGACTCGTGAGTGACAGGGGCAGGATACGTACTCAGGCCGTTGCTCTTAACCATTTCACCTTTCTGCCTCCTGATATTGTTTTTAACATTTGAACAATTTGGCCCAAGTCACGCTCTGTGCTTTGGCACAAGCCGGCACACTCATGCACTCACAGGACTAAATGAGAGGAGGAAATAGTGAGCAGGAGAAGTTACCGTGTAAGGCATCACCTGAGGCAGAAGTATCCACCGTATTGCCATGACGTGATAAAAGTTCTAGAAAAGGATATAAAAAATAAGCGATTACATCCAGAGAGATTCGGTTAGATGCTGCTGTTCCAAACTGCCTCTGCTGCCCTCCTGAGTGGCTGCAACGCCTGCTGGACACCCAGAAGGCCTGCCTGGGGCGCCGAGATCTTAGGAAGTGGGTGTGGCTGCGCTCAGGGTGGACTGGGGACTGTGGGCCTGTCTTCCGGTCAGAGCGGAACCTCGCAAGGAAGGGGCTGAGGGCCCGGGTGGACCCCAACAGAGGAGGCCCTTCCTGTCCTGCATCTAAAACCCAGCAGGATTCTCTGCAGCCGTCCCCCCTGAGTCCTTCGGGCTGGCCTTGGGTCCCACAACCTCCCAGTCGCAGAGTTTAATTACCTGTTGGCGTCTGCGTCTCCACAGAAGTGCTTTCCATGGTTGTTGCTAAAAATAAAGAGAAAAAGGCCCAATGAGAGCTCCTCTGAACACAAACATTAAATCTGACGCCCTTGCTCATTGGAGCAAGGCCGGGGGGTTGCATCACACTTCACTTTGGAGGCTTAGCTGGCCCTGTCACTCCTAAATTAATTCACTCAGCGAATATGGACTAATCTCTGACCGCACACGAGGCACTGCGCTAAACGTCGGGGAGAAAGAAGGGATCCATCGTAGAGGGTGAGGCTCAGTCCTCTGGAGCTCAGAGACTACTCAGCAGCCAGACTTGGTCACCGGCCAAGGAGGAGCAGAGACTGGGGGGGAGCGGGACTCTCAGATGGAGCAAGTCGTGGGCTTGGGAGAAGGGCAAGAGCAATCCAAAGAGGAAAGAGGAACGGGTATTTCTTTGCGCTGACAAAGCTGGGTGACAGTCGAGATGCCTGCAGACCATGTTGGCCTCATTGATGTCCCAGCTGTCATCAGACACCGTGCCCCGGGAACCCTGGGACAGGACTTCCACCTGCCCCTGACACCGATCACCTGCGTGCCGCAGCCTCAGGGCTAAACCCGATTCGGTCCCTAGAGGAAGGCACAGCATTTCTCTCGTATGTTCCAACTGAGAGACAAGGTCTCAGGCCTCTAAAGCATTCATAATCCTTCCCAGTAGACAAAGATCCCCGAGAGAATCACTGCCCGGGATGGACCCTTAACATGCCTTGAGTTAGTGTTCTTCGTGCTTCAACTGCAGTGACTGCTCTGCCAAAACCCAATCCACTAGAGCTTCTGAAGGAAAAGTACACACGCCTCAGTTTGCCTCCTGGAGAGGACCTGGAAACGATTCATCTTTTATGATGCTTTCGTGCCAAAATCGACTTAATACAAAGAGATCTGCCATGTTTAAATTCTTACTAAACTGTCTCACAAGGTTGCTTTCACGATCCCTTGTTTCTTACTTCCTGATACGGGGAGGGTTAAGGCATCTGACAAACTTCTCAGATACTTTTCCAAGGTCAAGTCCCGCCGGGAGCAGCCATCAGGGTCAGAGGCTTGAAGCTCTCTAACAGAACCAACAGGCCAGTGAGGGTCCTTGATGTCAGAGAACTGCGCCACTGGAGCAGTCTCCACCTGGAACGTGGGGCCCACAAGGGACTCTTCCAGCTGCCCTGCCTGATGTTGTTGACGGCCCATTAAGAGGACCAGTGAGGCCAGGTGGCTACACACCCCTGAAAATGAAGAAGCAATTCACAATAGAAACAGGCAGCCAGAGGATTCTTTCAACAGACACCATAGTACCAGGAAGGGTCTGCCCCAGCACATCCCCACCTCATTTCCGACATACCATCCCTACTCCCACATTCAAGGGCAAGCTGACAGACGTGCCCGAGAGAATCCTCCAGTCAGAACTCTGCTATTTGAACACAGTTCAGAGGACACCATGCGATTCCCACTGCCAGGCTCCAGGCATCTTGCTTAGTCACGTGGCAGTTAATGTCAGAATCTGCATCCAGCTCAGAAGCTCTGAGCTCCAGAGTCTTGACAACACTCATCCACAGCACCAAACAGAACACTGAAGGTGTCCCTGCTTGGGCTGTGTCCATGCATTTTGAATGAACCCTTTTGCGCAGATTACTGAGACCAACTTGCACTCTTCCAACAGTCAACCACATAGTCCTAGAGGAGGCTGGCTGCCATTTTGGGAACGGTGGTAAATCGCCTGGAGAAAGAAGCTTCTACTTCTTTGTTTTCCAGGAAATGGAAACAGACTGTTCTCTAGCACCGGGGATCAGTGTTCAAGATAGCTAAGCTGTCCGAATGGACCAAAACAGGAGCCACAAAGAGATCTCTCCAGATATTCCCACAAAGAACTAGCCACTTTCCTGGGGAGCTGGTACCTTTCCATCTGGATTCAGCCATTGTCCCAAACCCCCCGAAGAACCTGTTGTGCACATTAGGACATTGTGTACATTATTGCTCTACTGGGGGACAAATCGAAAGGCTTGAGCATTGAAAACAAGCAAGGTATCGTCCTATATCTACAGGATGGGCCACTCTAGTTATTCTAGGAGAGAAGCCTAAGGAGATTGTATAGCGACTCCAACAGCACTTTCTCCAACAGAGAAAGTCCTCTGGGACGTAAGCAAATGTTTACTAAGAGTTATTGCATCTTCCTAGTTTCTTGAAGACAATACCATGTCTTCCTATTCATATGCACTATCGCATTCAATCCTTCCCCCAACCCCATCATTCCCACCTACAGATGAGGACACTGAGGTGCAGACATGCTCAAAGAAGCCCAAGGACACACAGACTCCAGCTCTACTGTCCATGCTTTTAGCTATCATCCCGAGCTGCCTTTTGTCACAGCCACTGCCTGCTACCAGCCCACTCCTTGTGGTTCTTGCAAGGAAGGTGGTCCATGCCAACCTACCTTCCATACACCCGCCACAACTTGGTTTTCAACTGGCAGTCACCCAGCAGCCTTGACTAAGATTCTGTATTGTTTTTCCTCTGATTTTCAGCACCATTCCAAGAGAAGAAACTTTTTGATCCTTGTGGTTTCCGTCTCTAATCTATCACAAGCAACCAGGTTAGTTCATTCTCTCAGGTCCTATCTCTTCTCTGTCATAGAGTCTCTCCTGTAGAGGGGAGTTTAAGGATTCTGTGGATGGGAGCCTTATCTGAGCCGTCTCCATGGAGTCTCGTTGTCCCCAAGCCAATGGCCAGCCTAAGAGGATGGTACAGACGGACAGGATGCCTCAAGTGGAGATGGTCCCAGATTGCTCATTGTTTCATGGGTCAGCTCAAGACGGGACCAAGGATGTGCACCCCAGAGATTTACTCCTGAATATATCTCTGGATTTGCCTCCACCATCTCCACCCAGATTGAGACAAGGACTTAGAAGGCAAACAAGGACTGGGACCGACTGCAGCTGTCCCCACATTTGCCACAAAGTCAGGAAGTGTTCGACCACCAATGGCAGGCAATACTTCCAAAACTTCGTTGATAAGCAGTTTTTTTTTCCCTAGAGCTTCCGAAAATGTTTCAAGGGCACAGTTTGGGAAATGCGAACTAGAAAAATCCTCCCATCGGGGCACTTACCCTGGCTAGCTACAATATTAGGATGGCTAAGCCTGCAGGAGGAGGAGTATCTGACAGCTGGGGGAGGGTGGCTACTGTTAACCTAAGTCTATCCGTTCCCTCAAGTTCCTGACAACAGCGACAGTGAATGACAGAGAAGCACTCTTCCTTCCTGCTCTGTCTGACTGACTCCTACACCGGCTCTGGACCTCAGTTCACCTGGGACTTTCTAGAGACCGCTCTCTCTCTGATGGCTTGAGCACGTCTCTCTTGCCGAGTGCCTCTTGCTCCAGCATTTATCACGGCTGTAATATTAACGGAATGCTCAGTCGATCAACGTCTATCTTGCCATTACACCCTACGTCCCTGAAGGCAGGGAACGTGTTCCCCTGAAACAACACAGAGAGAGGCCACGCTTTGGTCTTTCCTGCTTAGAAGGGTCCTGGTAGGACTGGATCTTGTGGAATGAGGTGGGAAGGATATTGAGGCCATGTTGAATGGTATGTAAAAGTTCACTGCTAGCAATGCACCTGTGAACATGTCTTTCTACCAAAAAGTCACACTTCTGATGTAGCCAAGAACCATTTGGGAAAATGTTCAAAACCTAAATTCACTTGACATTTAGCAAAATATAGGCATTAATAAGAAAACAAGTAAAAATAGGTAGCGCTTACAATAGTCATCCATATCTTCTATCACTTCCTTTCCAAACTATTAGCCAAGTCATGCTTCCATAATTCTATTGCAAACACAAAAACTTAATTCACGACTGGGCCATGCAGCATGGATGTTCCATGTGTGGTCTGCCGATCATCCTTATTGTTGGCTCTATAAAAATGCCGATTCCTGAGACCCACCCCAGGTCCTCCAAATCAGAGACTCTGGACCAGGGTAAAGCGAATTCCAAGGACCTCGCATTCAAACAAATACCACAGTTGATTCTGATGTGCACTGAAATTTGAGTCAAAGGCAAAATAAAATTGAGGAAGAACATAACTGTACGACCCCAAAGTCCACTTATGCTATACATTCAAGATGTTTCTATTACCTTTGTATTTCTAGAAGGGAAACAAATCATACCATTCATTTAAGTTCCATGAGGCAGTATTTACTCTTAAGATAAAAATAATTGTGTAGAATGAAGAATAAATTATACACAAAATACAACATATACTTTTCAGAGTACTTACCATTTGTTGTGAGAAGATCTGAGTGGGAAACTACAAAGGAATAGAAGAAAAATGAGACACATGTGTGGTTCATCCACAGGGATCCTGACCGAGAAATCCACCTTTGAACCCTTGCTTTTCTTACACTTGACTCTGAAGTAGAGACATAGCAACTTCGGGGAAATCAATTTCAACAGGTCTATAATCTGATTTCGAAATTTAATTCCAATTGATAAAGATTTCTGGAGTCTCTCGTGGGTGCACCACAAAATGCCAAAATCGTCCCGGGATGTGGTGATGAAAAAAAAAACTGGCTCTTGATACCTTAAATTCAAGTTCAATGAAACACTAATAATTTGTACATTAGTTTCTGTGTATTTCCTGCTGCAGGTATTTCTTTATTTCATTAAAAGAGAAATTAACCTTTCATCACTGCAGAAGAATAAATGAGGCTTGTGCAAAAATGTGGACCCATTGCTTTTCTTACTTCTTTGAGCAAAGTTAGCCTGACAGCTTGTACTAACAGGCATGAGGAGTTGAGGTTGAGGGCTTGGATTTAATTTACCGGTTCTCGACTAACTGAATGGAACGGCTAAGAGCACAGATTAGTAAATATTTGATCATTTAGACCAACAAAGTCAAGTAATTTTGTGTTGACAGAGACACTGGGAGATAAAAATTTCTCTCCTTTCCCAGAAAACGACAGAGATGATCACTATTGAGACTTACTAGGTATCATAGGGTTATTGGGAGAATTAAATGAGAAAATCCAGATAAAATGCTGATCGTACTGACTGGCACATTGCCAGCAGCCAACAAGCGTGAGCTACTACTGCAATGAGATTATGATGATGACCGTGAGTATACAATTTCCATCACTCGCTGTCTTAAGTATTTCATTATCTCATTTGGTCCTCACGGCAACCCTTGATGGAAGAGTTTCCTCGTCTTAAGAGAAGTAAACTGAAGCGCTTAGAGGTAAAATAACTTGCCCAAGGTACCACTATTATTTCCATTTTCCTGATGGAGACACCAAGGTTGGAGAAGGATAGGCATCTTTACTATTGTGCCTCTGCCCTGTGCTACATCCTTTGTACTACCTCTTGGAGGCCCACCTGAGCAGATGACGCTGGCGTCTTCCCCGTGGCCGCAGTTGTGCGAGAGCCAGCCGTTGTGGGGGCAGCTCCACAGGTAGGACTCGTGTCCTGAGCAGCCTACTTCGTCCAGGACAATAGGCCCTGAGCCATGACCGAAGCGGGCACTTCCTGGGGCGGACGTGGCCTGGCCACAGCCCAGCTGCCTGCACACCACGTTGGCATCATTGGTGTCCCAGCCGTCGTCACACACGGTGCCCCACGAGCCCCGGTACAGGACCTCCACCCGGCCCTGACACCGGCCCTCTCCGTTCACCAGCCTCAAGGCCACATCTAGAGGAAAGCACGGAGATTTCACTGTCTGTCCCTTCTGAGGGACAAAATGCCGGGTCTGCGTGAGATGCAGAGCCCTTCACAGTGAGCGGGGATCCAGAAAAGACTGGACAATCAAACCGATTCCTCGACTTGTTTTTGTGTTTGAACTTAACAAGCTAAACATTCTGCCTCTTCAGTGGAGTTTGGGCAACCTTGTATCCTGAGGGGCTTTCGTGGTGACATCTCTTTCAGGTCCCACTTCTGCCTCCGGCCTGACCTCTCAAGTCCAGTTCCAAGCATGAAAAGCTTGTCCTGCCTGTGGCACAGCACTTTCCCCCCACCATGGGAGCACCCATCGTGTGCCCGGCACTACCATGGGGATTGCTCCCCACTCAGAAAGTAGAGCAATAACATTCCGACTGTCAGCGAGAGAGCCAGGCTTGCCTCTAAAAGGCCTGTGTCCCTGCACACTTTGGACATCTCTTCTCCTCCGTCTCACACCACAAGGCACGGAGTTTCAAAGTTTAATCATGGCAGATGGTTTTGAGCATTTCCTAAATGGGAACCTCTGCTCATATTCAAGAGCTTGATATACGTCATCTTAGTAAATCCTCAAAACAACCCTGTGGGGAAACTGAGGCTCAAGAAGGTGACCCCAGATCAAATGACTCGTGAGTGACAGGGGCAGGATACGTACTCAGGCCGTTGCTCTTAACCATTTCACCTTTCTGCCTCCTGATATTGTTTTTAACATTTGAACAATTTGGCCCAAGTCACGCTCTGTGCTTTGGCACAAGCCGGCACACTCATGCACTCACAGGACTAAATGAGAGGAGGAAATAGTGAGCAGGAGAAGTTACCGTGTAAGGCATCACCTGAGGCAGAAGTATCCACCGTATTGCCATGACGTGATAAAAGTTCTAGAAAAGGATATAAAAAATAAGCGATTACATCCAGAGAGATTCGGTTAGATGCTGCTGTTCCAAACTGCCTCTGCTGCCCTCCTGAGTGGCTGCAACGCCTGCTGGACACCCAGAAGGCCTGCCTGGGGCGCCGAGATCTTAGGAAGTGGGTGTGGCTGCGCTCAGGGTGGACTGGGGACTGTGGGCCTGTCTTCCGGTCAGAGCGGAACCTCGCAAGGAAGGGGCTGAGGGCCCGGGTGGACCCCAACAGAGGAGGCCCTTCCTGTCCTGCATCTAAAACCCAGCAGGATTCTCTGCAGCCGTCCCCCCTGAGTCCTTCGGGCTGGCCTTGGGTCCCACAACCTCCCAGTCGCAGAGTTTAATTACCTGTTGGCGTCTGCGTCTCCACAGAAGTGCTTTCCATGGTTGTTGCTAAAAATAAAGAGAAAAAGGCCCAATGAGAGCTCCTCTGAACACAAACATTAAATCTGACGCCCTTGCTCATTGGAGCAAGGCCGGGGGGTTGCATCACACTTCACTTTGGAGGCTTAGCTGGCCCTGTCACTCCTAAATTAATTCACTCAGCGAATATGGACTAATCTCTGACCGCACACGAGGCACTGCGCTAAACGTCGGGGAGAAAGAAGGGATCCATCGTAGAGGGTGAGGCTCAGTCCTCTGGAGCTCAGAGACTACTCAGCAGCCAGACTTGGTCACCGGCCAAGGAGGAGCAGAGACTGGGGGGGAGCGGGACTCTCAGATGGAGCAAGTCGTGGGCTTGGGAGAAGGGCAAGAGCAATCCAAAGAGGAAAGAGGAACGGGTATTTCTTTGCGCTGACAAAGCTGGGTGACAGTCGAGATGCCTGCAGACCATGTTGGCCTCATTGATGTCCCAGCTGTCATCAGACACCGTGCCCCGGGAACCCTGGGACAGGACTTCCACCTGCCCCTGACACCGATCACCTGCGTGCCGCAGCCTCAGGGCTAAACCCGATTCGGTCCCTAGAGGAAGGCACAGCATTTCTCTCGTATGTTCCAACTGAGAGACAAGGTCTCAGGCCTCTAAAGCATTCATAATCCTTCCCAGTAGACAAAGATCCCCGAGAGAATCACTGCCCGGGATGGACCCTTAACATGCCTTGAGTTAGTGTTCTTCGTGCTTCAACTGCAGTGACTGCTCTGCCAAAACCCAATCCACTAGAGCTTCTGAAGGAAAAGTACACACGCCTCAGTTTGCCTCCTGGAGAGGACCTGGAAACGATTCATCTTTTATGATGCTTTCGTGCCAAAATCGACTTAATACAAAGAGATCTGCCATGTTTAAATTCTTACTAAACTGTCTCACAAGGTTGCTTTCACGATCCCTTGTTTCTTACTTCCTGATACGGGGAGGGTTAAGGCATCTGACAAACTTCTCAGATACTTTTCCAAGGTCAAGTCCCGCCGGGAGCAGCCATCAGGGTCAGAGGCTTGAAGCTCTCTAACAGAACCAACAGGCCAGTGAGGGTCCTTGATGTCAGAGAACTGCGCCACTGGAGCAGTCTCCACCTGGAACGTGGGGCCCACAAGGGACTCTTCCAGCTGCCCTGCCTGATGTTGTTGACGGCCCATTAAGAGGACCAGTGAGGCCAGGTGGCTACACACCCCTGAAAATGAAGAAGCAATTCACAATAGAAACAGGCAGCCAGAGGATTCTTTCAACAGACACCATAGTACCAGGAAGGGTCTGCCCCAGCACATCCCCACCTCATTTCCGACATACCATCCCTACTCCCACATTCAAGGGCAAGCTGACAGACGTGCCCGAGAGAATCCTCCAGTCAGAACTCTGCTATTTGAACACAGTTCAGAGGACACCATGCGATTCCCACTGCCAGGCTCCAGGCATCTTGCTTAGTCACGTGGCAGTTAATGTCAGAATCTGCATCCAGCTCAGAAGCTCTGAGCTCCAGAGTCTTGACAACACTCATCCACAGCACCAAACAGAACACTGAAGGTGTCCCTGCTTGGGCTGTGTCCATGCATTTTGAATGAACCCTTTTGCGCAGATTACTGAGACCAACTTGCACTCTTCCAACAGTCAACCACATAGTCCTAGAGGAGGCTGGCTGCCATTTTGGGAACGGTGGTAAATCGCCTGGAGAAAGAAGCTTCTACTTCTTTGTTTTCCAGGAAATGGAAACAGACTGTTCTCTAGCACCGGGGATCAGTGTTCAAGATAGCTAAGCTGTCCGAATGGACCAAAACAGGAGCCACAAAGAGATCTCTCCAGATATTCCCACAAAGAACTAGCCACTTTCCTGGGGAGCTGGTACCTTTCCATCTGGATTCAGCCATTGTCCCAAACCCCCCGAAGAACCTGTTGTGCACATTAGGACATTGTGTACATTATTGCTCTACTGGGGGACAAATCGAAAGGCTTGAGCATTGAAAACAAGCAAGGTATCGTCCTATATCTACAGGATGGGCCACTCTAGTTATTCTAGGAGAGAAGCCTAAGGAGATTGTATAGCGACTCCAACAGCACTTTCTCCAACAGAGAAAGTCCTCTGGGACGTAAGCAAATGTTTACTAAGAGTTATTGCATCTTCCTAGTTTCTTGAAGACAATACCATGTCTTCCTATTCATATGCACTATCGCATTCAATCCTTCCCCCAACCCCATCATTCCCACCTACAGATGAGGACACTGAGGTGCAGACATGCTCAAAGAAGCCCAAGGACACACAGACTCCAGCTCTACTGTCCATGCTTTTAGCTATCATCCCGAGCTGCCTTTTGTCACAGCCACTGCCTGCTACCAGCCCACTCCTTGTGGTTCTTGCAAGGAAGGTGGTCCATGCCAACCTACCTTCCATACACCCGCCACAACTTGGTTTTCAACTGGCAGTCACCCAGCAGCCTTGACTAAGATTCTGTATTGTTTTTCCTCTGATTTTCAGCACCATTCCAAGAGAAGAAACTTTTTGATCCTTGTGGTTTCCGTCTCTAATCTATCACAAGCAACCAGGTTAGTTCATTCTCTCAGGTCCTATCTCTTCTCTGTCATAGAGTCTCTCCTGTAGAGGGGAGTTTAAGGATTCTGTGGATGGGAGCCTTATCTGAGCCGTCTCCATGGAGTCTCGTTGTCCCCAAGCCAATGGCCAGCCTAAGAGGATGGTACAGACGGACAGGATGCCTCAAGTGGAGATGGTCCCAGATTGCTCATTGTTTCATGGGTCAGCTCAAGACGGGACCAAGGATGTGCACCCCAGAGATTTACTCCTGAATATATCTCTGGATTTGCCTCCACCATCTCCACCCAGATTGAGACAAGGACTTAGAAGGCAAACAAGGACTGGGACCGACTGCAGCTGTCCCCACATTTGCCACAAAGTCAGGAAGTGTTCGACCACCAATGGCAGGCAATACTTCCAAAACTTCGTTGATAAGCAGTTTTTTTTTCCCTAGAGCTTCCGAAAATGTTTCAAGGGCACAGTTTGGGAAATGCGAACTAGAAAAATCCTCCCATCGGGGCACTTACCCTGGCTAGCTACAATATTAGGATGGCTAAGCCTGCAGGAGGAGGAGTATCTGACAGCTGGGGGAGGGTGGCTACTGTTAACCTAAGTCTATCCGTTCCCTCAAGTTCCTGACAACAGCGACAGTGAATGACAGAGAAGCACTCTTCCTTCCTGCTCTGTCTGACTGACTCCTACACCGGCTCTGGACCTCAGTTCACCTGGGACTTTCTAGAGACCGCTCTCTCTCTGATGGCTTGAGCACGTCTCTCTTGCCGAGTGCCTCTTGCTCCAGCATTTATCACGGCTGTAATATTAACGGAATGCTCAGTCGATCAACGTCTATCTTGCCATTACACCCTACGTCCCTGAAGGCAGGGAACGTGTTCCCCTGAAACAACACAGAGAGAGGCCACGCTTTGGTCTTTCCTGCTTAGAAGGGTCCTGGTAGGACTGGATCTTGTGGAATGAGGTGGGAAGGATATTGAGGCCATGTTGAATGGTATGTAAAAGTTCACTGCTAGCAATGCACCTGTGAACATGTCTTTCTACCAAAAAGTCACACTTCTGATGTAGCCAAGAACCATTTGGGAAAATGTTCAAAACCTAAATTCACTTGACATTTAGCAAAATATAGGCATTAATAAGAAAACAAGTAAAAATAGGTAGCGCTTACAATAGTCATCCATATCTTCTATCACTTCCTTTCCAAACTATTAGCCAAGTCATGCTTCCATAATTCTATTGCAAACACAAAAACTTAATTCACGACTGGGCCATGCAGCATGGATGTTCCATGTGTGGTCTGCCGATCATCCTTATTGTTGGCTCTATAAAAATGCCGATTCCTGAGACCCACCCCAGGTCCTCCAAATCAGAGACTCTGGACCAGGGTAAAGCGAATTCCAAGGACCTCGCATTCAAACAAATACCACAGTTGATTCTGATGTGCACTGAAATTTGAGTCAAAGGCAAAATAAAATTGAGGAAGAACATAACTGTACGACCCCAAAGTCCACTTATGCTATACATTCAAGATGTTTCTATTACCTTTGTATTTCTAGAAGGGAAACAAATCATACCATTCATTTAAGTTCCATGAGGCAGTATTTACTCTTAAGATAAAAATAATTGTGTAGAATGAAGAATAAATTATACACAAAATACAACATATACTTTTCAGAGTACTTACCATTTGTTGTGAGAAGATCTGAGTGGGAAACTACAAAGGAATAGAAGAAAAATGAGACACATGTGTGGTTCATCCACAGGGATCCTGACCGAGAAATCCACCTTTGAACCCTTGCTTTTCTTACACTTGACTCTGAAGTAGAGACATAGCAACTTCGGGGAAATCAATTTCAACAGGTCTATAATCTGATTTCGAAATTTAATTCCAATTGATAAAGATTTCTGGAGTCTCTCGTGGGTGCACCACAAAATGCCAAAATCGTCCCGGGATGTGGTGATGAAAAAAAAAACTGGCTCTTGATACCTTAAATTCAAGTTCAATGAAACACTAATAATTTGTACATTAGTTTCTGTGTATTTCCTGCTGCAGGTATTTCTTTATTTCATTAAAAGAGAAATTAACCTTTCATCACTGCAGAAGAATAAATGAGGCTTGTGCAAAAATGTGGACCCATTGCTTTTCTTACTTCTTTGAGCAAAGTTAGCCTGACAGCTTGTACTAACAGGCATGAGGAGTTGAGGTTGAGGGCTTGGATTTAATTTACCGGTTCTCGACTAACTGAATGGAACGGCTAAGAGCACAGATTAGTAAATATTTGATCATTTAGACCAACAAAGTCAAGTAATTTTGTGTTGACAGAGACACTGGGAGATAAAAATTTCTCTCCTTTCCCAGAAAACGACAGAGATGATCACTATTGAGACTTACTAGGTATCATAGGATTATTGGGAGAATTAAATGAGAAAATCCAGATAAAATGCTGATCGTACTGACTGGCACATTGCCAGCAGCCAACAAGCGTGAGCTACTACTGCAATGAGATTATGATGATGACCGTGAGTATACAATTTCCATCACTCGCTGTCTTAAGTATTTCATTATCTCATTTGGTCCTCACGGCAACCCTTGATGGAAGAGTTTCCTCGTCTTAAGAGAAGTAAACTGAAGCGCTTAGAGGTAAAATAACTTGCCCAAGGTACCACTATTATTTCCATTTTCCTGATGGAGACACCAAGGTTGGAGAAGGATAGGCATCTTTACTATTGTGCCTCTGCCCTGTGCTACATCCTTTGTACTACCTCTTGGAGGCCCACCTGAGCAGATGACGCTGGCGTCTTCCCCGTGGCCGCAGTTGTGCGAGAGCCAGCCGTTGTGGGGGCAGCTCCACAGGTAGGACTCGTGTCCTGAGCAGCCTACTTCGTCCAGGACAATAGGCCCTGAGCCATGACCGAAGCGGGCACTTCCTGGGGCGGACGTGGCCTGGCCACAGCCCAGCTGCCTGCACACCACGTTGGCATCATTGGTGTCCCAGCCGTCGTCACACACGGTGCCCCACGAGCCCCGGTACAGGACCTCCACCCGGCCCTGACACCGGCCCTCTCCGTTCACCAGCCTCAAGGCCACATCTAGAGGAAAGCACGGAGATTTCACTGTCTGTCCCTTCTGAGGGACAAAATGCCGGGTCTGCGTGAGATGCAGAGCCCTTCACAGTGAGCGGGGATCCAGAAAAGACTGGACAATCAAACCGATTCCTCGACTTGTTTTTGTGTTTGAACTTAACAAGCTAAACATTCTGCCTCTTCAGTGGAGTTTGGGCAACCTTGTATCCTGAGGGGCTTTCGTGGTGACATCTCTTTCAGGTCCCACTTCTGCCTCCGGCCTGACCTCTCAAGTCCAGTTCCAAGCATGAAAAGCTTGTCCTGCCTGTGGCACAGCACTTTCCCCCCACCATGGGAGCACCCATCGTGTGCCCGGCACTACCATGGGGATTGCTCCCCACTCAGAAAGTAGAGCAATAACATTCCGACTGTCAGCGAGAGAGCCAGGCTTGCCTCTAAAAGGCCTGTGTCCCTGCACACTTTGGACATCTCTTCTCCTCCGTCTCACACCACAAGGCACGGAGTTTCAAAGTTTAATCATGGCAGACGGTTTTGAGCATTTCCTAAATGGGAACCTCTGCTCATATTCAAGAGCTTGATATACGTCATCTTAGTAAATCCTCAAAACAACCCTGTGGGGAAACTGAGGCTCAAGAAGGTGACCCCAGATCAAATGACTCGTGAGTGACAGGGGCAGGATACGTACTCAGGCCGTTGCTCTTAACCATTTCACCTTTCTGCCTCCTGATATTGTTTTTAACATTTGAACAATTTGGCCCAAGTCACGCTCTGTGCTTTGGCACAAGCCGGCACACTCATGCACTCACAGGACTAAATGAGAGGAGGAAATAGTGAGCAGGAGAAGTTACCGTGTAAGGCATCACCTGAGGCAGAAGTATCCACCGTATTGCCATGACGTGATAAAAGTTCTAGAAAAGGATATAAAAAATAAGCGATTACATCCAGAGAGATTCGGTTAGATGCTGCTGTTCCAAACTGCCTCTGCTGCCCTCCTGAGTGGCTGCAACGCCTGCTGGACACCCAGAAGGCCTGCCTGGGGCGCCGAGATCTTAGGAAGTGGGTGTGGCTGCGCTCAGGGTGGACTGGGGACTGTGGGCCTGTCTTCCGGTCAGAGCGGAACCTCGCAAGGAAGGGGCTGAGGGCCCGGGTGGACCCCAACAGAGGAGGCCCTTCCTGTCCTGCATCTAAAACCCAGCAGGATTCTCTGCAGCCGTCCCCCCTGAGTCCTTCGGGCTGGCCTTGGGTCCCACAACCTCCCAGTCGCAGAGTTTAATTACCTGTTGGCGTCTGCGTCTCCACAGAAGTGCTTTCCATGGTTGTTGCTAAAAATAAAGAGAAAAAGGCCCAATGAGAGCTCCTCTGAACACAAACATTAAATCTGACGCCCTTGCTCATTGGAGCAAGGCCGGGGGGTTGCATCACACTTCACTTTGGAGGCTTAGCTGGCCCTGTCACTCCTAAATTAATTCACTCAGCGAATATGGACTAATCTCTGACCGCACACGAGGCACTGCGCTAAACGTCGGGGAGAAAGAAGGGATCCATCGTAGAGGGTGAGGCTCAGTCCTCTGGAGCTCAGAGACTACTCAGCAGCCAGACTTGGTCACCGGCCAAGGAGGAGCAGAGACTGGGGGGGAGCGGGACTCTCAGATGGAGCAAGTCGTGGGCTTGGGAGAAGGGCAAGAGCAATCCAAAGAGGAAAGAGGAACGGGTATTTCTTTGCGCTGACAAAGCTGGGTGACAGTCGAGATGCCTGCAGACCATGTTGGCCTCATTGATGTCCCAGCTGTCATCAGACACCGTGCCCCGGGAACCCTGGGACAGGACTTCCACCTGCCCCTGACACCGATCACCTGCGTGCCGCAGCCTCAGGGCTAAACCCGATTCGGTCCCTAGAGGAAGGCACAGCATTTCTCTCGTATGTTCCAACTGAGAGACAAGGTCTCAGGCCTCTAAAGCATTCATAATCCTTCCCAGTAGACAAAGATCCCCGAGAGAATCACTGCCCGGGATGGACCCTTAACATGCCTTGAGTTAGTGTTCTTCGTGCTTCAACTGCAGTGACTGCTCTGCCAAAACCCAATCCACTAGAGCTTCTGAAGGAAAAGTACACACGCCTCAGTTTGCCTCCTGGAGAGGACCTGGAAACGATTCATCTTTTATGATGCTTTCGTGCCAAAATCGACTTAATACAAAGAGATCTGCCATGTTTAAATTCTTACTAAACTGTCTCACAAGGTTGCTTTCACGATCCCTTGTTTCTTACTTCCTGATACGGGGAGGGTTAAGGCATCTGACAAACTTCTCAGATACTTTTCCAAGGTCAAGTCCCGCCGGGAGCAGCCATCAGGGTCAGAGGCTTGAAGCTCTCTAACAGAACCAACAGGCCAGTGAGGGTCCTTGATGTCAGAGAACTGCGCCACTGGAGCAGTCTCCACCTGGAACGTGGGGCCCACAAGGGACTCTTCCAGCTGCCCTGCCTGATGTTGTTGACGGCCCATTAAGAGGACCAGTGAGGCCAGGTGGCTACACACCCCTGAAAATGAAGAAGCAATTCACAATAGAAACAGGCAGCCAGAGGATTCTTTCAACAGACACCATAGTACCAGGAAGGGTCTGCCCCAGCACATCCCCACCTCATTTCCGACATACCATCCCTACTCCCACATTCAAGGGCAAGCTGACAGACGTGCCCGAGAGAATCCTCCAGTCAGAACTCTGCTATTTGAACACAGTTCAGAGGACACCATGCGATTCCCACTGCCAGGCTCCAGGCATCTTGCTTAGTCACGTGGCAGTTAATGTCAGAATCTGCATCCAGCTCAGAAGCTCTGAGCTCCAGAGTCTTGACAACACTCATCCACAGCACCAAACAGAACACTGAAGGTGTCCCTGCTTGGGCTGTGTCCATGCATTTTGAATGAACCCTTTTGCGCAGATTACTGAGACCAACTTGCACTCTTCCAACAGTCAACCACATAGTCCTAGAGGAGGCTGGCTGCCATTTTGGGAACGGTGGTAAATCGCCTGGAGAAAGAAGCTTCTACTTCTTTGTTTTCCAGGAAATGGAAACAGACTGTTCTCTAGCACCGGGGATCAGTGTTCAAGATAGCTAAGCTGTCCGAATGGACCAAAACAGGAGCCACAAAGAGATCTCTCCAGATATTCCCACAAAGAACTAGCCACTTTCCTGGGGAGCTGGTACCTTTCCATCTGGATTCAGCCATTGTCCCAAACCCCCCGAAGAACCTGTTGTGCACATTAGGACATTGTGTACATTATTGCTCTACTGGGGGACAAATCGAAAGGCTTGAGCATTGAAAACAAGCAAGGTATCGTCCTATATCTACAGGATGGGCCACTCTAGTTATTCTAGGAGAGAAGCCTAAGGAGATTGTATAGCGACTCCAACAGCACTTTCTCCAACAGAGAAAGTCCTCTGGGACGTAAGCAAATGTTTACTAAGAGTTATTGCATCTTCCTAGTTTCTTGAAGACAATACCATGTCTTCCTATTCATATGCACTATCGCATTCAATCCTTCCCCCAACCCCATCATTCCCACCTACAGATGAGGACACTGAGGTGCAGACATGCTCAAAGAAGCCCAAGGACACACAGACTCCAGCTCTACTGTCCATGCTTTTAGCTATCATCCCGAGCTGCCTTTTGTCACAGCCACTGCCTGCTACCAGCCCACTCCTTGTGGTTCTTGCAAGGAAGGTGGTCCATGCCAACCTACCTTCCATACACCCGCCACAACTTGGTTTTCAACTGGCAGTCACCCAGCAGCCTTGACTAAGATTCTGTATTGTTTTTCCTCTGATTTTCAGCACCATTCCAAGAGAAGAAACTTTTTGATCCTTGTGGTTTCCGTCTCTAATCTGTCACAAGCAACCAGGTTAGTTCATTCTCTCAGGTCCTATCTCTTCTCTGTCATAGAGTCTCTCCTGTAGAGGGGAGTTTAAGGATTCTGTGGATGGGAGCCTTATCTGAGCCGTCTCCATGGAGTCTCGTTGTCCCCAAGCCAATGGCCAGCCTAAGAGGATGGTACAGACGGACAGGATGCCTCAAGTGGAGATGGTCCCAGATTGCTCATTGTTTCATGGGTCAGCTCAAGACGGGACCAAGGATGTGCACCCCAGAGATTTACTCCTGAATATATCTCTGGATTTGCCTCCACCATCTCCACCCAGATTGAGACAAGGACTTAGAAGGCAAACAAGGACTGGGACCGACTGCAGCTGTCCCCACATTTGCCACAAAGTCAGGAAGTGTTCGACCACCAATGGCAGGCAATACTTCCAAAACTTCGTTGATAAGCAGTTTTTTTTTTCCCTAGAGCTTCCGAAAATGTTTCAAGGGCACAGTTTGGGAAATGCGAACTAGAAAAATCCTCCCATCGGGGCACTTACCCTGGCTAGCTACAATATTAGGATGGCTAAGCCTGCAGGAGGAGGAGTATCTGACAGCTGGGGGAGGGTGGCTACTGTTAACCTAAGTCTATCCGTTCCCTCAAGTTCCTGACAACAGCGACAGTGAATGACAGAGAAGCACTCTTCCTTCCTGCTCTGTCTGACTGACTCCTACACCGGCTCTGGACCTCAGTTCACCTGGGACTTTCTAGAGACCGCTCTCTCTCTGACGGCTTGAGCACGTCTCTCTTGCCGAGTGCCTCTTGCTCAAGCATTTATCACGGCTGTAATATTAACGGAATGCTCAGTCGATCAACGTCTATCTTGCCATTACACCCTACGTCCCTGAAGGCAGGGAACGTGTTCCCCTGAAACAACACAGAGAGAGGCCACGCTGTGGTCTTTCCTGCTTAGAAGGGTCCTGGTAGGACTGGATCTTGTGGAATGAGGTGGGAAGGATATTGAGGCCATGTTGAATGGTATGTAAAAGTTCACTGCTAGCAATGCACCTGTGGACATGTCTTTCTACCAAAAAGTCACACTTCTGATGTAGCCAAGAACCATTTGGGAAAATGTTCAAAACCTAAGTTCACTTGACATTTAGCAAAATATAGGCATTAATAAAAAAACAAGTAAAAATAGGTAGCGCTTACAATAGTCATCCATATCTTCTATCACTTCCTTTCCAAACTATTAGCCAAGTCATGCTTCCATAATTCTATTGCAAACACAAAAACTTAATTCATGACTGGGCCATGCAGCATGGATGTTCCATGTGTGGTCTGCCGATCATCCTTATTGTTGGCTCTATAAAAATGCCGATTCCTGAGACCCACCCCAGGTCCTCCAAATCAGAGACTCTGGACCAGGGTAAAGCGAATTCCAAAGACCTCGCATTCAAACAAATACCACAGTTGATTCTGATGTGCACTGAAATTTGAGTCAAAGGCAAAATAAAATTGAGGAAGAACATAACTGTACGACCCCAAAGTCCACTTATGCTATGCATTCAAGATGTTTCTATTTCCTTTGTATTTCTAGAAGGGAAACAAATCATACCATTCATTTAAGTTCCATGAGGCAGTATTTACTCTTAAGATAAAAATAATTGTGTAGAATGAAGAATAAATTATACACAAAATACAACATATACTTTTCAGAGTACTTACCATTTGTTGTGAGAAGATCTGAGTGGGAAACTACAAAGGAATAGAAGAAAAATGAGACACATGTGTGGTTCATCCACAGGGATCCTGACCGAGAAATCCACCTTTGAACCCTTGCTTTTCTTACACTTGACTCTGAAGTAGAGACATAGCAACTTCGGGGAAATCAATTTCAACAGGTCTATAATCTGATTTCGAAATTTAATTCCAATTGATAAAGATTTCTGGAGTCTCTCGTGGGTGCACCACAAAATGCCAAAATCGTCCCGGGATGTGGTGATGAAAAAAAAAACTGGCTCTTGATACCTTAAATTCAAGTTCAATGAAACACTAATAATTTGTACATTAGTTTCTGTGTATTTCCTGCTGCAGGTATTTCTTTATTTCATTAAAAGAGAAATTAACCTTTCATCACTGCAGAAGAATAAATGAGGCTTGTGCAAAAATGTGGACCCATTGCTTTTCTTACTTCTTTGAGCAAAGTTAGCCTGTGCAGCTTGTACTAACAGGCATGAGGAGTTGAGGTTGAGGGCTTGGATTTAATTTACCGGTTCTCGACTAACTGAATGGAACGGCTAAGAGCACAGATTAGTAAATATTTGATCATTTAGACCAACAAAGTCAAGTAATTTTGTGTTGACAGAGACACTGGGAGATAAAAATTTCTCTCCTTTCCCAGAAAACGACAGAGATGATCACTATTGAGACTTACTAGGTATCATAGGGTTATTGGGAGAATTAAATGAGAAAATCCAGATAAAATGCTTATTGCACTGACTGGCACATTGCCAGCAGGTAACAAGCATGAGCTACTATGGCAACGAAATGATGATGACCGTGAGTATACAATTTCCACTACTCGTTGTCTTAAGTAATTGATTTTCTAATTTGGACTCATGGCAACCCTTGATGGAAGAGTTCCTTATCTTAAGAGAAGTAAAGTGAAGCACTTAGAGGTAAAATAACTTGCCCAAGGTACCACTATTATTTCCATTTTCCCGATGGAGACACCAAGGTTGGAGAAGGATAGGCATCCTTACTATTGTGCCTCTGCCCTGTGCTGCATCATTTGTACTACCTCTTGGAGGCCCACCTGAGCAGATGACGCTGGCGTCTTCCCCGTGGCTGCAGTTGTGCGAGAGCCAGCCGTTGTGAGGGCAGCTCCACAGGTAGGACTCGTTTCCAGAGCAGCCCACATTGTCCAAGACAATACGCCCTGAGCCCTGACCAAAGCGGGCACTTCCTGGCGCTGACAGAGCTGGGCCACAGTCGAGCTGCCTGCACACCACGTTGGCGTCATGGGTGTCCCAGTCGTCGTCACACACGGTGCCCCACGAGCCCCGGTACAGGACCTCCACCCGGCCCTGACACCGGCCTTCTCCGTTCACCAGCCTCAAGGCCACATCTAGAGGAAAGCACGGAGATTTCACTGTCTGTCCCTTCTGAGGGACAAGATGCCCGGCCTGCGTGAGATGCAGAGCCCTTCACAGTGAGCGGAGATCCAGAAAAGACTAGACAATCAAACGGGTTCCTCGCCCTGTTTCTGTGTTTGAAATTAAGAAGCTAAACATTCTGCCTCTTCAGTGGAGTTGGGGCAACCTTGTATCCTGAGGGGCTTTCGTGGTGACATCTCTTTCAGGTCCCACTTCTGCCTCCCGCCTGACCTCTCAAGTCCAGTTCCAATCACGAAAAGCTTATGCTGCCTGTGGCACAGCCCTTTCCCCCAACCTTGGGAGCACCTACCGTGTGCCCCGCACTGCCATGGGGATTGCTCCCCACTCAGAAAGTAGAGCAATAACATTCTGGCTGTCAGCGAGAGAGCCAGGCTTGCTTCTAAAAGGCCTGTGTCCCTGCACACTTGGGACATCTCTTCTCCTCCGTCACACACCAAAAGGCACGGAGTTTTAAAGTTTAATCATGGCAGACGGTTTTGAGCATTTCCTAAATGGGAACCTCTGCTCATATTCAAGAGCTTGATATACGTCATCTTAGTTCATCCTCAAAACAACCCTGTGGGGAAACTGAGGCTCAAGAAGGTGACCCCAGATCAACTGACTCGTGAGTGACAGGGGCAGGATACGTACTCAGGCCGTTGCTCTTAACCATTTCACCTTTCTGCCTCCTGATATTGTTTTTAACATTTGAACAATTTGGCCCAAGTCACGCTCTGTGCTTTGGCCCCAGCCGGCACACTCATGCACTCACAGGACTAAATGAGAGGAGGAAATAGTGAGCAGGAGAAGTTACCGTGTAAGGTATCACCTGAGGCAGAAGTATCCACCGTATTGCCATGACGTGATAAAAGTTCTAGAAAAGGATATAAAAAATAAGCGATTACATCCAGAGAGATTCGGTTAGATGCTCCTGTTCCAAACTGCCTCTGCTGCCCTCCTGAGTGGCTGTAAGCCCTGCTGGACACCCAGAAGGCCCGCCTGGGGCGCCGAGATCTTAGGAAGTGGGTGTGGCTGCGCTCAGGGTGGACTGGGGACTGTGGGCCTGTCTTCCAGTCAGAGCGGAACCTCACAAGGAAGGGGCTGAGGGCCCAGGTGGACCCCCACAGAGGAGGCCCTTCCTGTCCTGCATCTAAAACCCAGCAGGATTCTCTGCAGCCGTCCCCCCTGAGTCCTTCGGGCTGGCCTTGGGTCCCACAACCTCCCAGTCGCAGAGTTTAATTACCTGTTGGCGTCTGCGTCTCCACAGAAGTGCTTTCCATGGTTGTTGCTAAAAATAAAGAGAAAAAGGCCCAATGAGAGCTCCTCTGAACACAAACATTAAATCTGACGCCCTTGCTCATTGGAGCAAGGGCGGGGGGCTGCATCACACTTCACTTTGGAGGCTTAGCTGGCCCCGTCACTCCTAAATTAATTCACTCAGCGAATATGGACTACTCTCTGACCGCACACGAGGCACTGCGCTAAACGTCGGGGAGAAAGAAGGGATCCAGCGTAGAGGGTTAGGCTCAGTCCTCTGGAGCTCAGAGACTACTCAGCAGCCAGACTAGGTCACCGGCCAAGGAGGAGCAGAGAGTGGGGGGGAGCGGGACTCTCAGATGGAGCAAGTCGTGGGCTTGGGTGAAGGGCAAGAGCAATCCAAAGAGGAAAGAGGAACGGGTATTTCTTTGCGCTGACAAAGCTGGGCCACAGTCGAGCTGCCTGCGGACCACGTTGGCCTCATTGATGTCCCAGCTGTCATCAGACACCGTGCCCCGGGAACCCTGGGATAGGACCTCCACCTGCCCCTGACACCGATCACCTGCGTTCCGCAGCCTCAGGGCTAAACCCGATTCGGTCCCTAGAGGAAGGCACAGCATTTCTCTCGTATGTTCCAACTGAGAGACAAGGTCTCAGGCCTCTAAAGCATTCATAATCCTTCCCAGTAGACAAAGATCCCCGAGAGAATCACTGCCCGGGATGGACCCTTAACATGCCTTGAGTTAGAGTTCTTCGTGCTTCAACTGCAGTGACTGCTCTGCCAAAACCCAATCCACTAGAGCTTCTGAAGGAAAAGTACACACGCCTCAGTTTGCCTCCTGGAGAGGACCTGGAAACGATTCATCTTTTATGATGCTTTCGTGCCAAAATCGACTTAATACAAAGAGATCTGCCATGTTTAAATTCTTACTAAACTGTCTGACAAGGTTGCTTTCACGATCCCTTGTTTCTTACTTCCTGATACGGGGAGGGTTAAGGCATCTGACAAACTTCTCAGATACTTTTCCAAGGTCAAGTCCCGCCGGGAGCAGCCATCAGGGTCAGAGGCTTGAAGCTCTCTAACAGAACCAACAGGCCAGTGAGGGTCCTTGATGTCAGAGAACTGCGCCACTGGAACAGTCTCTCCACCTGGAACGTGGGGCCCACAAGGGACTCTTCCAGCTGCCCTGCCTGATGTTGTTGACGGCCCATTAAGAGGGCCAGTGAGGCCAGGTGGCTACACACCCCTGAAAATGAAGAAGCAATTCACAATAGAAACAGGCAGCCAGAGGATTCTTTCAACAGACACCACAGTACCAGGAAGGGTCTGCCCCAGCACATCCCCACCTCATTTCCGACATACCATCCCTACTCCCACATTCAAGGGCAAGCTGACAGACGTGCCCGAGAGAATCCTCCAGTCAGAACTCTGCTATTTGAACACAGTTCAGAGGACACCATGCGATTCCCACTGCCAGGCTCCAGGCATCTTGCTTAGTCACGTGGCAGTCAATGTCAGAATCTGCATCCAGCTCAGAAGCTCTGAGCTCCAGAGTCTTGACAACACTCATCCACAGCACCAAACAGAACACTGAAGGTGTCCCTGCTTGGGCTGTGTCCATGCATTTTGAATGAACCCTTTTGCGCAGATTACTGAGACCAACTTGCACTCTTCCAACAGTCAACCACATAGTCCTAGAGGAGGCCGGTTGCCATTTTGGGAACGGTGGTAAATCGCCTGGAGAAAGAAGCTTCTACTTCTTTGTTTTCCAGGAAATGGAAACAGACTGTTCTCTAGCACCGGGGATCAGTGTTCAAGATAGCTAAGCTGTCCGAATGGACCAAAACAGGAGCCACAAAGAGATCTCTCCAGATATTCCCACAAAGAACTAGCCACTTTCCTGGGGAGCTGGTACCTTTCCATCTGGATTCAGCCATTGTCCCAAACCCCCCGAAGAACCTGTTGTGCACATTAGGACATTGTGTACATTATTGCTCTACTGGGGGACAAATCGAAGGGCTTGAGCATTGAAAACAAGCAAGGTATCGTCCTATATCTACAGGATGGGCCACTCTAGTTAGTCTAGGAGAGAAGCCTAAGGAGATTGTATAGCGACTCCAACAGCACTTTCTCCAACAGAGAAAGTCCTCTGGGACGTAAGCAAATGTTTACTGAAGAGTTATTGCATCTTCCTAGTTTCTTGAAGACAATACCATGTCTTCCTATTCATATGCACTATCGCATTCAATCCTTCCCCCAACCCCATCATTCCCACCTACAGATGAGGACACTGAGGTGCAGACATGCTCAAAGAAGCCCAAGGACACACAGACTCCAGCTCTACTGTCCATGCTTTTAGCTATCATCCCGAGCTGCCTTTTGTCACAGCCACTGCCTGCTACCAGCCCACTCCTTGTGGTTCTTGCAAGGAAGGTGGTCCATGCCAACCTACCTTCCATACACCCGCCACAACTTGGTTTTCAACTGGCAGTCACCCAGCAGCCTTGACTAAGATTCTGTATTGTTTTTCCTCTGATTTTCAGCACCATTCCAAGAGAAGAAACTTTTTGATCCTTGTGGTTTCCGTCTCTAATCTGTCACAAGCAACCAGGTTAGTTCATTCTCTCAGGTCCTATCTCTTCTCTGTCATAGAGTCTCTCCCGTAGAGGGGAGTTTAAGGATTCTGTGGATGGGAGCCTTATCTGAGCCGTCTCCATGGAGTCTCGTTGTCCCCAAGCCAATGGCCAGCCTAAGAGGATGGTACAGAGGGACAGGATGCCTCAAGTGGAGATGGTCCCAGATTGCTCATTGTTTCATGGGTCAGCTCAAGACGGGACCAAGGATGTGCACCCCAGAGATTTACTCCTGAATATATCTCTGGCTTTGCCTCCACCATCTCCATCCAGATTGAGACAAGGACTTAGAAGGCAAACAAGAACTGGGACCGACTGCAGCTGTCCCCACATTTGCCACAAAGTCAGGAAGTGTTCGACCACCAACGGCAGGCAATACTTCCAAAACTTCGTTGATAAGCAGTTTCTTTTTTCCTAGAGCTTCCGAAAATGTTTCAAGGGCACAGTTTGGGAAATGCGAACTAGAAAAATCCTCCCATCGGGGCACTTACCCTGGCTAGCTACAATATTAGGGTGGCTAAGCCTGCAGGAGGAGGAGTATCTGACAGCTGGGGGAGGGTGGCTACTGTTAACCTAAGTCTATCCGTTCCCTCCAGTTCCTGACAGCAGCGACAGTGAATAACAGAGAAGCACTCTTCCCTCCTGCTCTGTCTGGTTGACTCCTACACTGGCTCTGGACCTCAGTTCACCTGGGACTTTCTAGAGACCGCTCTCTCTCTGACGGCTTGAGCACGTCTCTCTTGCCGAGTGCCTCTTGCTCCAGCATTTATCACGGCTGTAATATTAACGGAATGCTCAGTCGATCAACGTCTATCTTGCCATTAGACCCTACGTCCCTGAAGGCAGGGAACGCGTTCCCCTGAAACAACACAGACAAGGTCCACGCTGTGGTCTTTCCTGCTTAGAAGGGTCCTGGTAGGACTGGATCTTGTGGAATGAGGTGGGAAGGATATTGAGGCCATGTTGAAAGGTATGTAAAAGTTCACTGCTAGCAATGCACCTGTGGACATGTCTTTCTACCAAAAAGTCACACTTCTGATGTAGCCAAGAACCATTTGGGAAAATGTTCAAAACCTAAATTCACTTGACATTTAGCAAAATATAGGCATTAATAAAAAAACAAGTAAAAATAGGTAGCGCTTACAATAGTCATCCATATCTTCTATCACTTCCTTTCCAAACTATTAGCCAAGTCATGCTTCCATAATTCTATTGCAAACACAAAAACTTAATTCATGACTGGGCCATGCAGCATGGATGTTCCATGTGTGGTCTGCCGATCATCCTTATTGTTGGCTCTATAAAAATGCCGATTCCTGAGACCCACCCCAGGTCCTCCAAATCAGAGACTCTGGACCAGGGTAAAGCGAATTCCAAGGACCTCGCATTCAAACAAATACCACAGTTGATTCTGATGTGCACTGAAATTTGAGTCAAAGGCAAAATAAAATTGAGGAAGAACATAACTGTACGACCCCAAAGTCCACTTATGCTATGCATTCAAGATGTTTCTATTTCCTTTGTATTTCTAGAAGGGAAACAAATCATACCATTCATTTAAGTTCCATGAGGCAGTATTTACTCTTAAGATAAAAATAATTGTGTAGACTGAAGAATAAATTATACACAAAATACAACATATACTTTTCAGAGTACTTACCATTTGTTGTGAGAAGATCTGAGTGGGAAACTACAAAGGAATAGAAGAAAAATGAGACACATGTGTGGTTCATCCACAGGGATCCTGACCGAGAAATCCACCTTTGAACCCTTGCTTTTCTTACACTTGACTCTGAAGTAGAGACATAGCAACTTCGGGGAAATCAATTTCAACAGGTCTATAATCTGATTTCGAAATTTAAGTCCAATTGATAAAGATTTCTGGAGTCTCTCGTGGGTGCACCACAAAATGCCAAAATCGTCCCGGGATGTGGTGATGAAAAAAAAAACTGGCTCTTGATACCTTAAATTCAAGTTCAATGAAACACTAATAATTTGTACATTAGTTTCTGTGTATTTCCTGCTGCAGGTATTTCTTTATTTCATTAAAAGAGAAATTAACCTTTCATCACTGCAGAAGAATAAATGAGGCTTGTGCAAAAATGTGGACCCATTGCTTTTCTTACTTCTTTGAGCAAAGTTAGCCTGTGCAGCTTGTACTAACAGGCATGAGGAGTTGAGGTTGAGGGCTTGGATTTAATTTACCGGTTCTCGACTAACTGAATGGAACGGCTAAGAGCACAGATTAGTAAATATTTGATCATTTAGACCAACAAAGTCAAGTAATTTTGTGTTGACAGAGACACTGGGAGATAAAAATTTCTCTCCTTTCCCAGAAAACGACAGAGATGATCACTATTGAGACTTACTAGGTATCATAGGGTTATTGGGAGAATTAAATGAGAAAATCCAGATAAAATGCTTATTGCACTGACTGGCACATTGCCAGCAGGTAACAAGCATGAGCTACTATGGCAACGAAATGATGATGACCGTGAGTATACAATTTCCACTACTCGTTGTCTTAAGTAATTGATTTTCTAATTTGGACTCATGGCAACCCTTGATGGAAGAGTTCCTCATCTTAAGAGAAGTAAAGTGAAGCACTTAGAGGTAAAATAACTTGCCCAAGGTACCACTATTATTTCCATTTTCCCGATGGAGACACCAAGGTTGGAGAAGGATAGGCATCCTTACTATTGTGCCTCTGCCCTGTGCTGCATCATTTGTACTACCTCTTGGAGGCCCACCTGAGCAGATGACGCTGGCGTCTTCCCCGTGGCCGCAGTTGTGCGAGAGCCAGCCGTTGTGAGGGCAGCTCCACAGGTAGGACTCGTTTCCAGAGCAGCCCACATTGTCCAAGACAATACGCCCTGAGCCCTGACCAAAGCGGGCGCTTCCTGGCGCTGACAGAGCTGGGCCACAGTCGAGCTGCCTGCACACCACGTTGGCGTCATGGGTGTCCCAGTCGTCGTCACACACGGTGCCCCACGAGCCCCGGTACAGGACCTCCACCCGGCCCTGACACCGGCCCTCTCCGTTCACCAGCCTCAAGGCCACATCTAGAGGAAAGCACAGAGATTTCACTGTCTGTCCCTTCTGAGGGACAAGATGCCCGGCCTGCGTGAGATGCAAGCCCTTCACAGTGAGCGGAGATCCAGAAAAGACTAGACAATCAAACGGGTTCCTCGCCCTGTTTCTGTGTTTGAAATTAAGAAGCTAAACATTCTGCCTCTTCAGTGGAGTTGGGGCAACCTGTATCCTGAGGGGCTTTCGTGGTGACATCTCTTTCAGGTCCCACTTCTGCCTCCCGCCTGACCTCTCAAGTCCAGTTCCAATCACGAAAAGCTTATGCTGCCTGTGGCACAGCCCTTTCCCCCAACCTTGGGAGCACCTACCGTGTGCCCCGCACTGCCATGGGGATTGCTCCCCACTCAGAAAGTAGAGCAATAACATTCTGGCTGTCAGCGAGAGAGCCAGGCTTGCTTCTAAAAGGCCTGTGTCCCTGCACACTTGGGACATCTCTTCTCCTCCCTCACACACACCACAAGGCACGGAGTTTTAAAGTTTAATCATGGCAGACGGTTTTGAGCATTTCCTAAATGGGAACCTCTGCTCATATTCAAGAGCTTGATATACGTCATCTTAGTTCATCCTCAAAACAACCCTGTGGGGAAACTGAGGTTCAAGAAGGTGACCCCAGATCAACTGACTCGTGAGTGAAGGGGCAGGATACGTACTCAGGCCGTTGCTCTTAACCATTTCACCTTTCTGCCTCCTGATATTGTTTTTAACATTTGAACAATTTGGCCCAAGTCACGCTCTGTGCTTTGGCACAAGCCGGCACACTCATGCACTCACAGGACTAAATGAGAGGAGGAAATAGTGAGCAGGAGAGTTACCGAGTAAGGCATCACCTGAGGCAGAAGTATCCACCGTATTGCCATGACGTGATAAAAGTTCTAGAAAAGGATATAAAAAATAAGCGATTACATCCAGAGAGACTCGGTTAGATGCTCCTGTTCCAAACTGCCTCTGCTGCCCTCCTGAGTGGCTGTAAGCCCTGCTGGACACCCAGAAGGCCTGCCTGGGGCGCCGAGATCTTAGGAAGTGGGTGTGGCTGCGCTCAGGGTGGACTGGGGACTGTGGGCTTGTCTTCCGGTCAGAGCGGAACCTCGCAAGGAAGGGGCTGAGGGCCCAGGTGGACCCCCACAGAGGAGGCCCTTCCTGTCCTGCATCTAAAACCCAGCAGGATTCTCTGCAGCCGTCCCCCCTGAGTCCTTCGGGCTGGCCTTGGGTCCCACAACCTCCCAGTCGCAGAGTTTAATTACCTGTTGGCGTCTGCGTCTCCACAGAAGTGCTTTCCATGGTTGTTGCTAAAAATAAAGAGAAAAAGGCCCAATGAGAGCTCCTCTGAACACAAACATTAAATCTGACGCCCTTGCTCATTGGAGCAAGGGCGGGGGACTGCATCACACTTCACTTTGGAGGCTTAGCTGGCCCCGTCACTCCTAAATTAATTCACTCAGCGAATATGGACTACTCTCTGACCGCACACGAGGCACTGCGCTAAACGTCGGGGAGAGAGAAGGGATCCATCGTAGAGGGTGAGGCTCAGTCCTCTGGAGCTCAGAGACTACTCAGCAGCCAGACTTGGTCACCGGCCAAGGAGGAGCAGAGAGTGGGGGGGAGCGGGACTCTCAGATGGAGCAAGTCGTGGGCTTGGGAGAAGGGCAAGAGCAATCCAAAGAGGAAAGAGGAACGGGTATTTCTTTGCGCTGACAAAGCTGGGCCACAGTCAAGCTGCCTGCGGACCACGTTGGCCTCATTGATGTCCCAGCTGGCATCAGACACCGTGCCCCGGGAACCCTGGGACAGGACCTCCACCTGCCCCTGACACCGATCACCTGCGTGCCGCAGCCTCAGGGCTAAACCCGATTCGGTCCCTAGAGGAAGGCACAGCATTTCTCTCGTATGTTCCAACTGAGAGACAAGGTCTCAGGCCTCTAAAGCATTCATAATCCTTCCCAGTAGACAAAGATCCCCGAGAGAATCACTGCCCGGGATGGACCCTTAACATGCCTTGAGTTAGAGTTCTTCGTGCTTCAACTGCAGTGACTGCTCTGCCAAAACCCAATCCACTAGAGCTTCTGAAGGAAAAGTACACACGCCTCAGTTTGCCTCCTGGAGAGGACCTGGAAACGATTCATCTTTTATGATGCTTTCGTGCCAAAATCGACTTAATACAAAGAGATCTGCCATGTTTAAATTCTTACTAAACTGTCTGACAAGGTTGCTTTCACGATCCCTTGTTTCTTACTTCCTGATACGGGGAGGGTTAAGGCATCTGACAAACTTCTCAGATACTTTTCCAAGGTCAAGTCCCGCCGGGAGCAGCCATCAGGGTCAGAGGCTTGAAGCTCTCTAACAGAACCAACAGGCCAGTGAGGGTCCTTGATGTCAGAGAACTGCGCCACTGGAACAGTCTCTCCACCTGGAATGTGGGGCCCACAAGGGACTCTTCCAGCTGCCCTGCCTGATGTTGTTGACGGCCCATTAAGTGGGCCAGTGAGGCCAGGTGGCTACACACCCTGAAAATGAAGAAGCAATTCACAATAGAAACAGGCAGCCAGAGGATTCTTTCAACAGACACCACAGTACCAGGAAGGGTCTGCCCCAGCACATCCCCACCTCATTTCCGACATACCATCCCTACTCCCACATTCAAGGGCAAGCTGACAGACGTGCCCGAGAGAATCCTCCAGTCAGAACTCTGCTATTTGAACACAGTTCAGAGGACACCATGCGATTCCCACTGCCAGGCTCCAGGCATCTTGCTTAGTCACGTGGCAGTCAATGTCAGAATCTGCATCCAGCTCAGAAGCTCTGAGCTCCAGAGTCTTGACAACACTCATCCACAGCACCAAACAGAACACTGAAGGTGTCCCTGCTTGGGCTGTGTCCATGCATTTTGAATGAACCCTTTTGCACAGATTTACTGAGACCAACTTGCACTCTTCCAACAGTCAACCACACAGTCCTAGAGGAGGCCGGCTGCCATTTTGGGAACGGTGGTAAATCGCCTGGAGAAAGAAGCTTCTACTTCTTTGTTTTCCAGGAAATGGAAACAGACTGCTCTCTAGCACCGGGGATCAGTGTTCAAGATAGCTAAGCTGTCAGAATGGACCAAAACAGGAGCCACAAAGAGATCTCTCCAGATATTCCCCCAAAGAACTAGTCACTTTCCTGGGGAGCTGGTACCTTTCCATCTGGATTCAGCCACTGCCCCAAACCCCCCGAAGATCCTGTTGTGCACATTAGGACATTGTGTACATTATTGCTCTACTGGGGGACAAATCGAAAGGCTTGAGCATTGAAAACAAGCAAGGTATCGTCCTATATCTACAGGATGGGCCACTCTAGTTATTCTAGGAGAGAAGCCTAAGGAGATTGTATAGCGACTCCAA
Source organism: Diceros bicornis minor (assembly GCF_020826845.1). Classification (NCBI taxonomy): domain Eukaryota; kingdom Metazoa; phylum Chordata; class Mammalia; order Perissodactyla; family Rhinocerotidae; genus Diceros; species Diceros bicornis. The sequence goes on along the minus strand of NC_080745.1, from coordinate 85,188,991 downwards.
CTGGTTCACTGTTCTCCAACAGAGAAAGTCCTCTGGGACGTAAGCAAATGTTTACTGAAGAGTTATTGCATCTTCCTAGTTTCTTGAAGACAATACCATGTCTTCCTATTCATATGCACTATCGCATTCAATCCTTCCCTCAACCCCATCATTCCCACCTACAGCTGAGGACACTGAGGTGCAGACATGCTCAAAGAAGTCCAAGGACACACAGACTCCAGCTCTACTGTCCATGCTTTTAGCTATCATCCCGAGCTGCCTTTTGTCACAGCCACTGCCTGCTACCAGCCCACTCCTTGTGGTTCTTGCAAGGAAGGTGGTCCATGCCAACCTACCTTCCATACACCCGCCACTACTTGGTTTTCAACTGGCAGTCACCCAGCAGCCTTGGCTAAGATTCTATATTGTTTTTCCTCTGATTTTGCAGCACCATTCCAAGAGAAGAAACTTTTTGATCCTTGTGGTTTCCGTCTCTAATCTGTCACAAGCAACCAGGTTAGTTCATTCTCTCAGGTCCTATCTCTTCTCTGTCATAGAGTCTCTCCCGTAGAGGGGAGTTTAAGGATTCTGTGGATGGGAGCCTTATCTGAGCCGTCTCCATGGAGTCTCGTTGTCCCCAAGCCAATGGCCAGCCTAAGAGGATGGTACAGAGGGACAGGATGCCTCAAGTGGAGATGGTCCCAGATTGCTCATTGTTTCATGGGTCAGCTCAAGACGGGACCAAGGATGTGCACCCCAGAGATTTACTCCTGAATATATCTCTGGATTTGCCTCCACCATCTCCACCCAGATTGAGACAAGGACTTAGAAGGCAAACAAGAATTGGGACCGACTGCAGCTGTCCCCACATTTGCCACAAAGTCAGGAAGTGTTCGACCACCAATGGCAGGCAATACTTCCAGAACTTCGTTGATAAGCAGTTTTTTTTTTTCCTAGAGCTTCCGAAAATGTTTCAAGGGCACAGTTTGGGAAATGCGAACTAGAAAAATCCTCCCATCGGGGCACTTACCCTGGCTAGCTACAATATTAGGATGGCTAAGCCTGCAGGAGGAGGAGTATCTGACAGCTGGGGGAGGGTGGCTACTGTTAACCTAAGTCTATCCGTTCCCTCCAGTTCCTGACAGCAGCGACAGTGAATAACAGAGAAGCACTCTTCCCTCCTGCTCTGTCTGGCTGACTCCTACACCGGCTCTGGACCTCAGTTCACCTGGGATTTTCTAGAGACCGCTCTCTCTCTGACGGCTTGAGCACGTCTCTCTTGCCGAGTGCCTCTTGCTCCAGCATTTATCACGGCTGTAATATTAACGGAATGCTCAGTCGATCAACGTCTATCTTGCCATTAGACCCTACGTCCCTGAAGGCAGGGAACACGTTCCCCTGAAACAACACAGACAAGGTCCACGCTGTGGTCTTTCCTGCTTAGAAGGGTCCTGGTAGGACTGGATCTTGTGGAATGAGGTGGGAAGGATATTGAGGCCATGTTGAAAGGTATGTAAAAGTTCACTGCTAGCAATGCACCTGTGGACATGTCTTTCTACCAAAAAGTCACACTTCTGATGTAGCCAAGAACCATTTGGGAAAATGTTCAAAACCCAAATTCACTTGACATTTAGCAAAATATAGGCATTAATAAAAAAACAAGTAAAAATAGGTAGCGCTTACAATAGTCATCCATATCTTCTATCACTTCCTTTCCAAACTATTAGCCAAGTCATGCTTCCATAATTCTATTGCAAACACAAAAACTTAATTCATGACTGGGCCATGCAGCATGGATGTTCCACGTGTGGTCTGCCGATCATCCTTATTGTTGGCTCTATAAAAATGCCGATTCCTGAGACCCACCCCAGGTCCTCCAAATCAGAGACTCTGGACCAGGGTAAAGCGAATTCCAAGGACCTCGCATTCAAACAAATACCACAGTTGATTCTGATGTGCACTGAAATTTGAGTCAAAGGCAAAATAAAATTGAGGAAGAACATAACTGTACGACCCCAAAGTCCACTTATGCTATGCATTCAAGATGTTTCTATTTCCTTTGTATTTCTAGAAGGGAAACAAATCATACCATTCATTTAAGTTCCATGAGGCAGTATTTACTCTTAAGATAAAAATAATTGTGTAGACTGAAGAATAAATTATACACAAAATACAACATATACTTTTCAGAGTACTTACCATTTGTTGTGAGAAGATCTGAGTGGGAAACTACAAAGGAATAGAAGAAAAATGAGACACATGTGTGGTTCATCCACAGGGATCCTGACCGAGAAATCCACCTTTGAACCCTTGCTTTTCTTACACTTGACTCTGAAGTAGAGACATAGCAACTTCGGGGAAATCAATTTCAACAGGTCTATAATCTGATTTCGAAATTTAAGTCCAATTGATAAAGATTTCTGGAGTCTCTCGTGGGTGCACCACAAAATGCCAAAATCGTCCCGGGATGTGGTGATGAAAAAAAAAACTGGCTCTTGATACCTTAAATTCAAGTTCAATGAAACACTAATAATTTGTACATTAGTTTCTGTGTATTTCCTGCTGCAGGTATTTCTTTATTTCATTAAAAGAGAAATTAACCTTTCATCACTGCAGAAGAATAAATGAGGCTTGTGCAAAAATGTGGACCCATTGCTTTTCTTACTTCTTTGAGCAAAGTTAGCCTGTGCAGCTTGTACTAACAGGCATGAGGAGTTGAGGTTGAGGGCTTGGATTTAATTTACCGGTTCTCGACTAACTGAATGGAACGGCTAAGAGCACAGATTAGTAAATATTTGATCATTTAGACCAACAAAGTCAAGTAATTTTGTGTTGACAGAGACACTGGGAGATAAAAATTTCTCTCCTTTCCCAGAAAACGACAGAGATGATCACTATTGAGACTTACTAGGTATCATAGGGTTATTGGGAGAATTAAACGAGAAAATCCAGATAAAATGCTTATTGCACTGACTGGCACATTGCCAGCAGGTAACAAGCATGAGCTACTATGGCAACGAAATGATGATGACCGTGAGTATACAATTTCCACTACTCGTTGTCTTAAGTAATTGATTTTCTAATTTGGACTCATGGCAACCCTTGATGGAAGAGTTCCTCATCTTAAGAGAAGTAAAGTGAAGCACTTAGAGGTAAAATAACTTGCCCAAGGTACCACTATTATTTCCATTTTCCCGATGGAGACACCAAGGTTGGAGAAGGATAGGCATCCTTACTATTGTGCCTCTGCCCTGTGCTGCATCATTTGTACTACCTCTTGGAGGCCCACCTGAGCAGATGACGCTGGCGTCTTCCCCGTGGCCGCAGTTGTGCGAGAGCCAGCCGTTGTGAGGGCAGCTCCACAGGTAGGACTCGTTTCCAGAGCAGCCCACATTGTCCAAGACAATACGCCCTGAGCCCTGACCAAAGCGGGCGCTTCCTGGCGCTGACAGAGCTGGGCCACAGTCGAGCTGCCTGCACACCACGTTGGCGTCATGGGTGTCCCAGTCGTCGTCACACACGGTGCCCCACGAGCCCCGGTACAGGACCTCCACCCGGCCCTGACACCGGCCTTCTCCGTTCACCAGCCTCAAGGCCACATCTAGAGGAAAGCACGGAGATTTCACTGTCTGTCCCTTCTGAGGGACAAGATGCCCGGCCTGCGTGAGATGCAGAGCCCTTCACAGTGAGCGGAGATCCAGAAAAGACTAGACAATCAAACGGGTTCCTCGCCCTGTTTCTGTGTTTGAAATTAAGAAGCTAAACATTCTGCCTCTTCAGTGGAGTTGGGGCAACCTGTATCCTGAGGGGCTTTCGTGGTGACATCTCTTTCAGGTCCCACTTCTGCCTCCCGCCTGACCTCTCAAGTCCAGTTCCAATCACGAAAAGCTTATGCTGCCTGTGGCACAGCCCTTTCCCCCAACCTTGGGAGCACCTACCGTGTGCCCCGCACTGCCATGGGGATTGCTCCCCACTCAGAAAGTAGAGCAATAACATTCTGGCTGTCAGCGAGAGAGCCAGGCTTGCTTCTAAAAGGCCTGTGTCCCTGCACACTTGGGACATCTCTTCTCCTCCCTCACACACACCACAAGGCACGGAGTTTTAAAGTTTAATCATGGCAGACGGTTTTGAGCATTTCCTAAATGGGAACCTCTGCTCATATTCAAGAGCTTGATATACGTCATCTTAGTTCATCCTCAAAACAACCCTGTGGGGAAACTGAGGTTCAAGAAGGTGACCCCAGATCAACTGACTCGTGAGTGAAGGGGCAGGATACGTACTCAGGCCGTTGCTCTTAACCATTTCACCTTTCTGCCTCCTGATATTGTTTTTAACATTTGAACAATTTGGCCCAAGTCACGCTCTGTGCTTTGGCACAAGCCGGCACACTCATGCACTCACAGGACTAAATGAGAGGAGGAAATAGTGAGCAGGAGAGTTACCGAGTAAGGCATCACCTGAGGCAGAAGTATCCACCGTATTGCCATGACGTGATAAAAGTTCTAGAAAAGGATATAAAAAATAAGCGATTACATCCAGAGAGACTCGGTTAGATGCTCCTGTTCCAAACTGCCTCTGCTGCCCTCCTGAGTGGCTGTAAGCCCTGCTGGACACCCAGAAGGCCTGCCTGGGGCGCCGAGATCTTAGGAAGTGGGTGTGGCTGCGCTCAGGGTGGACTGGGGACTGTGGGCTTGTCTTCCGGTCAGAGCGGAACCTCGCAAGGAAGGGGCTGAGGGCCCAGGTGGACCCCCACAGAGGAGGCCCTTCCTGTCCTGCATCTAAAACCCAGCAGGATTCTCTGCAGCCGTCCCCCCTGAGTCCTTCGGGCTGGCCTTGGGTCCCACAACCTCCCAGTCGCAGAGTTTAATTACCTGTTGGCGTCTGCGTCTCCACAGAAGTGCTTTCCATGGTTGTTGCTAAAAATAAAGAGAAAAAGGCCCAATGAGAGCTCCTCTGAACACAAACATTAAATCTGACGCCCTTGCTCATTGGAGCAAGGGCGGGGGACTGCATCACACTTCACTTTGGAGGCTTAGCTGGCCCCGTCACTCCTAAATTAATTCACTCAGCGAATATGGACTACTCTCTGACCGCACACGAGGCACTGCGCTAAACGTCGGGGAGAGAGAAGGGATCCATCGTAGAGGGTGAGGCTCAGTCCTCTGGAGCTCAGAGACTACTCAGCAGCCAGACTTGGTCACCGGCCAAGGAGGAGCAGAGAGTGGGGGGGAGCGGGACTCTCAGATGGAGCAAGTCGTGGGCTTGGGAGAAGGGCAAGAGCAATCCAAAGAGGAAAGAGGAATGGGTATTTCTTTGCGCTGACAAAGCTGGGCCACAGTCAAGCTGCCTGCGGACCACGTTGGCCTCATTGATGTCCCAGCTGGCATCAGACACCGTGCCCCGGGAACCCTGGGACAGGACCTCCACCTGCCCCTGACACCGATCACCTGCGTTCCGCAGCCTCAGGGCTAAACCCGATTCGGTCCCTAGAGGAAGGCACAGCATTTCTCTCGTATGTTCCAACTGAGAGACAAGGTCTCAGGCCTCTAAAGCATTCATAATCCTTCCCAGTAGACAAAGATCCCCGAGAGAATCACTGCCCGGGATGGACCCTTAACATGCCTTGAGTTAGAGTTCTTCGTGCTTCAACTGCAGTGACTGCTCTGCCAAAACCCAATCCACTAGAGCTTCTGAAGGAAAAGTACACACGCCTCAGTTTGCCTCCTGGAGAGGACCTGGAAACGATTCATCTTTTATGATGCTTTCGTGCCAAAATCGACTTAATACAAAGAGATCTGCCATGTTTAAATTCTTACTAAACTGTCTGACAAGGTTGCTTTCACGATCCCTTGTTTCTTACTTCCTGATACGGGGAGGGTTAAGGCATCTGACAAACTTCTCAGATACTTTTCCAAGGTCAAGTCCCGCCGGGAGCAGCCATCAGGGTCAGAGGCTTGAAGCTCTCTAACAGAACCAACAGGCCAGTGAGGGTCCTTGATGTCAGAGAACTGCGCCACTGGAACAGTCTCTCCACCTGGAATGTGGGGCCCACAAGGGACTCTTCCAGCTGCCCTGCCTGATGTTGTTGACGGCCCATTAAGTGGGCCAGTGAGGCCAGGTGGCTACACACCCTGAAAATGAAGAAGCAATTCACAATAGAAACAGGCAGCCAGAGGATTCTTTCAACAGACACCACAGTACCAGGAAGGGTCTGCCCCAGCACATCCCCACCTCATTTCCGACATACCATCCCTACTCCCACATTCAAGGGCAAGCTGACAGACGTGCCCGAGAGAATCCTCCAGTCAGAACTCTGCTATTTGAACACAGTTCAGAGGACACCATGCGATTCCCACTGCCAGGCTCCAGGCATCTTGCTTAGTCACGTGGCAGTCAATGTCAGAATCTGCATCCAGCTCAGAAGCTCTGAGCTCCAGAGTCTTGACAACACTCATCCACAGCACCAAACAGAACACTGAAGGTGTCCCTGCTTGGGCTGTGTCCATGCATTTTGAATGAACCCTTTTGCACAGATTTACTGAGACCAACTTGCACTCTTCCAACAGTCAACCACATAGTCCTAGAGGAGGCCGGCTGCCATTTTGGGAACGGTGGTAAATCGCCTGGAGAACGAAGCTTCTACTTCTTTGTTTTCCAGGAAATGGAAACAGACTGTTCTCTAGCACCGGGGATCAGTGTTCAAGATAGCTAAGCTGTCAGAATGGACCAAAACAGGAGCCACAAAGAGATCTCTCCAGATATTCCCCCAAAGAACTAGTCACTTTCCTGGGGAGCTGGTACCTTTCCATCTGGATTCAGCCATTGTCCCAAACCCCCCGAAGAACCTATTGTGCACATTAGGACATTGTGTACATTATTGCTCTACTGGGGGACCAATCGAAGGGCTTGAGCATTGAAAACAAGCAAGGTATCGTCCTATATCTACAGGATGGGCCACTCTAGTTATTCTAGCAGAGAAGCCTAAGGAGATTGTATAGCGACTCCAACAGCACTTTCTCCCACAGAGAAAGTCCTCTGGGACGTAAGCAAATGTTTACTAAGAGTTATTGCATCTTCCTAGTTTCTTGAAGTTAATACCATGTCTTCCTATTCATATGCACTATCGCATTCAATCCTTCCCCCAACCCCATCATTCCCACCTACAGATGAGGACACTGAGGTGCAGACATGCTCAAAGAAGCCCAAGGACACACAGACTCCAGCTCTACTGTCCATGCTTTTAGCTATCATCCCGAGCTGCCTTTTGTCACAGCCACTGCCTGCTACCAGCCCACTCCTTGTGGTTCTTGCAAGGAAGGTGGTCCATGCCAATCTACCTTCCATACACCCGCCACAACTTGGTTTTCAACTGGCAGTCACCCAGCAGCCTTGACTAAGATTCTATATTGTTTTTCCTCTGATTTTCAGCACCATTCCAAGAGAAGAAACTTTTTGATCCTTGTGGTTTCCGTCTCTAATCTGTCACAAGCAACCAGGTTAGTTCATTCTCTCAGGTCCTATCTCTTCTCTGTCATAGAGTCTCTCCCGTAGAGGGGAGTTTAAGGATTCTGTGGATGGGAGCCTTATCTGAGCCGTCTCCATGGAGTCTCGTTGTCCCCAAGCCAATGGCCAGCCTAAGAGGATGGTACAGAGGGACAGGATGCCTCAAGTGGAGATGGTCCCAGATTGCTCATTGTTTCATGGGTCAGCTCAAGACGGGACCAAGGATGTGCACCCCAGAGATTTACTCCTGAATATATCTCTGGCTTTGCCTCCACCATCTCCATCCAGATTGAGACAAGGACTTAGAAGGCAAACAAGAACTGGGACCGACTGCAGCTGTCCCCACATTTGCCACAAAGTCAGGAAGTGTTCGACCACCAACGGCAGGCAATACTTCCAAAACTTCGTTGATAAGCAGTTTCTTTTTTCCTAGAGCTTCCGAAAATGTTTCAAGGGCACAGTTTGGGAAATGCGAACTAGAAAAATCCTCCCATCGGGGCACTTACCCTGGCTAGCTACAATATTAGGGTGGCTAAGCCTGCAGGAGGAGGAGTATCTGACAGCTGGGGGAGGGTGGCTACTGTTAACCTAAGTCTATCCGTTCCCTCCAGTTCCTGACAGCAGCGACAGTGAATAACAGAGAAGCACTCTTCCCTCCTGCTCTGTCTGGTTGACTCCTACACTGGCTCTGGACCTCAGTTCACCTGGGACTTCCTAGAGACCGCTCTCTCTCTGATGGCTTGAGCACGTCTCTCTTGCCGAGTGCCTCTTGCTCCAGCATTTATCACGGCTGTAATATTAACGGAATGCTCAGTCGATCAACGTCTATCTTGCCATTAGACCCTACCTCCCTGAAGGCAGGGAACTTGTTCCCCTGAAACAACACAGACAGAGTCCACGCTGTGGTCTTTCCTGCTTAGAAGGGTCCTGGTGGGACTGGTTCTTGTCGAATGAGGTGGCAAGGATATTGAGGCCATTTTGAAAGGTATGTAAAAGTTCAATGCTAGAAATGCACCTGTGGAAAAGTCTTTACATCAACAAGTCGCACTTCTGAGGTAGCCAAGAACCAGTGGGGAAAATGTTCCAAACCTAAATACGCTTGACGTTAAGGAAAATATAGACATTAAGAAGAAATAAGTAAAAATAGGTAGCACTTAAAAGAGTTATACATATCTTCTGTCGCTTCCTCTGGAAATTCTCAGCCAAGTCATACTTCCATAATTCTATTGCAAACACAAAGCCTTAATTCAGTACTGGGCCACGCAGCTTCATTGCTCAGGGTGTGGTCTGCAGGTCCTCCTTACTTTGGGTTATATAAAAATGCAGATTCCCAAGCCCCACACCAGGTCCTCCAAATCAGAGACTCTGGACGGGGGTAAGGCGAATTCCAAGGACCTCACATTCAAACAAACACCCTAGTTGATTCGGATGTGCACTGAAATGGAGTCAAAGGCACAATAGCATGGACTGTATGACCACACGGTCCATTTACGCTATACATTCAAGATGTTTCTATTGCCTTTGTGTTTCTAGAAGAGACACAAATCATACTTGTATGCAGACCTCACACCATTCACGAAAGTTCAGTGAGGCAGTATTTATTCTTAAGATATAAATAACTGTGTAGAATGAAGAATACATTATCCAAAAATTACAACATATTCTTTTCAGAGTACTTACCAGGTTCTGTGAGAAGATCTGACTGGGAAACTATAAAGGAATAAAAGAAAAATCAGACGTGTGCGGTTCGTCCACAGGGATCCTCACCGAGAAATCCACCTTTGAACCCTTGCTTTTCTTACACTTGACTCTGAAGTTGAAATGTAGCAACTTCGGGGAGATCGATGCCAACAGATCTATAATCTGATTGCAAAATTTAATTCCAATTGATAAAGATTTCTGGAGTCTCTCGTGTGTGCACCGCAAAATACTAAACTAGTTCCAGCAAATGTGATGATAAAAAAAAGTGGCTCTTGATACCTTAAAAACAAGTTCAATGAAACACCCTTTAGTAATTTGTGCATTTGTTTCTGCATGTTTCCTGCTGCAGATATTGCTTTATTTCATTAAAATAGAAATTATCCTTTCATCACTGTAGAAGAACAAATTAGGCTTGTGCAAATATGCTTTTCTTATTTCTTTGAGAAAAGTTAGCGTATGCAGCTTGTATTAACGAAGTTGAGAGTTTTGATTTAATTTACCAGTTCTCAACTAACGGAATGGCATGGCTAAGAGCACAGATTAGTAACTATTTGATCATTTAGTCCAACAAAGTCAAGTGATTTTGTGTTGACAGAGACACTGGGAGATAAAGATTTCTCTCCTTTCCCACAAAAGGACAGAGATGATCATTACCGAGACTTACTACGCTTCATAGGGTTATTGGGAGAATTAAATGAGAAAATCCAGATAAAATGCTGATCGTACTGACTGGCACATTGCCGGCAGCCAACAAGCGTGAGCTACTACGGCAATGAGATTATGATGATGACCGTGAGTATACAATTTCCATCACTCGCTGTCTTAAGTATTTCATTATCTCATTTGGTCCTCATGGCAACCCTTGACGGAAGAGTTTCCTCGTCTTAAGAGAAGTAAACTGAAGCGCTTAGAGGTAAAATAACTTGCCCAAGGTACCACTATTATTTCCATTTTCCTGATGGAGACACCAAGGTTGGAGAAGGATAGGCATCTTTACTATTGTGCCTCTGCCCTGTGCTACATCCTTTGTACTACCTCTTGGAGGCCCACCTGAGCAGATGACGCTGGCGTCTTCCCCGTGGCCGCAGTTGTGCGAGAGCCAGCCGTTGTGGGGGCAGCTCCACAGGTAGGACTCGTGTCCTGAGCAGCCTACTTCGTCCAGGACAATAGGCCCTGAGCCATGACCGAAGCGGGCACTTCCTGGGGCGGACGTGGCCTGGCCACAGCCCAGCTGCCTGCACACCACGTTGGCATCATTGGTGTCCCAGCCGTCGTCACACACGGTGCCCCACGAGCCCCGGTACAGGACCTCCACCCGGCCCTGACACCGGCCCTCTCCGTTCACCAGCCTCAAGGCCACATCTAGAGGAAAGCACGGAGATTTCACTGTCTGTCCCTTCTGAGGGACAAAATGCCGGGCCTGCGTGAGATGCAGAGCCCTTCACAGTGAGCGGGGATCCAGAAAAGACTGGACAATCAAACGGATTCCTCGCCTTGTTTTTGTGTTTGAACTTAACAAGCTAAACATTCTGCCTCTTCAGTGGAGTTTGGGTAACCTTGTATCCTGAGGGGCTTTCGTGGTGACAGCTCTTTCAGTTCTCACTTCTGTCCCCGGCCTGACCTCTCAAGTCCAGTTCCAATCACGAAAAGCTTGTCCTGCCCGTGGCACAGACCTTTCCCCCCACCATGGGAGCACCCACCGTGTGCCCGGCACTGCCATGGGGATTGCTCCCCACTCAGAAAGTAGAGCAATAACATTCTGGCTGTCAGCGAGAGAGCCAGGCTTGCTTCTAAAAGGCCTGTGTCCCTGCACACTTGGGACATCTCTTCTCCTCCCTCACACATACCACACGGCGCGGAGTTTTAAAGTTTAATCATGGCAGACGGTTTTGAGCATTTCCTAACATGCGAACCTCTGCTCATATTCAAGAGCTTGACATACGTCATCTTAGTTCATCCTCAAAACAACCCTGTGGGGAAACTGAGGTTCAAGAAGGTGACCCCAGATCAACTGACTCGTGAGTGAAGGGGCAGGATACGTACTCAGGCCGTTGCTCTTAACCATTTCACCTTTCTGCCTCCTGATATTGTTTTTAACATTTGAACAATTTGGCCCAAGTCACGCTCTGTGCTTTGGCCCCAGCCGGCACACTCATGCACTCACAGGACTAAATGAGAGGAGGAAATAGGGAGCAGGAGAAGTTACCGTGTAAGGCATCACCTGAGGCAGAAGTATCTGCCGTATTGCCATGTCGTGATAAAAGTTCTAGAAAAGGATATAAAAAATAAGCGATTACATCCAGAGAGATTCGGTTAGATGCTCCTGTTCCAAACTGCCGCTGCTGCCCTCCTGAGTGGCTGTAAGCCCTGCTGGACACCCAGAAGGCCCGCCTGGGGCGCCCAGATCTTCGGAAGTGGGTGTGGCTGCGCTCAGGGTGGACTGGGGACTGTGGGCCTGTCTTCCGGTCAGAGCGGAACCTCGCAAGGAAGGGGCTGAGGGCCCAGGTGGACCCCAACAGAGGAGGCCCTTCCTGTCCTGCATCTAAAACCCAGCAGGATTCTCTGCAGCCGTGCCCCCTGAGTCCTTCGGGCTGGCCTTGGGTCCCACAACCTCCCAGTCGCAGAGTTTAATTACCTGTTGGCGTCTGCGTCTCCACAGAAGTGCTTTCCATGGTTGTTGCTAAAAATAAAGAGAAAAAGGCCAAATGAGAGCTCCTCTGAACACAAACATTAAATCTGACCCCCTTGCTCATTGGAGCAAGGGCGGGGGGCTGCATCACACTTCACTTTGGAGGCTTAGCTGGCCCCGTCCCTCCTAAATTAATTCACTCAGCGAATATGGACTAATCTCTGACCGCACACGAGGCACTGCGCTAAAAGTCGGGGAGAGAGAAGGGATCCATCGTAGAGGGTGAGGCTCAGTCCTCTGGAGCTCAGAGACTACTCAGCAGCCAGACTTGGTCACCGGCCAAGGAGGAGCAGAGAGTGGGGGGGAGCGGGACTCTCAGATGGAGCAAGTCGTGGGCTTGGGAGAAGGGCAAGAGCAATCCAAAGAGGAAAGAGGAACGGGTATTTCTTTGCGCTGACAAAGCTGGGCCACAGTCGAGCTGCCTGCGGACCACGTTGGCCTCATTGATGTCCCAGCTGGCATCAGACACCGTGCCCCGGGAACCCTGGGACAGGACCTCCACCTGCCCCTGACACCGATCACCTGCGTTCCGCAGCCTCAGGGCTAAACCCGATTCGGTCCCTAGAGGAAGGCACAGCATTTCTCTCGTATGTTCCAACTGAGAGACAAGGTCTCAGGCCTCTAAAGCATTCATAATCCTTCCCAGTAGACAAAGATCCCCGAGAGAATCACTGCCCGGGATGGACCCTTAACATGCCTTGAGTTAGAGTTCTTCGTGCTTCAACTGCAGTGACTGCTCTGCCAAAACCCAATCCACTAGAGCTTCTGAAGGAAAAGTACACACGCCTCAGTTTGCCTCCTGGAGAGGACCTGGAAACGATTCATCTTTTATGATGCTTTCGTGCCAAAATCGACTTAATACAAAGAGATCTGCCATGTTTAAATTCTTACTAAACTGTCTGACAAGGTTGCTTTCACGATCCCTTGTTTCTTACTTCCTGATACGGGGAGGGTTAAGGCATCTGACAAACTTCTCAGATACTTTTCCAAGGTCAAGTCCCGCCGGGAGCAGCCATCAGGGTCAGAGGCTTGAAGCTCTCTAACAGAACCAACAGGCCAGTGAGGGTCCTTGATGTCAGAGAACTGCGCCACTGGAACAGTCTCTCCACCTGGAACGCGGGGCCCACAAGGGACTCTTCCAGCTGCCCTGCCTGATGTTGTTGACGGCCCATTAAGCGGGCCAGTGAGGCCAGGTGGCTACACACCCCTGAAAATGAAGAAGCAATTCACAATAGAAACAGGCAGCCAAAGGATTCTTTCAACAGACACCACAGTACCAGGAAGGGTCTGCCCCAGCACATCCCCACCTCATTTCCGACATACCATCCCTACTCCCACATTCAAGGGCAAGCTGACAGACGTGCCCGAGAGAATCCTCCAGTCAGAACTCTGCTATTTGAACACAGTTCAGAGAACACCATGCGATTCCCACTGCCAGGCTCCAGGCATCTTGCTTAGTCACGTCGCAGTCAATGTCAGAATCTGCATCCAGCTCAGAAGCTCTGAGCTCCAGAGTCTTGACAACACTCATCCACAGCACCAAACAGAACACTGAAGGTGTCCCTGCTTGGGCTGTGTCCATGCATTTTGAATGAACCCTTTTGCACAGATTTACTGAGACCAACTTGCACTCTTCCAACAGTCAACCACACAGTCCTAGAGGAGGCCGGCTGCCATTTTGGGAACGGTGGTAAATCGCCTGGAGAAAGAAGCTTCTACTTCTTTGTTTTCCAGGAAATGGAAACAGACTGCTCTCTAGCACCGGGGATCAGTGTTCAAGATAGCTAAGCTGTCAGAATGGACCAAAACAGGAGCCACAAAGAGATCTCTCCAGATATTCCCCCAAAGAACTAGTCACTTTCCTGGGGAGCTGGTACCTTTCCATCTGGATTCAGCCACTGCCCCAAACCCCCCGAAGATCCTGTTGTGCACATTAGGACATTGTGTACATTATTGCTCTACTGGGGGACAAATCGAAAGGCTTGAGCATTGATAACAAGCAAGGTATCATCTTATATCTACAGGATGGGCCACTCTAGTTATTCTAGGAGAGAAGCCTAAGGAGATTGTATAGCGACTCCAACAGGTTCACTGTTCTCCAACAGAGAAAGTCCTCTGGGACGTAAGCAAAAGTTTACTGAAGAGTTATTGCATCTTCCTAGTTTCTTGAAGACAATACCATGTCTTCCTATTCATATGCACTATCGCATTCAATCCTTCCCTCAACCCCATCATTCCCACCTACAGATGAGGACACTGAGGTGCAGACATGCTCAAAGAAGTCCAAGGACACACAGACTCCAGCTCTACTGTCCATGCTTTTAGCTATCATCCCGAGCGGCCTTTTGTCACAGCCACTGCCTGCTACCAGCCCACTCCTTGTGGTTCTTGCAAGGAAGGTGGTCCATGCCAACCTACCTTCCATACACCCGCCACAACTTGGTTTTCAACTGGCAGTCACCCAGCAGCCTTGGCTAAGATTCTATATTGTTTTTCCTCTGATTTTGCAGCACCATTCCAAGAGAAGAAACTTTTTGATCCTTGTGGTTTCCGTCTCTAATCTGTCACAAGCAACCAGGTTAGTTCATTCTCTCAGGTCCTATCTCTTCTCTGTCATAGAGTCTCTCCCGTAGAGGGGAGTTTAAGGATTCTGTGGATGGGAGCCTTATCTGAGCCGTCTCCATGGAGTCTCGTTGTCCCCAAGCCAATGGCCAGCCTAAGAGGATGGTACAGACGGACAGGATGCCTCAAGTGGAGATGGTCCCAGATTGCTCATTGTTTCATGGGTCAGCTCAAGACGGGACCAAGGATGTGCACCCCAGAGATTTACTCCTGAATATATCTCTGGATTTGCCTCCACCATCTCCACCCAGATTGAGACAAGGACTTAGAAGGCCAACAAGAATTGGGACCAACTGCAGCTGTCCCCACATTTGCCACAAAGTCAGGAAGTGTTCGACCACCAATGGCAGGCAATACTTCCAGAACTTCGTTGATAAGCAGTTTTTTTTTTTCCTAGAGCTTCCGAAAATGTTTCAAGGGCACAGTTTGGGAAATGCGAACTAGAAAAATCCTCCCATCAGGGCACTTACCCTGGCTAGCTACAATATTAGGATGGCTAAGCCTGCAGGAGGAGGAGTATCTGACAGCTGGCGGAGGGTGGCTACTGTTAACCTAAGTCTATCCGTTCCCTCCAGTTCCTGACAGCAGCGACAGTGAATAACAGAGAAGCACTCTTCCCTCCTGCTCTGTCTGGCTGACTCCTACACCGGCTCTGGACCTCAGTTCACCTGGGACTTTCTAGAGACCGCTCTCTCTCTGACGGCTTGAGCACGTCTCTCTTGCCGAGTGCCTCTTGCTCCAGCATTTATCACGGCTGTAATATTAACGGAATGCTCAGTCGATCAACGTCTATCTTGCCATTAGACCCTACGTCCCTGAAGGCAGGGAACGCGTTCCCCTGAAACAACACAGACAAGGTCCACGCTGTGGTCTTTCCTGCTTAGAAGGGTCCTGGTAGGACTGGATCTTGTGGAATGAGGTGGGAAGGATATTGAGGCCATGTTGAAAGGTATGTAAAAGTTCACTGCTAGCAATGCACCTGTGGACATGTCTTTCTACCAAAAAGTCACACTTCTGATGTAGCCAAGAACCATTTGGGAAAATGTTCAAAACCTAAATTCACTTGACATTTAGCAAAATATAGGCATTAATAAAAAAACAAGTAAAAATAGGTAGCGCTTACAATAGTCATCCATATCTTCTATCACTTCCTTTCCAAACTATTAGCCAAGTCATGCTTCCATAATTCTATTGCAAACACAAAAACTTAATTCATGACTGGGCCATGCAGCATGGATGTTCCACGTGTGGTCTGCCGATCATCCTTATTGTTGGCTCTATAAAAATGCCGATTCCTGAGACCCACCCCAGGTCCTCCAAATCAGAGACTCTGGACCAGGGTAAAGCGAATTCCAAGGACCTCGCATTCAAACAAATACCACAGTTGATTCTGATGTGCACTGAAATTTGAGTCAAAGGCAAAATAAAATTGAGGAAGAACATAACTGTACGACCCCAAAGTCCACTTATGCTATGCATTCAAGATGTTTCTATTTCCTTTGTATTTCTAGAAGGGAAACAAATCATACCATTCATTTAAGTTCCATGAGGCAGTATTTACTCTTAAGATAAAAATAATTGTGTAGACTGAAGAATAAATTATACACAAAATACAACATATACTTTTCAGAGTACTTACCATTTGTTGTGAGAAGATCTGAGTGGGAAACTACAAAGGAATAGAAGAAAAATGAGACACATGTGTGGTTCATCCACAGGGATCCTGACCGAGAAATCCACCTTTGAACCCTTGCTTTTCTTACACTTGACTCTGAAGTAGAGACATAGCAACTTCGGGGAAATCAATTTCAACAGGTCTATAATCTGATTTCGAAATTTAATTCCAATTGATAAAGATTTCTGGAGTCTCTCGTGGGTGCACCACAAAATGCCAAAATCGTCCCGGGATGTGGTGATGAAAAAAAAAACTGGCTCTTGATACCTTAAATTCAAGTTCAATGAAACACTAATAATTTGTACATTAGTTTCTGTGTATTTCCTGCTGCAGGTATTTCTTTATTTCATTAAAAGAGAAATTAACCTTTCATCACTGCAGAAGAATAAATGAGGCTTGTGCAAAAATGTGGACCCATTGCTTTTCTTACTTCTTTGAGCAAAGTTAGCCTGTGCAGCTTGTACTAACAGGCATGAGGAGTTGAGGT